>NC_045778.1:23870585-24177237 GCF_008692025.1 Phocoena sinus | reverse complement strand
TCTTCCTCTAGGGTTCCGCCATAGCTGGTGTGGGACGCTGGGCAGGCAACTGAATCTTTCCGAGTTCAGTTTCTTCATCTGAATGGGAGATAACGATACCTCAGAGACTGTTGTGAAGATGAAGTGAGAAAATCTGGGTGCAGAGCACCATGTAAATCACAAATCCCTCTGCCAGTGTGGGGTATTTTGACCAGTTTTACTGCCCATAACTGCCCAGCCTTCCTGCTCTCTCTGCACAGCTCCAGCACTTTTACTTCCCAGGCCTTTGGAGCTCGTGCTGTCCATTCTGTATAGTAGCCTTCTTGGGCAGGAGGCTGGGAGCTGCTCTCATTTTACAGACAGCCAGGCCCCCGCTGGGAAGGGCTAGGGGACTTCTCAAGGTCACAGACAAGTTAGATTTGGCTGCCAGTTATCTTCAGGCTTCCATCTAATGTTCCCTCCAGTCTTATGTTGCCCCCGGGCCCTCTCACCCTGGGGAATCTGTGCATTCACCTCCTCTTCTGAATCCTGTTTACCCATCCCATGAGTGGCCAATACCCTCAGAGATACCCCTGGGCTTCTTGGGGGGCCTCAGCACATCCCACAGCCATGGAACAGCCTCTCCCAGTTGGAGCCTGGTTGTTCTCATCTGGCAGAGCCCCTGTGCCAGTTTTGGAGCCCTTAGAAGGATCAGTGCCTCCCACTGTGGGGCAGCCCTGTGTCAGGTCCTGGGTATTTTCATCTTGCAGAGCCCTCTGACTGGGTTTCTAAGCCTTGAGGGGGCTCAGTGAGTCCCATCGGCACCATGGGACAGCCCCCATCAGAGGCTGATTCTCTCCCTGCAGAGCCCCCCTGCCTGGCAGAGCTGGAGCGTATCCAGATCCAGGAGGCTGCCAAGAAGAAGCCAGGTGAGGGGGCTGGGCTCGGCTCAGAGGAGGAGTCAGGTGCCCCGGGGTCCCTCTGAGGCCCAGAGGCTCTAGCCACTGGGTATCATGGAAGATGCTGAGTTCAGAGGAGGCCCTGGCTTAGGAAGACAGGAGAGGGAAACTCCCTCCTGTCTTTATCCTCGTGGTAGGGAAAGGTCTCCCAACCAGCCCCTCAATAAGTGTGTTTTAAACACTAATTTTGTGCCCATTCCTGCCAGGACTGGAGGTAGGGATACAGAAGGTTCCTAGAACTCTCTGTTCAATTCACTTCAGCCAGGGTGTGTGCAAAGCCCATAGCAGATGCTCGTGTTCTCGGCAAACATTTGAGTGCCAGCCCTGGAGAGACAACAGCAAACCCAGCCTAGATCAGAACTGATGGGCAAGACAGTAGTGGTCCCTGGCCTCATAAAGCACACGTGCTACTTGGGGAAACACAACCCACAAGGTGACACACCAGGAAGACAGAGCGACAGGTTGTGGCTCCTGTATGTAGCTGAGGTGCTGAGGGAGAGCACAGTGGACAGAAGTCAGCCTGGGGTCAGCGAAGGCCTCTCTGGGGAGCTGGTGTTCAAGAGGAGAACTGAGGGATGAGAACGAGGTAGCCAGGAGCAGTGCTGAGGGCAGGAAAACGTTCTTGGGACACAGAAAGGACCCGTGTGGCTGAGCGTGGTGGTAGAGGGGACAGAGGTCCGAGGGGCAGATCCCATGGGGCCTTATAGCTCCTGGGTGCAGCTTGGCCTTTAACTGGGCAGTGAGACCGGCACATATGAAACCAAACACTGGAACCTCCCTGCAAAGCCGTATTGACTGAGAACCCAGTGGCCTTTGGGGGCAGGCACTAGTGCCACTTCTGCCAGGAAGCCAGGATCTTCCTCCTGGAAGCAATCCTCTCTGGTCTGCATTCCCCTGCCCTGGGCCTTAGGGCACATGTCCTGGGGTGACTGGTGTTAACATTTCTATGTTATCTCACCCCTACTACGTGGGCAGAGTCTATCACTGGGGCCCCAGAGTGGGGATGTCAGCCGGTGTCTGTTAAGTGAACAGAGGAGCAGCCTGAGGGCAGGTCAGAATCAGACGGCTGGGAGGAGAAGCTGGCGTTGCTGGCAGGAGACAGCCAGGCAGAGGAGCAGCTGTAGGATGGAGGGTGTCTGGCACAACGAGGTCACACTGGCCGTCCTGCAGGGCTTGGGAACTGTGGAGGCAGATGGGAGCCATTGTAGGGGCTGAGCAGGTGGTTTAGAAAGGCAGGTTTTCTTGTTTCTGGTCAGTCAAGCTGGAATAAATGCTGACGTCCAACCCTGGACGTCTGAGCTTGTTGGGTGGTCAGTACCTGCGCTGGCTGGGATCTGGTGGGGTCTGGGCCCCTGTGAACCCAAGGTCCCAGGGCCACCTCTGGGAAGAGCCCACACCCCGAGGCCCCTGCTCTGACCCTGCGGGGCGTGCCCCATTCAGGAGTCTTCATCCCGAGCTGTGACGAGGATGGCTACTACCGGAAGATGCAGTGCGACCAGAGCAGCGGCGACTGCTGGTGTGTGGACCAGCTGGGCCTGGAGCTGACGGGCACCCGCACGCACGGGAGCCCTGACTGCGGTAAGGGCCGGACGGCCGCCAGAGGCCCAGCTCGGTGTGGCAAGGTTTCCTGCTAGCAGGATGCTAACCTGCCCCTTGGCTTGTTCCCCTCACAGACGACATCGTGGGCTTCTCAGGGGACTTTGGGAGCGGTGTCGGCTGGGAGGACGAGGAGGAGAAGGAGACAGAGGAAGCAGGCGAGGAGGCGGAAGAGGAGGGCGAGGCTGGCGAGGCGGATGATGGAGGCTACATCTGGTAGATGGCCCGCGGGGCGCTGGGGCAGGCCAGGGTGCTGACGGCCGGGGAGACAGGCCAGCAGAGGCCTGGACAGAGCAGGCAGATGGCGAACGGATCCAGAAAATAACAGTCTGAAGCTACCCTGGCTCCAACGGGGAGGACCCGATGTGCAAGTGTGCATGGCACGTGTGTGGCATGTATGGCCGGGATGTGTGAGTGTGTGTGTGTGTGTGTGTGAGAGTGTGTGTGTGTGTGTGTGTGTGTGTGTGTGTGTGTGTGGCATGCACTGAAAAACGTGTCCTTGGTCCACACTGCTACTGGCAGAGTGAGTCACCCAAAGGCCCCTTCGGCCTCCTTGTAGTTGTTTTCTTTCCATTTTAGTTTTAAAATACACACATACACACACTGCAAGGTCAAAGCTGATTAAATGAGATGCCCCGTTGCCAGTCCTCCAGCCCCATCCAGGCCCACCCTGACACCCTGGGATTCCTTGTCCTGATTTGCTACCCTCTCCTCAGTCAGTCCTCCCTCCTCCTGCCCCTGCCCTTCTCTTTTTCCCTTCTGGAGTCAAGCCCTGGCCTGTGGGATGAGGCCTAGGGACCATCCCTGGGGGCAGAGGGGAGGGAGGGC
The DNA here is from genome assembly GCF_008692025.1 of Phocoena sinus. NCBI lineage: Eukaryota > Metazoa > Chordata > Mammalia > Artiodactyla > Phocoenidae > Phocoena > Phocoena sinus. Next base: position 24,173,896 of record NC_045778.1, on the reverse strand, counting down.
AGGGAGCTGTATGCTGGCCAGTTTGGCTGTGACACGCCCACCAGACTCAGATGAGAGGGGCTGGGACACCTGTCTCAGTGAGCGCTTTCCCTTTGCTGGACTCTCCTCCTAACCCAAGCCAGTGTGACCAGAGGTGGCAGAGAAAGAGCTGGGGGCAGAAGCTGAGAGGTGGGGGAGGAAAAGGCCTTGGCAAGCTGCTGGGGAGGGGAGGGGTGGACCATGTGAGGAAGAGAAGGGGCCAGCTTGACAGGGAGAGTATGCCTTTGCAGATCCAGGTAGAGCTCTTAGGAGTGGAGATGGGACACCCCTGAATGCCAGGCCCTGGAACAGCTCGGGCCTCTTTCTGTGGCTCTCAGGTAGGGGCCTGGTCTGGGCTGTTCTGTAGGGGCAGTGGGTGGTGGTTATGCAGGTGAGCTCCCCCTAGCTCTGAGGGAGGACCACACCTTCCCCTGTCTCCATTGCTGGGGTCCCCCACTCCAGGAACCTGAGGATCAGGCTGCAGGTGAAGAGCCTGGGTCTTGCCCAGGGGTGTGTGTATGCACCCACATCCTCCCTGACCCCTTAATAATTGCTCCCCTCCCATCCAGACCAACAGAAAGCATTGTCCCTGAGACCCTGTGAAGGAGGAGCAGTGGAAAGCTGCAAACTTCTGCCCTCAGAGACCAGGATGTTTCCCCATCTCTCCTCAAGAGAGAGGCACCCCTGGGCCATTTCCAGCCCCACCCCTCTCAGCCCCCGGGCTTGCCCTCCGTCCCCTTCGAGGGTCCCCTAGGGCTGCTGTAGTGGAGGGCCTTTCAAGCTCTGAGGTGTTCAGGGTTGTGAAAAGTCAGAGGGGACAGGTCCGGGGCAACCAGAATCTGAGGCCATGCGTCACTGTTCCCCCAAATCTCCTTACCGTGTGGCAGCCAGCATGGATGAGAAAGTGCCCCAAGGTTTGTTTTTTTTTTTTTCTTACTCTATCCAGTTCTCCCTGTTGAAGCAAATTTTTTAACACCTTTGGTGAAGAATTTCTTGCCTGGATTTGGGCCTCTGATGCCCTTTGGTGTGTGGTGAGTGCAGTGTGTGTGTGTGAGTGTGCGCGCCCACGCACGCACGAGCCTAGGGACCGTCCCTGGGGGCCTGGCACATGAGGAGATGAGGAGGAGCGCCCTGCGTGCTGGGTGGTGGCAGGGTGTGGGGTCCACGTCGTCGTAAGTTTCCCTGGGCAAGCCTCCCAGCCTGGCTCCCCGGATTCTTTACTTCCACCCCGGAATCCACATCTTACAAGCCCTCCCTAGGGGGAAATAATGAAACTCCAGTTAGTCCCATGAACCGCTTCTCATTCCACAGCACAGTTCTGATTGTTGAGGTGTCGCGCTGTTCCAGATCCCCCTCGCCTGTCTCCCCCTCTCCCCTTCCTGTCGTCCCAGTCCTTCCTCTGGTCCCCGGCTCAGTTCAGGGAAATTCCGGTTCACATCAGCCCTCTGCTGTCTGAGCACAGCTCCTCTCAGAGCTACTTGAAACTTCCTGCTCTCGCTAGGATTGGAGTGTGTCTGTCTCTTCCCTCTGCCCTGGCTCAGACTTCTGGAACCGTCTCCTGGGTGTGGCTGTTGGGGATGCTGGGGTGTTCTGGGGTGGGGAGGGGGCAGAGAGGGAGGAGTGCCCCTCTCCTCTTACTTCTGCCCTCCCCTCCTGGGGGCACATGCCCTCTCTGGGTCTTCTGGTTGTGCACGTTTTTGTGACCTTGTAAATGTGTTGTAGAGAGAAAGCAAAAGGCGCTGAAGTAGACCCTGGTGGGACTCAGGGGTCCAGCATTGCCCTGTCTCTGAAGCCCCTACGCTGCTTTTCACCCCACTCTCTGGGACCAAGTCACCTGCCCCCTGCAAAGTTAGACCAAGCAGCTTGTGCCCAGTGGGCTGAAGGCCTCCAAGTCACTTCTTGTCAGACAAGGTGCAGGTTTCCTTGTGAGCAAGGTTGCAGGGTGGTCCTTCCTCAGCTTCTTGGATGTGTGTCCTTGACCAAGCTGTCTGCCACCTGGCCCCTCCCATGTCCCTCTTCTCGGTGTCCTCTCTCTGTCCTGTCCCCACTCCCCTGGCTTAGGCAGGCAGCGGGATTCGGGCTGTGTTGGAAAGAGCTCGACCACAATTTCAGAGAAGTTTCTTGCCTGGCCCTGGAGCTGCCCTTGGCCACCCCAGGCCTCCTTACCCACTGGTGCTGGGAGAGACGGGCACGTCTAAGATGGGGCAGGTTGGAGTTGGAGGGAAAAAATGTGCCTTGAGAGACCACTCAGAGAGGGTTCAGGGCGATGGGAAAGGAGGTGTGGGAGCTCAGGAAGAAGGAGGAGGGAGGTGAAGCTGATGAGAGTGTGAGGGGGTGTGACTGCCCCCCGTTGTCCCCCTGGGGCTGTGGCCACATGTGGCCAATGGTCACACTTCTGTCCTCACACCAGCCTGCCTGGTTTTAGTGGGCAGGCCACCCGCTCACCTCTCATGAGCTCCATCTGCTTTCAGCTTCACCTGAGTGGGTGGCGGTCCATTGGGATCAACATGGGAACCCTCCATTTCACCAAAGCCTCCCCCGCAGCCCTTGGGGAGAATGGGTGGCTAATCCACTGACCCCCAGCATCGTCGTGAGGCTGTGGGCTGGCAGGGGTCAAAGGGAAGAGACACCGGGGGTGCCAAAGGAGACTCGAGACATCCGAGGAAGTCCCAAGCAGAGCAAATTGCTTTATAGCCTGAAGCCTCCTTAAACTGTGTTACGTGCAATAACTGAGCTTAGAGTTAAGAATTGTGTTCCAAGTGCTTGAATTTCCGTCTGTATATTTAAAGTGCTGAAATCGTATCTCTCAGTAATTTTAGATGTCTTAAAAAAAAATCGAAAAACAAAGTGTTAGACTGTGTCTGTGCATTGATGGGCACTCAAGCGTCCCGTGGGTCACCCCACCCTCTTCCTCTCCCCTGTGCCCCCCCTCCCCTCACATTCACCCCTGCCCCCCGCCTCCACTTGGGGACCCCGCCTCGTGTTGTCTTTATCTGCCTATTAACTCAGCCTAAGGAAACAAGTACACTCCACACATGCATAAAGGAAATCAAATGTTATTTTTAAGAAAACGGAAAATAAAAACTTTATAAACACCACCTACTGGCACTACTCTGATTATTCTCCCCCTTGGTGTCATTTTTCACAAAACAAGGTCCCAGGATTCAGGCTTGTGGTCAGCACGCTTCCCTTATTCACCTTCATATGTTAGACCTCCGAGAGGGTGGGGCTGCGAGGAGAGGCCTGATTTACTGAGGGGAGGACCAGAAGCAACTTAGAAACATTTTTGGTATTATTGCAAATATATATGCAATGTCTGTTTGTAGATAGGCCAATAAATACATCTGTATCACAAAACAGAGATCAAACTCTGTGTCCTGCTTTTTTTATTCAGCCTATTATGAACCTTTCTCTATGTCATTAAAATTATTTGAAGACATGACTTAAAAAAATTGTATTGAAATATAGTTGATTTACAATGTTGTGTTAGTTTCAGGTGTACAGCAGAGTGATTCAGTTATATATATAGATTCTCTTCCATTATAGGTTATTACAAGATATTGAGTATTGTTGCCTGTGCTGCACAGTAGATCCTTGTTACTTATCTATTTTATATATAGTAGTATATATATTTTAATCCCAAACTCCTAATTTATCTCTCTCCCCCACCCTGACATGACTTTAATAGTTGCAGAGTATTCCACAGTATGGATGTACTCTAATGAATTTAACCATTTCCCTATTTTTGGATATTTCTGTTGTTTCCAATTTCTTGATACTCTCAACTCTAGCCCTAGAACTTGCTAACTGTGACCTTGGTCAAGTTATCTGCAGATGAGGAGAAGTCGTCGTCTCACAAGGATCACAAAGAAGTGCTTTCTCAACAGTGAAAACCCTGCATAAATGTCTAGTTATGCCTCCCGTGCCAGCTCAGAGCCAGGGCAGACTCTGCCCGTCTGGCTAGAATGGATACCAAGGAAGGGTAGCTACCTCCTAGGTGATGGGAGGCTGTGCGGGCTGGTTTTCTTCCCTTTGATGTTTCTCACTGTCATCTGCAAGGTCAGACTTGGAGGCTCAGGAGTCTTCCTGGAGGAAGTGTGAGGATGGATGTGACTTGCCCAGGAGCTTCTTCCAGCACACAGGATGCAGGAGAAAGTAGGTTGGAGATGCAGATGGAGATCCCTAGAAGCTGGTGCACTCTCTGGGCTTGTGGGAACCTGTGGTTTTGGAAATAGAGGAGCCATGGGGGAGGTGTGGGGTCCTTGAGGTTGGATTGGTCAGTGGAAGCATCTTATGCCAGCCCATGAGGTAGGCACTATTATTAATGCCCATTTTGCCGATGAGGAAACTGAGTCTCAGGTTTGGTAACTTGACCAAGGATATGCAGCTAGTGTGGGGCAAAGCCTGAATTCTGCTTCCTAATTACCATCCCACACAAAGCAGGCTGCCATCAGTGCCCAGTGACTGCTCCTTGCATGGCCCACAGGTCCTCCTCCGAGGATGATCACCTTCACAGGGGTAAGTCAGGAAGGCTTCCTGGAGGAATGGGACTTCAGCTAGGCCCCCTACATGGGTAAGAATCATCTAGTGGCTCAACCCTGGCCACACATCAGAATCACCTGGGGGAGTCCAGGCCCCCAGGCCCCACCCGCAGAGATTCTGATTTCATTGTTCTGGGTTGGGGCCATCACTAGGTGCTGCTGACGTGCAGCCAGATGTGTGCCTCCAGGTTAAGCAGATAGAAGCAGGGTGTGTCCCTTAGGTGAGGGCAGCATGTGCAAGAGGCCAGGGCAGGAATACACCTGTGAGGAGCCAGGACTGGGCCCTCATCTCTGGGTGGGGACAGTGTGAGGCCTGCAGGCCAGTTCAAGGGCAGGAGCCAGGAGGTCCAGTGGTCCCCGGACAGGAGGGCTTCCATTTTATTGTTTCATCTAACATCTTATCAGTCACCAAGCCAGGCCTGGGTACTGGATCATCGAGGAGCCTGCAGCCTGCTGAGGGCGCCTGCATCCACCCCTTGGGAAGCCTCTGCGTGAGTATCCTCAGCATGCAGGGAAATATTGGCGTTTGCACTTCATGATCAGCATTTGTTCCCGCCATGGGGAGTTAGAGGCCAGTCAGGGCCCAGGCTACTGGAACAATTCATCCATTGTCACCATATCCCGGCCACCTGGGTTTCCAGGGCCATCGACAAAGAGCATCTCCCAGGACAGGCCCAAGTGCTGACAGCAGTAAGTGAGCTGCCTGGGACGCCCGCTGCCACTGCTTCTCCTGGATGTGACCCCTCAGCCTTGGTCCTCCCCGCCCCCCCGTACTGTGGGAGCCAGCTTGTTCTGGCGCCTCGTTCTTCCTCGGGATTTAGCCTCCTGGAGACAAGGACTGTATATTGACTGCTCTTAGGTGAACAGCCAGGACCTGAGAACAGATCTACAAACAAAAACACACGTAAACCCCTACAGAACCAGCCTCCCCACACCTGCCCTGTGCGCCCCGTGCCTTTGGCTGGTCTCACACTTTTTGTGGGGGGTGGGTTCGGAGAGGGGGTGGGTTTGCCCAAGAACAAAATAAGACAAAACAAAATAACACAAAACAACAGCAACAAAAACCCCACTAACTTTAAAAAATTTTTTTAAATTATTTTTGAGCAACAAAGGTGAGGGAAAGGAGGAAAACACAAATGTCTCTATATTCCCATCAGCGTCCTACATGCTTTTTACCGTATGTTGTTTAATCTTCCCAACAAACCCAAGAGACTAGTATTGTTACCCACCCACCCCCATTTATACAGGAAACAACTAAGCCTCCAGGGGAGTGACATTGGTTCACTCCTGTGGCCGCGATGTCACCCCAGCCTGGCCGACTCCAGTGTCAGCCTCCACGTTCTGCGGCCACTGCTCTGTGATTCCCACAGTGAGACAATAAATAACGCAGAGATCCCACATCTTTGGAAATAAATCATGGGTGAACGTGGATGGGAGCTTGAGTGCCGGGGAAGAGCGTGGAAGAAATGAGGACACCTGGAATTCACCTGGTCCTGTCTCTAAACTTTGGTCAGCACCTCTTCACGAGCCTTAGTTTCCCCAGCTGTGAGATGAAGGGGTTGGGCTAGACTGCCCAGTTTTGTGATTTTGTGCCAGCGTGAAGAGGCAGGAATCCTGACCGGCTCAAAATTTTCTTGCTCTCCCTCTCACACTCCACACTTCCTCTAATTAACCCCAAGGGCTCACACATTTGCAAAGCAAAATTAACTATGCTTTAAAAAGAACGCTGGAAAAGGGCTGTTGAGCCGTGGCGGCCATCTTTCTGAAGGCTCAAAGGACTGAGTTCTTCTGCTGGTGACATTTGGAGGTGGGTAAGGCTGGGGCTACACTTTGGAGCAGGGTGTTTCCTACAGTTGGGGGAACAGGAAGGGAAAGGCAAGCACTCTCCCCTTCAGCCTGTGCACACTGCCACCTGACAGTGAGGTGGCCGAGGAGGTCACGTGGCTAACACAGTTCCCCAGCCTGTGCCCGGGGCAGATGGTGATCTCAGGCCCAGCCCGGCCAGAGCCTTCTCGTGCATGACTTCATCTAAGCCTTACAACAGCCCTCATCATCTTATGGATGAGGACACCGTCACACAACTGTCTGTGCCAAGTCCTCTCACTAGTCCCCCTTTATAGATGCTGAGGCTGAGGCACAGGAGGCAAAGGGCACAAGGCTGAGTGAGTGATGAAGGGTATCCGTAGACCGTTGGGTATCGGGGACTCCTGGGGGCTGTGACAGTTAGCCGGACTAAGTTAGGAGGAGAGCGGAAACATGCTAAGTTAGGTGGAAGGAAACATGGATGCAGATGGCTTCCTTCACAGAAGGCTTCCTCTGCACCAGGCCTGGTGCCGTGGGAGCAGCCACGTGGGCCGTCTTCTTCACTCCTCACAGAATCCAAAGAGTGTGGGGAGCTCTGGGGGCCATTGGTATCCAGAGAGATGACACGGGGTGTGGAGTAGGATGGGAGGAGGCCTCCCCGGCCTCCAGGGGTGGAGGGCCTGGCGTGTAGCCTGCAGGGCCTATGCCCAGGCAACAGATCCCAAAGCCTATGGGATCCCTAGCAGTTCCTCAAACACAGGCGGGGTCAGAGGCTGCAGGATGACCCTACGTTCACTCTCCCCTTGTATAGCAACAGAACCCCCTATTTCTAGCTGGGCATCTGGCTGCCCAGACAAAGGCCACACCTCCCAGCCTCCCTTGCAGTTCCACATGGTCAGGTGACTCCCTGCTGGAAAGTTGGATGAGAGTAGAAGTGACAGATGCCACTTCCTGGTGGTGGCCTTCAGGAGAAGCATGGCATGCCTCCCCTCCAACTCCTTCTGTCCCTTCCCACTTCCAGGAACACAGATACAGCAGCTCCATCTTGAGGTGACGTAACCAAGGGAAGGAGCCTGGGCCCCACTCACCCCGGAGTCACTGTTCCAGCCAGTGGAGAGAAACGTAGGTGTTATTTTGTCTAAATCATTGTTATTTTTGTCTGAAACAAGAGCCAAATCTATATCTGAATTCTGATGGTCTCAAACTCTTTTGCCCTGACCACAGAAAGAGGTAGATCTTTCCTCCAGCTGGAATGATCTTCCTCTGCCTCCCCTTCTATCGCCCAGCTTCTACCCACTGCTGAATCCCCAGCAGCGATCACCTGAGCTAGCGCCTGTCTCTAGACAGGTGGTGATCAATAAATATCTGTTGAATGAATAAATTCTAACTTAGCCCTGTTCATCTATTGCTTGGACAACTGCAGCAGCCTCTACCCTGTCTTCTAGCCCCCTCCTTTCTAGCACTGTTGGTCCATCTTGGTCACAGCTGCCATGGAGACAGGGTGATTTGCTTCCTCTACATAATACCTTCAGTGGCTCCCTATTACCCACAGAGTGAAAGTCAAATTCCTTTTGACTGGCTTTGTAGAAGCCTGGTGATTTGGCCACCACACTCCTTTTGTTCCTCCTCATCTTCATCTTCCTCTCCACCTTCTGTGCCTCAGAACCTTAGTTTAGTCTGTACTTCCTGCCTGAAAATTTTCTCCATTCTTCTTCTTTACCTGGTGAACTCCTACACATCCTTCAAAACCCAACTCAAACGTCATGTCTCCTTCTCACCTCCTCAGGCAGAGAGGACCAAGCTACTTCTGTTCCTCATTGGCCTTGTGTAGGCCTATATTCTGTCCTAAGACCACTGAGCTGCATCTCCTTGATTCCCTGGGTTTTCCCCTGCTGGAGTTCCTTGAGGGCATGGATCATGTCTTGTCACATGTGTATCCTTGAGTCCTGAGCCTGGCACAGGACAGGTAACCAGGATGTATATGTTAAATAAATGAGTGACTAGATGAATTATCTTGTCCCAGGTCAGCCTGACATCCCCCTTTAAAATATCGGGCTTCCCTGGTGGCGCAGTGGTTGAGAGTCCGCCTGCCGGAAAATCCGGGAAGATCCCACATGCCGCGGAGCAGCTGGGCCCGTGAGCCATGGCCGCTGAGCCTGCGCGTCCAGAGCCTGTGCTCCGCAACGGGAGAGGCCACGGCAGTGAGAGGCCCGCGTACCGCAAAAAAAAAAATCGTCACTCCTGGTGCTGTTTATCATTAGAGATTCACTTCTCTTCAGGTGCGTAAACAATTTTACCCTTTCCTGTAGAAACTTTCTGCAAATTGCTGCCAAGCTAAAGTGTCCCAGTAATTTTATGTGGGAAACCAAAAGGTCAACGTTTTATATGAAGTGCTGAAAATTAGATTTAGTTAAAAGAAACCAGTTTTTATATTTAGTTAAAATAAACAAGTTTTTATAATTTTTTAAATTTAGTGAATTTGGTGCATTCAAGTGTATAAATTTTTTGGCAAATTCGCCTGCTTACTGCCTCCTGAACTACTCTCCCAGCTTATATTTCAAAAGGAGCCCTAGCCCAAAGGAATGACTCTCTAAGGATGGAAATTGGTGTCTTTTGGGGTAGAGACATCACAGACAGAGAAGCTTTCATTCATTATGTTATTTGCAATTTACTTGGATTTTACTTGGAGTCACAGCCCTGTGCTTTTTCAGTGTCGCCCTAACAGCACCAAGTGCTCACATGCTCACCAGAAAGTGCATGGGGTGACCTCTCTCAACTGGAGGGGGCGCTGCTGGCCTGGATGGGAACCACCCTCCTTTGCTCTCGTTGGCTGCTTGGCCAGTGGGGGTGGGAGAGTGTGGAAACAGGACCATATCACCCAGGACCCTTCAGTGCAAGCAACAGAAACTCAACTCACACTGGCCTAGGCAGAGAAGGAATTTACTGGCCCTCATGAAGGGGGAGGATACTAGGGCAGCTCTTGGAAGTGAAGGAAAAAGTCTAGGAACCAGGGCCTCCAGGAGAGCGACTGTGAGGTGAGTGCCCCCAGGGCTCTCCCCGGTGCTGCCCATCTTTCATCAACACTTTACTGTTTCTTTTCACCTGTTGGCCTCAATCTCTGACTCCTGATGGGCGTTCTCCACGTGGCACAGAAGTTGCTGCTCCAGCAAAGAGAGAGCTGCTCGCTCCCAGAGTCTACGCATCAGTGGCAGGGAAAGACTCTGACCGGACCCATCGCTGCTGCCAGGTGAGTCGGGTGCTGTGGGTGGTCAGCCTGGATCACGTAACCACCCTTTTGGCCAGAACATGGGCTGTGATCGGGGGAAGGGACACAGGGAAACTTCCTGGAAAGATACAAACCAGCAGTCCTCTATACAAGCGGTGAGCAGAGTAGTTTCGCCTGAAGAAAATAACCCAGGGATGTGGATAAATGTCACATATTTTACTTAGCTCTCTTGGGAGACCAGGACTTTTAAAGATTTAGATGCTTCACTATTAATTCCAACCTACTGACGCCACACAGCTACACGCTTCCCTTCCAACTAAGCTCACTACTCATTGCTCAGAGAATAAATATTCCTAGAAGGGAATGAACGAATGAATGAATGAATCTATGGATCTGTACATGGCCCACTCTTTCCTACCTCTGGGCCATCCACTGCTCTGTCATCTGGAACATGGCTGCCACCACACCTGTTTCTGCTTGTTTTGATCATATCCATCCTTTAAGGCCCAGTTCAAGTGCTGCCTCCTCCATGAAACCCCTGAGCCCATAACCAGCAGGGATTTCTTTCTTCTTAGGCCTTGGTTTCCCTCACTCTTTATAGACTCTAACCTGATCTTATGTTGTTTGTATTATGTATTGGTTTAGCAGAAAGACTTTCCAACAATTAGTCCATCACACAGGTGGGAGGTAGTAAGTTCCCTGTCCCCGTAGGCTTTAGAGCAGAGGCCTGTTTGGGGGATGTTATAAATAGGTGAGGACCTCTTGGGAACTGTCAGCAGGCTCCCAGGGCTGCTGTAACAAATTACCACAAACGGTAGTTTTAAGCAACAGAAATTTATTCTCCCACAGTTCTGGAGGCCAAAAATCCAAACTTAATGTGTCAGTGGGGTTGTTACTTCTGGGGGCTGTGAGGGAGAATCCACTCCATGCCTCTCTCCTAGCTTCTGGTGTTTGCCAGCGATCCTTGGTGCTCCTGGGCTTGTAGATACATCATTCCAGTGTCTCTGTTTCCACATGATGGTCTCTGTGTCCTCTCCTGTTTTTTTGTCGTTCGTTTTGGTGGTGCTGCGTGGCTTGTGGAATCTTAGTTCCCAGACCAGGGATTGAACCTGCGTCCTCAGCAGTGAAAGCACGGAGTCCTAACCACTGGACTACCAGGGAATTCCCCCTCTCCTCTTCTTATAAAGACATCAGTCATTGGATTTAGGATGATCTCAAGATCCTTAACTCACTGGATCCACAAAGACCCTATTTTTCAAATAGGATCACATTCTGAGGTTCCAGGTGGACATGTATATTTGGGAGACACTGTTCAACACACTACAGGGATTCTGTGTAGGACAAACTAACAGAAACCAAAGTGGCCACAGTAGAGGCCAGACAGATAACTGGAGAGCACAGGCCTCAGCCCCAGGCATCCTCAGATCCAGTTTTCAAAAGAAGCCAGAGATCAGACTTTTTATGTAAAACATCTGGATTTTTTTTTTTTTAAGATTTATTATTTATGTAATTTTGGCCGCGTCATGTCTTAGTTGCAGCACGCGGGATCTTCGTTGAGGCATGCGGGATGTTTCATTGTGGCCTTTGGGCTTCTCTCTAGCTGTGGCGTGTGGGTTTTCTCTCTAGTTGTGAGGCGCAGGCTCCAGGGCGTGTGGGCTCTGTAGTTTGCAGCACACAGGCTCTCTAGTTGAGGCGTCCGAGCTCAGTAGTTGTGGCGCGCGGGCTTAGTTGCCCTGCGGCACGTGGGACCTTAGTTCCCTGACCAGGGATCTAACCCGCGTCCCCTGCATTGTAAGGTGGATTCTTTACCACTGGACCACTAGGGAAGTCCCACATCTGGATTTTTTAATGTTGGCAACATATTAAAAACCTGTAGAAGCATTGCGATCCATACAGCTGTACATTTATAGACAGTACATCTGTATGTCAGGTTTGCCCTGTGGAGCATCAGTTTATGACCCCCAGTAGAAACTACAGCTTTGCTTGTGAGCTCAGAAAAGAACACGGCCTATGCACTTCTTCCAGAAGCCACCAGATGGCGCGCTGGTCATTGCATTGGGCAGGCCTGGGAGACGTCCTAGGGCTGAAATGGAACAACCGGTTTTTTTCAAGTCAGAGGTGGTGAGTGGGGGCAAAGTAGAGAAGTGGGATTAAGCTGATGACCAGAGTTTATTCCATTTAAAACTTTTGCATCATTCTCTCTTTATCTTTGATGCCTGTTATCTCTTTTTTTTGTGTGTGTGTGTGTTACGCGGGCCTCTCACTGCCGTGGCCTCTCCCGTTGCGGAGCACAGGCTCCCGACGCGCAGGCCCAGCGGCCATGGCTCACGGGCCCAGCCGCTCCGTGGCATGTGGGATCTTCCCAGACCGGGGCACGAACCCGCGTCCTCTGCATCGGCAGGCGGACTCCCAACCACTGCGCCACCAGGGAAGCCCTGTTATCTCTTTTTTTAAATTTTATTTTATTTTATCCATTTATTTAATTTTTGGCTGCGTTGGGTCTTCGCTGCTGCACATGGGTTTTCCTCTAGTTGCTGAGAGCAGGGGCTACTCTTTGTTGTGGTGCACAGGCTTCTCATTGTGGTGGCTTCTCTTGTTGTGGAGCACGGGCTTTAGGCGCGCGGGCTTCTGTAGTTGTGGCACATGGGCTTCAGTGGTTGTGGCTCGTGGGCTTCAGTAGTTGTGGCTCGCGGGCTCTAGAGCACAGGTTCAGTAGTTGTGGCGCACGGGCTTAGCTGCTCCACAGCATGTGAGATCTTCCCGGACCAGGGCTCAAACCCGTATCCCCTGCATTGGCAGGCGGATTCTTAACCACTGCGCCACCAGGGAAGCCCGATGCCTGGTATCTCTTGTTTGCTAGTGATACCTACTTCCTTGGCAGACAAAATGAGTTCAAAAGTAGTAAAGATAATACCATAGGAAAAAGAAAGGAACAGCCAATAGTACCTATTCAACAGCTTTTTCTTATTCTAAATAAATCAATTAAGCTTTAAAAATGGACACATACACACAGCAAAAGGAAATTCAAACCATACAGGATATTCCTGCTCCCGCTGCCAACACCTGCTATCTCTGTTAATTAACACTCCCTCATTGCTTCAAGAGCTCTGAATTCAGGGATTGAGATTACTTTTGTTGTGGTTGCACATATGTAATACCCTTCTCTTGCAAGGAAGGTTCTGCAGTTTGCGCAATGGAATTAAGTACATCAGTACAGATGGTTACTGACTTCTATATAAATATGACCCTGATAATCCTTGTGAAAAATCAGGACTTCCCTGGCAGTCCAGGGGTTAAGACTCTGTGCTTCCACTGCAGAGGGCGCGGGTTCAATCCCTAGTCCAGAAACTAAGATTCCGCATGCTGCGGCCCAAAATAAAACAAAAATCATTAGTGCACAGTAGTTAGGAGGGGACATTTCCAGGAATTTAATGACACCTAATCACAGTTTAGCTTTTAGATGTGACGCTTAATGTTGTATTTTTAATATGTGATATAAATTTATATTTACTTTTTATTACGGAAATGATAAATATTCACAAAAATGGAAGGAATGGAATAATGAACCTCCATGCTTCAACAATTAGCAGCTCATGACCAATCTTGCCCCCTCCTTGTACTTTTTGTTTGTTTGTTGGAGCATATCAAAGCAAATCCCAGACACTGTGTCATTTCATCCAAAATACTTTAGTAGTATACATTCTTCTATTTTGTTCCTTTGCTTTTGTTCTTTTTCTTCACAAGAGAACTCATAGCCAACTCGCTCAAGATTGATCACCATCCAACTCAGGCCAGTGGAGCCCCTCTTGACTCCATCTCAGCCTTAACTGGCCTGGGGTTGGAGCCCGTATTTTTTTCATCATTTCCATCAACGAGTTCACTTTTCTGTTTTCTGTTTTGATCATTTACCCATGATCAAACATCATGGGTAAAACTCAAAAGTATATTCAAATAATTGTCTAAAACTCAGAAAAAGATGGCCGCTGCCCAAGTCCATTTCTTGGCTGACAGTACCCCTGTGCCATCGTAGCTCAAAGTGTTTGTGGGTCAGCTGAGGCATGAAATGGCTGACTTTTGTGTAGATAAAAGATAGATAGACTAATGGTGTCGATGTCAAATATACAGGGATCAAAGGTCATAGGGCTTCCATCTGCCTCAGGTGGTCCTGCCCACCTGGGATATTGGTGATGGCTCTGTGTGATAACCACCGTGCTGTTAGGAAACCCAGCTATCACACATGAAGCAGTCACATGGAGAGGCCCTGAGACTACAGGAAGAGAGAGAGAGGTGCTTGGTCATCCCCCAGCCAGCCCAGTCCCGTGCTGTTCCAACACCAGCCTCCATCTGACTACAACCTTATGAGATCCTGAGCCAGAGCTACCCAACTGAGCCCATCCTTGACTTCCTGGCCCACAGTAACCATGAGAGATAATAAAACGGTTGTTGTTGCTTTGGGCCACTAAGTTTTGGGCTGATTTGTTGCTCAGCAATAGGTAAACAGAGCAATCTAAAATGTGTTCTGGGGATTTTCTCCTGGAGATAGGTAGTAAGAACCTCCTAGCCTTGGGTGGAGTGAATAGCTTTCTGTGTTCTGATTTCAGTCACCTGCAAACAATCTGCTGCTTATGCCAGAAAGTCCACCATTCGTGGCTGACTCTTTGGGATGTGTCACTGACTGTCCTCCTAAGAGGTGAACAGAGAGAGTTTCTGACCCCATCTCACCCTACCCCTCTGTGAGGGAATGAGTCGACTCCTTTCCTGAATGGGGCCAGTAGAGGGGCTGTAAGCCATTCCCCTTTGGGTCTGTCCCCAAATGGATAGACCATTTGTACTGGCAGACCCCTCAGCCCCACGTCAAATTTGTCCTGCACCCTCAGGCTAGATAGCGGGGGACTTTGTAACGCATACATTTTATATACAACATAAATATCTAGTCGTTACATGCCCCTCTATAGGGTAGTGGCTTTTAATTTCCTGGGAGCCACAGTCATTTCAAGAAGCTCATGAGGCATATAGACTTACAAATTTAGCATATAGACATACAAATTTAACATTAGGTTCTATAAATAAGTAAACTATTTATAAATAAGTTAGGTTATCTAGCTATAAATTCAATTTTTATGACTGCATAATATTCAATTGTGCGGCTAAATTGTAATTTACTTAACTAGTCTCCTATGGTTGGACGTTAAGTGGCTTCTAAAGTTTTCATGTTTTAAACAATACCAAAAATCTCTGTCGTAAGATTATTATGAGCATCTTCTGGTCTTAGTTTATGCTGGTTGCATCTTGTGTGTCCTTGTGGCTGTTTTATATTTTTGGAACGAGACAGGGCATGTTTAAATACATACGGTGTTTTAAAAATGAGAAATACACGAGTTGGAACTGCCCCCTGCCGTGGCCTTGGGGTGCAGCCAGGGGCTCCTGGCTCAGCCTCACCCAGGGAGGGGAGGGGAGAGGGCCGGGTGGAGGGGAAGTGCTGGGTGTGGTTTCCAGCTAGTAGGGTGTCAAGAACGCCTGTGATGTGGGCTGTGGGGGACCTGGCCTCGCTGCCTACCCAGGGAGCAATGACTTATGTCGTGGGATGACGAAGAACGGGAGCGGCGTGTTCCCTCCTGGAGCTGGGGTTGGGGGAGTGGGGCGGGAATGTGGCAGGAAGGTGGAAACAGCTGCCTTCCAAGGGCCTGGGTGTCCATAAAGCAAGTCTTCAGCAGCGGGCAAGGGCCTGTCCTGGTGCCACCAGCAGTGGCCAGAGGCTGCCCACGGAGGTGGGCAGGGCCCAAGGAAAACAGCCAGCAGAGAAAGGGGCCTTTGTGGCGAGCGGAGGACGGCTGCCGGACCCGAGGAGGTTGCCAGAGCTATGTGGCCAGGGAGGTGGCCGGCAGGTGCTGTCACCAGGTGACCCCTGTCTATTGGAGAAAGAAAGCACAACCTGAAAGTTACAAATTCAGTTTTATTCAGGGGTCTTACTGAGGACCATAGCGTGAGAGACAGCCTCTGCTAGCTCTGAGGAACTGCTCCAAAGAGATAAAGGAGGAGCCAGGAAAAAACTGTGGTCGAACGTCAAAAGTTCACAAAGAACAGACATCTCCAGTTAATTATTTTAGCTCTCTACTATGCATGGGATGATGCAAGAATCTGGGTTCATTGAATCGGTTGCCTAGATATGCATCTTAACTATCTAGGGCCAGTATCCAAAGCACAGAATATTTCCTGGTTTTCTCCATCCTGAATTCCCCTCAGGGTGTGCCGCCAATGCGGTAGCTGCAGTGGCTAATGGCTTGGTCCTTGTAAAACTGGGATGACGGCAATGTTCCCTGTCCACACCCCGATGATGCTGCACCGGCGGGGGCAGGGGCTATATGTAGTGTATGTAGTGCTACGGGGTGGGGGCTTTGGTGTCTAGAGCAGCCTCCCTCCCTCCTTTCCTTCCATTTTACTTTTGCTTTTTTTATTCTTTCATTATTTTTCTTTTAAAAGGTTTTTCTCCTTGGTAATTTTGGTAATTACAAGAGTGACCTGTGTTGCCTGGTGAATCCATACAAAAATGGAACCAGGCATAGGGATCTTCTCCCTCCCCCTTCCCCATTCCCGCAACAGCCAAGCAGGAGGAAACTTCTATACAGCTAGGGTCTTGCTAATGTTCATTAAGAACAAAAAACAAAAACCTCACCCCAGGCCTCACCATCACTGGTTTTTAGCATGGAATATTTGGAAATATGTTAAGGCTTTTCTGCTGTTCTTTTTTTGACAATGAGAGGGCAGAGTTGGCACGACCATGAGGGGACGAGGGATGCTGAACGTCCTGTAATGTGTGGGACAGTTTTACACATTGGATCGTCTCGCCTACAGTTCCCATAGTGTCCCAACTCTGCAACATGCTTTCTAAATTTAGCAGGATGTGCACAGCCCTTCAGACAATGGAGCTGTGCCTAATCCTTTTTTTTTTTCAACAGACGCATAATATGAAACGGCAAGAATCTACCTACCATGTTCATTCAATAATTTCTCTTGTAGAGAAATGGCTCTTCAGATACTTAGGGTTCCCCCCGGCCACTATTTCAAACTATATCAGAAAACCACTCCTTTTTATAAATCCTTTTGGTGGGTGCTTTTGTTCCTCTAGGAAACTTGTCAGTTTGGGGGGCTGCTGGGCTAAAGTGAGTGTATTTTGTGTTTCAGAAGAAAATGTCAGATTATTTTCCGAAAGGGTGATGCAGCGTGTTCACGGAGAGCACAGCTGCCTGTCCCAGGCACCCTCAGTGTCCCTGGCTGTTGCTGTTTGATGTTTGAAATTCTTGACTACTCGCAGGTGAAAAATAGGATTTCAGTGTGGCTTTAATTTGCATTTTCCTAAACTCTCATGAGGCTGAGCGTCTTTTCAAATTTGTATTGGCCACTGGCTTTCCTCTTCTCAATTCCTGCTCCATAGTTGCCTCTGGGGAGGCGGTCCCGCAGAGAGTGGGGGGATCCCACAGCAGTAAAGTGCCCTTCTCGTCACGTCATATCAAAGTCTGCGGTCAACATGACTTACCACTGTTGATGTTAAACTTGCTTAGTAAGCTTGGAACAAGGGCTCCGCATTTTCATGTTGGACCAGGCCCTACCTCTAATCTACACATCCTTCAGCTCCTGCCTTCACAAATCCACTTCTCTGCTTTCCAGTATCCCAGAACTCTTGGGGACGCAGGGAAAACTCTCCTGAGAACCCCGCCTATGCTTCTGGGTCACCAGATGGCAGCCCCCCGTGCTTGCAGGAACCCTCAAGTTTCCATGCAGAATTCTGAGAGTCCCCCCAACACTGGGCTGGGGGTGGTGACAGGGTGAGCCACCTTCCCACCATGGGGCCAGGTGGAAAGAGCTATTTGTCACCAGAATTTTTTCCCCACAAGGGACCATCCTCCACACTCTATGACTAAGCGAGGGTTGGGACTGCTGGGGTGGGGTCAGTTCACCCGGCTCTGAGGGCTCTGGGGAGAGGTGTCTAGCCTCAGATGGGCTCTCTTAAATCCTGGGCCCCAATTCCCCTTAGAGGTCCTCTGCTTTGCTTCTCTGCTGCTTCTTGGAACCATAGGACAAGTCCCTCACCCTCCTGTTATGCAGTTAAATGGGCAGGCCCATCCTGGGCCCTGTTCATAGGGACCAAGCATGTGCTGCACGTCAGCCCGAGCTGGGCGCTGGGCGGCAGCGGTGAAGCAGAGACAGGCAAGGCCGAGACTCTGAGGGGCTCACAGGTGGTGGTCCAGGACGATGAATCTGAAATAAAGCAGATAACCAACAGTCACTGGGCACCAACACCCAGCAGGTGGGGCTGAGGACGGGGCTGCTCCACTCACGCAGGTCAGGGAGGCAGAAGGAGAGTTTAAACTGAGACCTGACGGGTGAGGGGCAGAAAGAGTCCCAGGCAGAACTAAGTATGCACAACGTGAGAGCTGCGAGTTTCAGTTTTATTGGGGAACTTTCTGAGGACTGTAGGCCAGGAGACAGCCTCTTAGAGAGCCCTGAGGAACTGCTCTGAAAGGTAGAGCAGGAGGTCAGCATAGATGTCATTTTTTTTTTTTCTTCTGAGGTATGTGGGCCTCTCATTTTTGTGGCCTCTCCTGTTGCGGAGCACCGGCTCCGGATGCGCAGGTTCAGCGGCTATGGCTCACGGGCCCAGCCGCTCCGCGGCATGTGGGATCTTCCCGGACTGGGGCACGAACCCGTGTCCCCTGCATCGGCAGGCGGACTCTCAACCACTGCGCCACCAGGGAAGCCCCATAGATGTGATTTTGATGAAGGGGGTGCTTGCAGCCAAGCACATATCTCAGTAGAAGTTGCTGCTGGTCACGAGGGGCAGATGCCTCAGTTAGTGCTTTTAGTGCTTTTCTAAGTACAGTATGGGAAGTTGCAAGAATCCGCGTTCATAAAAAATTTCGCCCGAAAATGCCTACCTGTCTGAAGGCCTGTTCTCTCAGTTTTCCTGGAGCACAGAGTGCCTCATCCTGATCTCCGCCCTGAATGCCGGGGTGTGTTGAGAGTCAGCAGCTGCAGTGACTAATGACCTAATTCTTATGGAACAGCAGGGCAAGCAAAAATTTTAAATTAGCAGGACAATAGCTCATCACCCTGCCTGCAGGGAAGGTGGGGAGGGGCATCCCCTGGGTCATCCCCACCCCGTGCCTGCCAGCCTCAGCTGGTGGAATTTTCCTGAGGTGGGTGCCCCCAGATATACCTGGCTGCAGGTGTCTGTCCCCACAGCTGCCAGCCGCCCCCACACCCGGGAGGAAAGTGTGAGCATCAGGCCTGCTCTTCCCTCTTTTTCCGTCCTCCAGCCCCACCCAGGCCTCGACACCAACCACCTTACCCTGTAATTTCCCGTCGTGGGAGCTTGTTTGGGATTTACCTGGGACTGCTCCCTCAGCTCCCTCCCTGAGACAGGGCCTCAGCCCACCTACCCCCTCCCTGAAGAGGCCTGGCCAGTGAGGTGTGGGTGACTGAGCATTGGCTTTGAGGCAGAGGGCTCAGACTTTGGCTGGCCCTGCTGTGGCTCACCGGGTGACTTTCGGCATGTCACGGATCCGCTCTGTGTCTTTCCAAACTAATAGCACAGAGTTCATCTGAAGGCAACATAGAAACCCCTCAGGATCTCAGATGGCGAGAAGCCGGGTCTTGTCCGTATGCTGCAGAAGGGGAAACTGAGGCCATATCACAACCTGCTGGTTCAGAGGCTTTGCGGTGTGGGGATAAGAAGCCAGGCCTACAGAGTGGGACCTTTGTCCTGCTCCCCGCCAGCCATACGGTCTGTCCATGTAATACTCTCAGAACCTCAGTTTGCCCACCTGCAAATGGAGATAAAGCTCTTTCTCTCAGGGCTGCCATGAGGTTAAACAACGTTAAAGGGCCTCATATAGAGCAGCTCCTGGGGAAGGGGACTTGCTGTCTGTAGGACAAGATCCCAGCCTCAGCCCTGCCCAAGCCTCTGAGTATATAAACCTTGTGCAACTTCAGACAGAGCTCAGAGGAGCAGATGTTGGAGATGTGTCTTCCTCGGTGGCAAGGAGGAGTTCGGGAGGGGCAAAGTGACAGGAGGCAGACATTTCTTTAAGGGTGACTATGTGACAGTGGCCAATTTTGCCAGCATCCCTGATCCCAGTCTCCCTATCTGTAAAGAAGAATCCTAATACCTCATAGATGCATGTATTAGCAACTCACCAAATTAGAAGCTATTGCTATTACTGTTATTATTACTATTAATTGCTTTTTATTGATGAGGGAGATGTGAGGCAGATGTGTGTCCCCATTTTACAGATGAGGAGAGTAAGCAATAGAGGAACCTCAATGACAGACTTGGCCCCTCTCTGCGCCTCCTCCAGGCACGGAGGAATGGCTCCAGAGACGAGAAGGTGGGTCAGGGGAGGCCTGAGAACCAGGGAACAGGATCCAGCCTTCAAGTCTGAAAAATCAGATTAGGTCACCGGGGGACATGGTGCTGGAGGAGACAAAAACAAGCCCAGACCATTTCCTGGTTGGGCGCTGAAAGCCAACACCAGCTCTTTCTACTCCATAAATAAATTTCATGTTTAAGTCAATATGGAATGGTGTGAGATTATTTTCCTTCTGCAAAAGAAAAGAGCATTTATCCGGTCTCCAGAAGCTCATTCCTTATTTCCAGCTCCTCTCTGACATCACCCAGGGGCAGCTGGAAAGGAATTTTCTTTTCTCATCCCCACGGGGGAGTCAGGTCAGGAACATGTGGGCAGTGCTTGGTCCCAAGCCACAGACAGGCTCTGTTCCTGCAGTTCTGTAGGTCGTCGTTGGGAACTCAGAGTAGATTTTCCCTCTGAAGCAGTGTTGTCTGTGTTTCTTTGGTTACCAGGCTGGCCCAGCAGCCCATTTTGAAGGCAGGGAGGAAAAAGCAAGGGCGCTGGAGTCAGATTACCTGGTGTAACCCCAGCTCTGCTGTGTCCTAGCTGTGTGACCCTGGGGAAGGAACTCAACATCTCAGTGCCTCATCTCAGGCTGCCAGTGTTAGTTCTGGAGACAGTTCTCCAGAGGGCCTCTGGAATTTCTGGAGTCCCGTGACACCTTTTGCTCTGGACTATCTTTTCAAGGGTGTTTGTCTAGCAAACAGCCTTGGCAGATGTAGTGTCTCCCTTGGGTAGAGGGCAGATTTGTTTGCTTTCCAGGAGAATAAAAACAATGTCTCCCTCCAAGGCAAAGATTGGGCAGGTTTGATAGAAGCCACTTTATAAGATTGGGGATTTCCTAATCTCAGGATTCCTCAGCCGAGACACAAACCCCCTATGGGCACAGTGTTTCCTCACGCCTGTCTCCCACTTGGCCCGTGAGACAAGGGAGCAAAGGGAACCAAGGCAAACATGGAGCTTGTGTCACCTGTTTTACCTAATAAGTCTGTTGTCTCTGTCCCAGAAGTCTGCCAGCATTCATGGCACTGGCAGGCTGACTGCCGGCTTACAAGCAGAGGAAAAGTCTCAGACCTGCCACCGTTCTTGTTCTTGGCAGTCCCTGCCTGACTCTAATAGCCACCCTGTTGTGGGAGGGTGGGATGCCTGGCCCTTGGTGGGGAGTTAATAAATGATGTTTGGAACAATTTTGCTATCAGTGGATGGGAGGCTGGTTATTCACGAGCCAATCAGAATTTCCACCCAAGATGCCAGCAGTGCAGCATGGCCTTGGCCCCGGGGTTAGGAATTCCATCCCAGCAGGGTCTGGGACACGCTTGCAGGACCTGTGGCAAGGGCTCCAGAAGGGTGGACTTTAGGTCCTTTTTGACCACCCCTTCAGCACCTCCCTTCTCAGAGGCAGCCTCTATGATCAACTTGAAATACATCTTTCCAGACCTTTCCCTGTGCATAGATATGTTTAGAGAATGTATAGTTTATATTTACAGAAATGACTTACACTGTATATATTATCTTGCAATTTTCATTTTTCTCTCAAAAATACATCCTGCACCTTTCTGTGTCATCCCACTTAGGTTTTAAGAACTGCTGGATAACGTTGCTAATATGACTGTGTCGGCTGAAAAAAAAAAAAAAAAGTACAACCTAAAAGCCGAGAGTTATGTTTTATTTGGCAGATTTTCTGAGGACTTCAAGCCCATGAGACAGCATCTCAGATAACCGTGAGAAAACTGTTCAGAAGGGGCAAGGCGGGGAGCCAGGAGTTTTCCCAGCAAAAGACCAGGTAGTCGGAACATCAAAAGATTACTGTTAATAAAAGAAAACAAGATATCTCAAGTTAAGGAGTTTAGTACTTTTCTATGTATAGGAAGATGCAAGAGTGTGGGCTCACTGAAATCATGCCTTTGACATGCACCACAGCTATCTGGGGCCGGTAGCCTGTGTTTTCTCATCCTGAGTTTCCTTCTGTACAAAGATACACATTGTACATATTGAAACACCTTCCTGGGCGTATGGGTGAGGGCTTCTCCAAGGCAGACATGAAGGTGCTCCCCCTGCATGTTACAAATATGGCCATGGAGACCCTGAGGGGCTGCAGACTTCCCTCTGATCACGCTGGGGGTGGTGTGGTGGTCTCAGTCCCGATTCTCCCTTTTCCTCTCTTCTAGGAGTCTCCACCCTGAAACGTGTTGGGATGGGGTGTGGGCCGTGGCACCAGGCTGGAGGAAAGGAGGGAAGGGGTGACGGGGCCACAGTGGCTCTTCTCCCTGTGATGCTGGCAGGCCCAGTGGGGATAATTGCTGAAGCACCACAGAGGCCCCCGAGGAGCCACCATGTGGGTACCAGAGGGGAAATACGGGCCGCCAAGGGCCACTGGGCCCCAGGTTTCCTAAGAACCCTCTCCTGGGTGCCCCAGTTTAGAGAGAGGCTCTGTCAAGTGTGACACTGGACTTAAAAGCTACGAGGTCCTCTTGAGGGGCCCAGTCCTCTCAAGCTCAACCTAGAAATCATCCACCAGCCCTAGGGCCCCCTAGGTTGCTGCTACCTGTCACATATCCTTGTGGCCCAGGCATTGCAGACCAAATCAGTCAGGTCCGCCAGCAGGGCAAGGTCTGGGGGAGAGACCAGCCAAGACACCAAGCCAGTCTTCAGAAACACCAGCTCGTGGTCCCAAGAGCCCCTGCCAGGATCTGTGCTGGGCCTGCTGAGGACATCCACAGAAGGCACAGCTTGCTGTGATCAAGCTGGCAAAAGGATGTAACGTCAAATGTAACAAGCAAAACAGAATGAACTCAGTTCATTAACGACTACTTCCTGGGAGCTAATGTGACAGGCTCTGTGCTAAGCTGTTTATCTCATGGCCCCTATTGATGCTGAAAGCTCGGCCTCTGTGCACCGGTGCTGAATCGAATCTCGAATAATCTCGGAGACAGAGTTTTGGGTGAAATAGAAAAGAATCGCTTTATTGTTTTGCCAGGCAAAGGGGGACACAGTGGGCTTGTGCCCCTCAAAGATTACTATGTGTCCCATCCTGGGAGGATTTGGTGACGAGTTTTATAGTAATTGTTCAAGGGTGGGGTTGCTGATAAGGATTAGGGGGTATGCGGGGCCTGCCCTCTTCTAATCTGGTCTCAGGTAATCTTTTGATGAGCTTCTCTGGTTCCTTCAACCTGGTCTTTCCTGTTATAAAGAATGCTAACACCTTCCAATTGTTGGGGGTTTTAGTTCTGTAAAGAGCTCAGAAGATAATTGTGTATATCCCTTGAGGCCAGGGCCCTGCCCCAGGGCTGCGCGACTGCCCCTCCCCTCTCTTTTCATCCCCTCCCTTTGCTGATTAGCAACTGTTCAAGAATCTGCCCTTTGGAACTCAGGGAAGGTCGTGGAGGCTGGAATCTGTTCCCTACAAACAAGGAATGGGGAACACCGAAAGGCTTCCTTGCCCAGAAGCCCCACAGGGTCCTGCTCAGTTTTACTATTGTCACACTAACCTTGTGAGGCAGGCTTTATTATAACCCTTATTTTACAGATGAGAAAATAGCTCAGAGAGGTTAAGGAACTTGGTCCAGGCCCCACAGCTAGTAAACCATGTACCTGGGACTCAAACCCACACCTCTAACACCAGCCTTCTGCTACCAAATTGTTCTTAACCTTTAGAGAGCCATGGACCCCTTTGAGATTCTAACGAAAGCCCTGAGCCTTCTAATTAGAAAAGTGCCTGCAGTATAAACATACAACCCACTCTTGTGAGTGGGTCTGCCTTCCTGGGTGTGCAGCCTGTATGGTCACACTCAGACTGTGCTCAGAAGGGGCCTGTGCTTGGTTTAATGTTTCGCTGTTGCCATCATGAAATTCTTAATACTTTTTGAACAGTGGGTCCCACATTTTCATTCTGCACCGGGACCTGCAAATTATGTCTTGCATACGCCTGCACTTCATACGCACAAGTGTACACACACGCCACAATTTGTAAATGACTTCAGCTGTGCAGGAATCCCATGAGGCCATTCAAAGATTTAAGAAAGACCCTTTTTGCTTTCACCTGCTTCCTGGAAGGCTATGTACGTGTGCACGTGTGCGTGCATGCGTGCGTGCGTTTTCAGGTATGTGTGTGTGTGTGTGTGTGTGAGTGTACTGTGTATGTACATGGCACACTGTCAGGTAGAACCGTGTTTCCCAGGCAGGGAGCAGAGGAAGAGGTGGCGAGCTTAACATCACTCTCCACACATTTTTTGACTGCAACTTCTCCACCTCCGAGAGAGGAAACCCAGTCCTGATAATAAACAGCCCAGTACTAAACCCATGTCCTTAAAAACCTGCCACCTCCTGGGACAGGACAAGGATGTTTTGTCAGGATGGCAGCCTCAGGGTGAACACGGGAAGGTGGCCAGAGGCAGGTGCTTAGGCCATAGGGTTCTCTGTGCCCACCCCTGAGAGCAGAGACTCTTTGGCGAGGGATGGGCACTAGGATGGCCACATGTGTCCCTGAGAATGGAGAAGGCAGAGAGAGCCTCCGCAGTCAGGAGGGGGCTGCTGGGGGCCTTTATGCAGTCCTCGCTCTGATCTATATCACCTTGAGCAAGTAGCTTAACTCCGTGACTCAGTTTCCCCATATGTTTAATGGGGATAACAATAATACCTAGCCCTGAGGTTATTGTGAGCATTGAGTTTAGTCGAATGTCCTCCCAGCAAAGCACAATGATAGCTATTATTGTTATTATTATTAAAAACTGGATCGGAGGACAGGGCTTCAAGCATAACAGCTGTGCTTTTAGTTTGGGGTTTATCTTGTTGTTGTTTTTAATCAGGCGCCTGTGAGATATCACTGTGGGAGGCGGGATGTGGGCTTCTGCTGCTAACGACTAGGGAACCAGTGCTGGGATGGGAAGTGCCCTGAGGGGAGACGAGGAGCTCAGGGGAGGCTCATCCCTCAGGACAGGGGTCCCAAGAGCCCAGGAGGGACCTGGACGGGCCCAGAGTCTGAGGGTGGGGCTGTCTGCAGGGGCTGGGTTTGAACAGGAGAATTTCTTTTCTTTTCAGTAACCACAGCAAAGGGCTCTTTCTTTGTCTTCAAGGTTCCCAGCCTTGCCCCCCACCCACACCCCCAGCCTCCCTCTGGTCACACGGTGGAGGCTGCCCTGGGCAGGCGTGAGTGTGAGCGGCCTCCTGCCTCAGAGCAGGGCAGGGTGTCCAGGGGCTGGAGGAGGCTGGCAGTGCCGCTGGGAAGGAGGTTCCACACTGGGGCTCCCTGGGGCTTGGAGATCCACCTGCCCTGAGGCCCTGGCCTGGGGCTGTACAGAACCGGGTTGAGGGGTGGCATTTAGTCACCAATGTCCACCCTCCCCATCTCCCAGAGGAGATGTGATTTTGAAGTTTGTCCCTGCCATAAGTGTCAGCTAACATTTTTGAGGCTTTCTACATGCCAAGTTCTCTCCTAAGCTCTTTGTCTGTCTTATCTCATTAAACCTCACAGCATTCATTTAACTCTAAGAGTTATTAGAGATGAGGAATACGAGACTAACAAGGCCAGGGTGCCCAGCTAACGAACGGTAAGCCTGGACTAGAGTCCAGCTCAGGGGACGTCAGAGCTACCTTCTTCTTCTTCCTTTTTTAATTTTTTTTAGATAAATTTATTTATTTACTTATTTATTTTTGGCTGCATTGGGTCTTCGTTGCTGAGCGTGGGCTTTCTCTAGTTGTGGTGAGCGGGGGCTACTCTTCGTTGCGGTGTGCAGGCTTCTCATCGTCGTGGCTTCTCTTGTTGCGGAGCACGGGCTCTAGGCACGCGGGCTCAGTAGTTGTGGCTCGTGGGCTCTAGAGCACAGGCTCAGTAGTCGTGGCTCATGGGCTTAGTTGCCCCGTGGCACGTGGGATCTTCACAGACCAGGGCTCGAATCTGTGTCCCCTACATTGGCAGGCGGATTCTTAACCACTGTGCCACCAGGGAAGTCCCCAGAGCTACCACAGCTTCACACTGACCTCTCTTCATGGGGCAGAGACCCAAGGAGACCAGCAGGGTCTGAGAGCTGAGAAGGAGCCCTCCTGTCTGCCCCCTTCATCCTCTGGCCAAGATGACTGACTTGACTCAATCTAAGTGGCCCACACATCTTGGTGGCAGAGGACTCTAAGCATTTTTACTGGCCTTTTGGTAAAAATAATCAGGTGAAGTGCCTGGCCTTCATAAGTATTCATAACTGTTGAATAACTGTCTACCGTTATCATTAGCTTCTGAACGGGGTCTCTGGCCTCCCCAACCCCCTTTTTAAAAAATTTACTTATTATTATTATTTAATTAATTTATTTTTTGCGGTACGTGGGCCTCTCACTGTTGTGGCCTCTCCTGTTGTGGAGCACAGGCTCCGGACGCGCAGGCTCAGCGGCCATGGCTCACGGGCCCAGCCGCTCCGCAGCATGTGGGATCTTCCCGGACCGGGGCACGAACCCGTGTCCCCTGAATCAGCAGGCGGACTCTCAACCACTGCGCCACCAGGGAAGCCCCATTATTTTTTTTAAAAGGTCTTTAATGGAGTATAATTGCTTTACAATGGTGTGTTAGTTTCTGCTTTATAACAAAGTGAATCAATTATACATACACATATGTCCCCATATATCTTCCCTCTTGCGTCTCCCTCCTTCCCACCCTCCCTATCCCAGCCCTCTAGGTGGTCACAAAGCACCGAGCTGATCTTCCTGTGCTATGCGGCTGCTTCCCACTAGCTATCTGTTTTACGTTTGGTAGTGTATATATGTCCATGCCACTCTCTCACTTTGTCTCAGCTTACCCTTCCCCCTCCCCATATCCTCAAGTCCATTCTCTAGTAGGTCTGCATCTTTATTCCCGTCTTGCCCCTAGGTTCTTCATGACCATTTTTTTTTTTAAGATTCCTTATATATGTGTTAGCATATGGTATTTGTTTTTCTCTTTCTGACTTCACTCTGTATGACAGACTCTAGGTCCATCTACCTCACTACAAATAACTCAATTTCGTTTCTTTTTATGGCTGAGTAATATTCCATTGTATATATGTACCACATCTTCTTTATCCATTCATCCGATGATGGACACTTAGGTTGCTTCCATCTCCGGGCTATTGTAAATAGAGCTGCAATGAATATTTTGGTACATGACTCATTTTGAATTATGGTTTTCTCAGGGTATTTGCCCAGTAGTGGGATTGCTGGATCGTATGGTAGTTCTATTTGTAGTTTTTTAAGGAACCTCCATACTGTTCTCCATAGTGGCTGAACCAATTCACATTCCTACCAACAGCGCAAGAGGGTTCCCTTTTCTCCACACCCTCTCCAGCATTTATTGTTTGTAGATTTTTTGATGATGGCCATTCTGACCGGTGTGAGATGATATCTCATTGTAGTTTTGATTTGCATGTCTCTAATGATTAATGATGTTGAGCATTCTTTCATGTGTTTGTTGGCAATCTATATATCTTCTTTGGAGAAATGTCTATTTAGGTCTTCTGCCCATGTTTGGATTGGGTTATTTGTTTTTTTGATATTGAGCTGCGTGAGCTGCTTGTAAATTTTGGAGATTAATCCTTTGTCAGTTGCTTCATTTGCAAATATTTTCTCCCATTCTGAGGGTTGTCTTTTCGTCTTGTTTATGGTTTCCTTTCCTGTGCAAAAGCTTTTCAGTTTCATTAGGTCCCACTTGTTTATTTTCGTTTCTATTTCCATTGCTCTAGCCCAGCCCCCTTTAAGGATGCACTATAACCCTCCATTGGAAGGGTGAGGACCCCGGCCTGAGGGTGGATAACTTGCTCAGGCCACTCACTCGCCTCTTTCCTGGCAGCCTGACCCTCACAGATACGTTATCCTCCTGGCGGAGCCCTGAACAGTGAGTGGGGGTGGGGTGGGGGTGATGTGAGTGGACAGACCCAGGGAGAGAAACAGTAAGCCAGAAGCCAGAGAGACATGGCGAGGAACTCGGGAGGCCAGGCATGGTTTGACCATTCACCAGGTATGTGGCCTTGAGTGGAATGCTGTCCCGCTTTCATAGAAGAAACACAGAGAATGGTGGAAGTGACAGGGATTCTCTCCTTGACCCAACCCCAGCCAGGCTCCTCGGAGCTTCCTTCTGGACTAGGCCTCCACTTTGGCCTATAAAGACCTGAACAGACGCTGACATAGTTTCTAACAGCCCAGGGCCACATCCCTAGGATGATGCTGGCCCCTCTTAAAGTGCCTGAGTGGGAAAACTCAAGGCTGCCAGAAGAACTGACTGTTCCAGCCGTCACCTGAAGAGGGGGCCCACCTCCCAGACTCCGCGGGAGGGGCAGAGCCTAACCTCCATAAGGCCAGTATGCCAATCCTGAGGGGTTTCACGTGGACCAACACCTCCTTCCTGTTTGTTTGTAATTCTTCACTTCCCTGACTTTCCTGAGCCCCTGCGCACCACCCCCGCATTCTCTCATTCTCCCTTTAAAATGGCCAGTCACCTCTGCGCAAGTCCCAGTTGAGTATATTTCACACTGGACTCTTCTCCCTGCTGCAGTGGTTATATCACTGATTAAAATCTGTCCTGACCACTCTAGCTAGTGACAGGCTCCTTCATCTTCCACAGAGGTATCTCAGGGCCTCTGCGAGTTTGGATGAGATGCTCAGCCCATTGCTGGGCGTGGCCTTGCGCACTGGGCATCTCCACCAGGTGTGCTGTGCTGTCGCAGGTGGAAGGTGCTATGAAATGACATGCATGACCATTGACACCCAGACTCTAAAACCTTTGGATTGTTTTCTTCCTATCTGGGCTGAGCATAATTCTGCACCAATCCAACAGGAGACTCCTTGGGGAAGGCAATGGGCAGAGATGAAGACTTAAGAAAATAAAAATGGGATCTGGGTCCAGTGGGGCTGGGAGGAGTAAGGGGTAGGAACCTGGGGTAGAGGGTAGGACGGTATGTGAATTAGCATACAAGCACACACACCCTTTCCCATGTCCAGCTTATTTAATATCAGACCCTAAATGGGGCAGTAGTTCAGCTATCACACCTCCCAGGTGGACGTTGGGACCAGGTCACCATTCCGGTTAGTAAAGATGGGAAAGGCAGAGATGTCTTTCTTCTAGACCAGGCCTATGGGTGAGACCACGAGAGACGAGAGCCCCACAGCTGTGTGTTCTAAGGAGAACACTACATCCCATTTGAGTGGAGACAGTAGGGAGGGAGAGGGATTTTAATTTCTTGGAGGTTTCCAACATCCTCTTTGAAGATTTTATTTAAAAGAATCCTTGTTTAAATGGGTTTCATGTTTCTTAAGGGCAAGTGTAAGAGTGGTTTTATAAGGTATGATCCCTGCTTTCAGAGACTGACAAGAATAACATGATTAATTCTCATCATCAACATGGCTCCAAATGTTTTATAGACCTCCCATTTCAGAGGAAGTAATTATCACCTTGGATGGAGAGTTAAAATTGTCAGACAGACTGGGGTACAAGTTATTCACCTTATTGGCTCTGTGTGACCTTGAGCAAGAATTATGGGTTGAATTGTGTCCTCCAAAATTCATATGTTGAACTCCTAACTCTCAGTGCCTCGGAATGTGACCTTTTGGAAATAGGATTGTTGCAGATGAAGTGAGTCAAAATCAGGTCATATTGGAGTAGGGTGGGCCCCTAATCCAATATGACCGATGTCCCTATAAAAAGGGAAAACTTGGAGGCAGACCTACACAAGAACACCAGGTGAAGATGAAGGCAAAGATTGGGGTGATGCTTCTTCAAGCCAAGAAACACCAAAGATGCCAGCAAACTGCTGGGAACTAGGACAGAGGCATGGAACAGATTCTCTCTCACGCCCCACAGAAGGAACCAACCCTGCTGACACCTTGATCTCAGACTTCTAGCCTCCAGAGCTCTGAGACAATAAATTTCTGTTGTTTAAGCCACCCAGTCTGTGGTACTTTGCTATGGCAGCCCTAGCAAACTAATACAGCATGTCACCTCACCTCTCAGTCTCAGTTTTCTTGTTTGTAAAGTGAGGATAATAATATTACCTACTGGGAGGGGTAAGGGAAAATAAAAGCGTTATTATGGGATTATATGAAATCATGTTCATGAAACTTTTGAAAATTGTAAAGCACTGCAGAATTTAAAGAATCTTTCATTCAATTTCATTCAATTAGAAAAATGATAAAGAGACTTCCCTGGCGGTTTGGTCCAGCGGTTAAGACTCCACGCTTCCCATGCAGGGGGCGTGGGTTCAATCCCTGGTTGGGGAACTAAGATCCCACATGCTGTGGGGCACGGCCAAAAAAAAACAAAGGTAAAAGAAATAATAGTACCTACTGTGGCAGAGATAGTGATAGTCACCAAACATTCTATTTGTTCCCCTGTATTCCCCACCCACACTGCAATTGGGTACGTGCCATGTGATTAGCACTGGCCAGTGGTCTGTGGGCTGAAGTGACATGAGTCACTTCTGGGGAAAAGAACAGAAGAGCCAGCCCAAGACCCTAGAGTTGTCTTTTCCTCTGCCTCAGCACCAAGACCTCCTGTTCAGTAGACTGAGTGACAAGATCAAAGCTACCTGACTTGCTGGGTGGCTGCATGAATGAAAGATGCCCCGGAGAGGTTCGTGGACCCACAGCCAACTTCATGTAGATAAGAAATAAACCTTTGTTATGTTAGGCCCTGAGACCTTGGGGACTGTTTATTACCACAGCAAAACCTAGCCTATGTAGACTAATACACTACCTCTAGGATTGTTGTGAGGATTAAATGGGTCAATATGCGTAAACAACTGAAGCAGTGCCTGGCATATAGTAAGGACTCAATAAATGTTAGCTCTCATACCACCTGTGTGACTGGGGGCAGGATGTGTGACCTCGCTGAGCCTCTGTTTCCTCATCTTCAAAAGAGAAGCAATGACAGCATCTACTGTGGAGTTGTTGCAGGGATTAAATAAGGTACTACTTGTAAGTGCGTGGCCCAGGGGAAGTGAAGTGTGTTCATTCTCCTCTCTCTGCTCCTCATTATGGCTGCCTGGTCAACGTGCTTACCTGCCTGTCTCTCTGAGGCTCCTCTGAGCAGGACTTGGCCAGCATCCACTGACCCTTCCCTTCCTGATGTAAATGCATTGGGCCTCATCCTGTGATGAAGTGATTACTCAAAGCATCTGCTCTTTGTTTTGTGAATCTTCCCACAGCTGGGGGGCTGGAGGCCCAACCTTCCCTTGCTGCCAGGCCTCGGAGGGGGATTTATGCCCGTGCAGACCAAGGATCAGCTCATCAGCTGTGTGCTGCTAGGCAGACTGCCCTTCCCAGAGCCGGCCAAGGTCTTGAGCTCAGCGGACCTTGGCTTTTCCATGGATCAAGGTAAGTCAGTTTTCCCTGAGCTGGGTCCTAAGGAAGCCATGCCATAGGGGCTCTCTGTGCCATGTGCAAGGAGAGGGAACGTTTCTCTTGAACAAAGGTAAGAGGGAGAACGTTAAGACACCAACGAACCTGCAAACAGAGCTGGGAGCTGTGACAAAGTGCTGATGCCCCAAAGCTCAGGCAGAACCAGAAGCAGAGCAGCGCCATGCAGAAATGGCCTCTGCGAAGTTGCAGACATGCCAAGTCCGAGAGCAATGTCAAGATTTCTCTTTGATGTCAAAAAGGAATCGAAGTTAGGTAAGGCCATGATTGAGAGCAGCTGGATTCTAGTAGGTCCTTAACTGTTAACTGGCTCTTTGCACTGATTTTTACAATGTGCTCTTGTAGTTGATCTCACCTTAATTGGCCCTTGTGGTGTTAGCAGTGGTTCTCCCAGGGTCGTCTGGGCCCTGATGCCGTATCCAGCCTCTAAATTAAATCTCGGAGACAGAATTTGGGGTGAAGTAGAAAAGAATAGCTTTATTGCTTTGCCAGGCAAAGGGGGCCACAGAGGACTAATGCTCTCAGAACTGTGTGTCCCGACCTGGAGGGGGTAGTGAGGAGTTTTATAGCACTGGTTGAAAGAGGAGGGCGTGATCAGCTCGTGGACATTCTTCTGACTGGTTGATGGGGAGGTAAGTGGGAAGCATCATCAACCTTCTGGTTCCAACAGTTCGGGGTCTCCGTGCTCTTGGGCAGCAGACAGTTAACTTCTCCCACCTGGTGGGGGTTTCAGTGTCTGCAAAACAGCTCAAAGGTATTGTTATGTGTGTCCCTTGAGGAGGAACCAGGACTCTGCCCCAAGGCTGCACTATTTTTTCTTGACTTTTCCTCCCTTGTCTCCAAATCCCCCTCCCTTCCCTAATTAGTGACTGTTTGAACCTGCCTGTTGGAACTCAGGGAAGGTCATGGAGGCTGAACAAAGCCTATTTCCTGTAATCAAGAAACTAGGGGGGGCTTCCCTGGTGGTGCAGTGGTCGAGAGTCCGCCTGCCGATGCAGGGGACACGGGTTCGTGCCCCAGTCCGGGAGGATCCCACATGCCGCGGAGTGGCTGGGCCCGTGAGCTATAGGCCGCTGAGCCTGCGCATCCGGAGCCTGTGCTCCGCAACGGGAGAGGCCACAACAGTGAGAGGCCTGCATACCGCAAAAAAAAAAAAAAAAAAAGAAATGAGGGGACACAGAAAGGCTTTTGTGCCCAGGAGCCCTACAGGGTCCTGCTCGTTTTCAGCCCCTTTAAATAGCGGATGTCCAGACCCCACTCCAAACCAACTGAGTCAGTCTCGGAGGACAGGGAGAGGCAGTGGTTCTCAAAGTGTGGACTGGGGACTGGCAGCGCCAGGGCACTGGTTAAAAGGCAAGTTCTCAGGTGCCATCCCTGACCAACTGAATCAGAGACTCTGGGGTGAGGCCCAGAAATCTGTGTTTTAACAAGTCCTCCAGGAGATGCTGATGCACAGGAAAGTCTGAGCACCAGCTGGTGGTTTTAATGCATATCCAGAGTTGAAAACTACTGGGTTAGTTTAGGAAGTTCTGTGTTTTTAAAATAAGTAGTGAATGGGTGAGGGTTGAGTTTCATGTCCTCTTCAATGGTGGCTTATCTTCTCCCTGCTGAGGTTCAGAGTTCAGGATGAGAGCAGCCGGGCTCTACTCCCTATAAGGGGAAAGGGGACAGTGACCTTCCTATACTTTGAACATCTTCTACGTACATAAGTGAGAACAAGACAAAAATTATCTTCACAATTAATACTGCTGCCCACTCTGCTCTATTACCAACACCAGTAACAGAGGAGGCCGGCCACAAACCTGCTCAGGGCATCCTTGACAAACTGTATTTTGACTCTACTGAAATGTAAAGAAGTGGAGCCCAGACTCCCTTAGCTGCATCTTAGTGAGTTCAGCTAAGCCCAGTTCACACCCTGCAAACATAAAGCCTTTTTCTTGGGTTTTGGCACATTCTTCACAGCCCTAATCCTGGTGGAATTAATTTCTCATTTTGGAGTAACAGAATAGTTGTGGGAAGTGGGTGGAGTGGGAATTTCTAGGAATCACAGCTTTTTTTGTTGTTTTCATTCACTTCTTTCTTTCATATTCAATCTAATGTTCTTGTCCGCCGTTCCTGACGCTTCACCCAGCAACAGTTACTCGGCTTTGTCTTGGGGTCACTAGAATTTAGAATTTTTATGGGTGTATTGGTATTTTCAAGCAGAAGGGAATGAAGAATGTGTCTGGGTTAAAGCAACTGGAGGATGGGGTCTGGCTGGAACTCCATACCCTCTGCTTTCCCAGCCTGGAAGGAGGTGTGGGCATGTGTGTGTGTGTGTGTGTGTGTGTGTGTGTGTGTGTATCTGTGTGTGTCTGTGTAGGGAAGCAACCACAACATGTCCCTCGATCTGGTTCTCCCACATCTGGCGAAATCTGTGACCCATATGAGCCAGCTCCTGCCTAGTGAGGGGCCACAGGAGAGGAGGGAAACCAAGGACAGGTGGACGCTTGCCAGAGGGTGCTGTTGGCTCGAGGGGCCCATGTCTCTCTGGCTCATCCCTCTCGATCTCTGGACACATCAGCCTCATGTACACACCTTGCCCCAGGCGCACCCTGGTCCTCACTTAGTTTTTAACCACCCTCCTCTTTCCTGTCTGTCTTTGCCTCTCAGGGCTTCTGCTGGCAACACTGTGGGGTTTCTCCTTGGCTTCTTCCAAGTTTGCTGGGCTAAGGGAGATGTCTTGGATTTATTCAAATCAGCCCCATATTGGGGCCAGATGCTTCAGAGAAAATGAGCTGGTCAGGATGAAGTGAAGAAACAAACAGGGGAAAGAAGGAGGCCCAGTGGTGAAGGGCAGTCTCCTCCAGGGCCTTCTGAAAAGTCTCCTTTCTCGGTGCAGCCTGTGCTCCATCTCTCCTCCCAAACCAAACATTTGCTTATACATTTTTGTAAACTTCCACGTCTCACTCTGGGGCCAGCAGACCACTGTTTGCTAGGCTGTTTCTTCCTCTTTGTGGACAGGGTGAGGCGGACGGAACACGGGAGTCCTGGCAAGTGTGAGCTGAAAGCCTTGCAGGAAGTCGACAGTGAGTGCCAGCCCTGTGGGGGGCAGCTGGCAGGCATGGTTTTCTGAGGTGGGCGAGGACGCAGGCAAACGCTCAGGCTTTTCTCCCTTCTAATTGCACAAGTTGTATTAGTAATCATAACCATAATTAGTCATAGTAATCATAGCAATGGTGATGATAAATTACCATGAGGCGTTGGACTGGGAACATCACACATTATCTTCTCATTTAGAGCCTCCCAACACCCCCAGAGCAGGTGCTTTGGCGTTGTTATTACCGCCATTTGTACTTGAAAACTGAAAGGTTTCAAGAGAGGTCTCCATGAATCAGGGATGGAGTTGAGATTTGAACTCAGGCAGCCTGACTCCAGAGGTTACACTCTTTTTTTTTTTTTTTTTTTTTGCGGTACGCGGGCCTCTCACTGTTGTGGCCTCTCCCGCCACGGAGCACAGGCTCCAGACATGCAGGCCCAACAGCCACGGCCCACGGGCCCAGCCGCTCCGTGGCATGAGGGATCCTCCCGGACCGGGGCACGAACCCATGCCGCCTGCATCGGCAGGCGGACTCTCAACCACTGCGCCACCAGGGAAGCCCCGGAGAGGTTACACTCTTAAACACTATGTGATGAATGCAAGGAATACCTGTTGGTTTAAAAAGTTGCTTAAAATTTAGATAAGTAATTTACCGTCAACAGTTTGGTTAATGTCTTTCCAATCATTTCTCTGTGCAAATATATTCACATTATAAAGAATATTTTATATAAATGGAGTTTTATAGCCCTCTTTTATTACTTAATATATCCTGAACATCTTTAACTGTCATAAAAGGTCTTCTGCATGATTATTTTAATAGCTGCAGAGTTTCCCTTCATATGTATAACCGTAATTTGTTTGACCAATTCCTTATTATTCAACACTTAAGAGTTTTTTTTTTTTTGGTTTTTCACTATTATAAACAACATTTAATGTTTTAAAACATTAAATCTTAGCATTCAGCCACAGTTAATTCCTTAGAATAAATTTCTGTACTAGATTTGCTGGATGAAAGGTTATGAAAAATGTTAAGGTGTTTGATGCATGTTATCAAACTTTCCTCCGAGGAGGTGAATGGATGTTTATCTACGCCTTCACCAGCACTGGGTTTTACTATTTTAAAAAACTGTTGCTGGGGGCTTCCCTGGTGGCGCAGTGGTTGAGAGTCCGCCTGCTGATGCAGGGGACATGGGTTCGTGCCCTGGTCTGGGAAGATCCCACATGCCGTGGAGCGGCTGGGCCCGTGAGCCATGGCCGCTGAGCCTGCGTGTCTGGAGCCTGTGCTCCGCAGCGGGAGAGGCCACAAGAGTGAGAGGCCCGCGTACTGCAAAAAAAAAAAAAAAAAAAAAAACTGTTGCTGGGAATTCCCTGGCAGTCCAGTGGTTAGGACTTTGCGCTTCCACTGCAGGGGGCACAGTTTCGATCCCTGCTCGGGGAACTAAGATCCCCAGTGCTGCACGATGAGGCCAAAAAAAAAATTGTTGCCAATTTAAGAGGTCATTTTTGTTTTGGTTTGCATTTCTTGGCTGTCTGCTGAATTTGAGCTTTATGCCTATGTTTACTGTGGCCTTGTATCTGGAGGGCAGCTCCACGTGTGATGTTTCCCTGCCTTAGCTCTGCCCTGCTGGCATTGAAAGCCAAATTCTAAAGAGAGTCTCTGGTCCCGCTGCCTCTTTCTTGGCCAGGATCCCATGAGCACTGTTGACAGAGGCAGACAACATCTGCAGGATTGACAACTGGGCTGACAATTACCTGCCTTTTATTTATCCTGTCACCAGGGAGAGGGATGAGGGTATCACAGGCTCTGAGCACTCAGATGTCCTCACAGTGGTGTGGCACAGCTGTTCTGAGGTCAAGCTCTGGAGCAGAAAGACCTGGGTTTGCAACCTGGTCCACCCAGGGTCTACCTCTCCAAGGCTTAGTTTCCTCATCAATAAAATGGGGGATAATCAGTAAAATTATCAAATCAATCACCCATTTCGCAGGGTTGGGAGGATCATCCAAGGAGATAATTCATGGAAGGTACTGGGCATGTACCTAGCACATAGTACATGCTCAATAAATCATCATCATTATGATTATTGATCAATTGTGAGTATCTGGAGGGTTTTGAGAGAGGTATTTTGAGTGAGTGGAGGTCCTGGGCCTCTTGAGGAGACTGATAAAGCTCAGGGAGCTCTTGCTACAGAAATGGATTGAGTGCTGTCTCATTGTAAATGGCACAAAGGAGCTGGTGACTTACACTTGAACCAGTGAGGCCCAAACCACTTCAAATTGGACAGTCTCATCAGTCATATACAGGGAGGGATTGACACAGACACGGGGTCTGATGGTGGGTTTTATTTTTCCCTGATTGGGAAATTATTGGTACAGATGATTACAAATTAAGCCATCCTGGAATTGTTGCTGAGTTTCCAATGAAATGGAAGGTATAGAAGTAAGTGATACTGAGCCTGCCTGGCAAGTCTGACATGGGATGTCTTTTATTGCGCGGACAGGGACTGTGCTCTTCACTTCTGTGCCCTGCAGCCTGGCAGGGGGGCTGCATACTGCGGGCACAAAGCCGGCATTTTTGTTTGTTTGTTTGTTTGTTTTGTTTTTGGCTGCCTTGGGTCTTTGTTGCTGCACAGGGCTTTTGGCCAGGGGGGCTACTCTTCGTTGCAGTGCACGGGCTTCTCACTGCAGTGGCTTTTCTTGTTGCTGATCACTGGCTCTAGGTATGCAGGCTTCAGTAGTTGCAGCACATGGGCTCAGTAGTTGCAGCACGCGGGCCCTAGAGCATGCAGGCTTCAGTAGTTGCAGTGCACGGGCTCAATAGTTGTGGCTCATGGACTCTAGAGTGCAGGCTCAGTAGTTGTGGCACACGAGCTTAGTTGCTCTGCCAGCCAGTGTTTGATGGGCTGAACTGTTTCTGCTACTTTCTATCTCAGCAAGTTCCTTAAACCTTGTCGAGCCTCAGTTCTTTTATATTTGAAATGGAGAAATAATTTCCACCCAGTTGAGAGCAGTACTGAGGGTTCAATAATAATGAGCAAGTCCCCAGGACGGTGCCAGGGTCATAGTAGGAGCTCAAGAAATGTTCATTAAATGAAAGTGCTGCCAAAAGATGGAAACAACCCAAGTGTCCATCAGCTAATGAGTTGATAAGCAAAATGTGGTATATCCATACAATGGACTATTATTCAGTCTTAAAAAGGAATGAAATTCGAATACATCCTACAGCATGGATGAATTCTGAAAACATCATGCTAAGTGAAAGAAGCCAGACACAAGAGGTCACATATTGTATGATTGCATTTATATGAAATGTCCAGAACAGACACATCCACAGAGACAGAAAGCAGATTTGTGGTTGCAGGGCATATGAGGGTTTCCTTTTAGGGTGATGAAAATGTTCTAGAACTAGATAGTGGTGATTGTTGCTTATTATGGAGGTCCTAAATGTCACTAACAGTAAATGTCACTAACAGTAAATTTTATGTCATGTGTATTTTACTACAATTGAAAAAAAAATTGTTTATTCCAAGTGCCTCTTAAACTTCCTTACCATTCATTCATTTATTCAACCACCACTTGTGCTGTGTCAGGCATAGTGGGAGACAATATGAAGCCTTTCACTGAGGCTTAACCACCCATGAAAGAGAACTTGAAGGGCACGACATCTAGAAGTAAGCTGTTGGGAGCATGTCCCTGTAATGGGGTCCTTGGATTTCTACTTCCAAGGGAAGTCTTTAAAAAAATATATTTATTTATTTATTTATTTATTTGGTTGTGCTGGGTCTCAGCTGCAGTAGGCGGGCCCTCTAGCCGCTGCTCTTGGGCTCCTTTGTTGTGGTTCACCGCTCCTTAGTTGCAGCACATGGGCTTCTTAGTTGCGGCAGGTGGGCTCCTTAGTTGCAGCTCCAGGGCTCCGTAGTTGCAGCTTCCCAGCTCCCCAGCTGTGGCACACGGGCTCCTTAGTTGTGGCACATGAACTCCTAGTTGCCGCATGCATGTGGGATCCAGTTCCTCTCCCCGACCAGGGATCGAACCTGGGCCCCCTGCACTGGGAGCACAGAGTCTTCTCCACTGCGTCACCAGGGAAGTCCCTCCAAGGTGATGTCTTGACACATGTCTTCTCAGCTGTTGCTCTGCTCCCAGCCAAGTGAGACCTGCCTGGTTCAGGAAGCGGTAGGCTCCAGACCAAGTGTGAACACACCTCCATTCGGGCCAGCCAGACCCCTCCAGGGCCAGGGAAGGGGGGAGAAGTGCTGCCCATTGGACAATGTTTTGAATGAATTGATTTAAACTCAGATCTTCTTGGTTCTCAAGAGTCAGTCTCTCCACTCATACAGACAGAAGGCAGCGGGCATTTTTTTTTTTCCTGGAAAGGAAACTGCTTAAAGAAATCAAGATCAAGTCAGAGGAAAGAGACTGCTGAAACACAGAAGTGGAATTAATGAAAGCTTCCAAAAGGAAAGAGAAGATTAGTCCTACTCACTCACCCAGACTCTGGGAGTTGCCCGTTGCTCTGTGAGCCATCTCAAGGTCTGTCCCTGGAATCTCAGCACTGGTTTTCAGGATTTGTCCTGCAGGGGGCAGCTTGACTGCCTGGGGCAGATGCTGAGGGACCTATTCTATTTGGCCCAGGTTCCACTGTATGCTCTATTTAGGCTTCCCTATAGCCTTCAAAATACTTGTTGATTCGTTGATTAACTGAGAGGCATCCAGAAGAGGGTGAATAGGGTAAAGGGCCTCTATCTTCAAGTAATAGCAGCCACTGTTTATTTAGGGCTTACCATGAACCAGACACACTACATGCATCCCTGTGCTTCACGTTGATATTATCCCCATTGTATACATGAGCAACCCAAGGCTCAGAGACGGCAATTCACTGGTCCAAGGTCACACAGCTAGGACACCTTGCTGGAGAAGAGCAGACTCAGGCTGACTTTGAAAAGCTGGCACATAGGGGAGGGGTCAGACTTGTTCTGTATGATCTCAAAGGAAAGCCTTTCGTTCTGGTCCTCCACAGCCTTTTCGTGGCCTTTGGGGTCTCAACAGATCGAAGTGGGAGACTTGAGGCAAAAGATGGGACAGAGGGTCTTCAAGGAGGAGGGATGTGGATTCATATCCTGACACTACCGGTCATGTCGGCTCTCTGTGCCTCTCTCTTCTCATCTGTAAAATGGGACATAATTGATCAGACCAGGCCACGCTGCTTCATTCTACCTTTCACGGTTCCCTATAGCTCTTGGGATCAAGTCCAATCTCTTATCATGGCTTAGAGGTTCCTGCACGCTCAGGTCCTAGCTTTCCTCTCCAGCCTCTTGTCTCATCACCTCAGCCAGAGCAAACTGTTTCTCAGTCCCCGAACTCTTCAAGTTCTCTTCATCCTCCAGGCCTTTTTACACACTCTCCTTGGTCACCCTGTTGAACTTTCCTAGGTGGGCAAGAACGGGTGGCATTTGAACTCAGGCGCTGGAGATTGCCATGCTGATCTTCACAACAGCACACCCAAGGGATGTGTTGGGCCCCACAGGTGAGCATCATCTACTATGTGCCTCAGAGCAGAAAGAAGTTGAAAACTTTCAAGGGAGGGTAGCTCTGGTATGGACTGGATGCCGGCTGGCTCTGTCCACCCTCCAGGTGGGAAAAGAACCTGTGCTACTCCTCACTGCTTATTCTGTCCTCTCACACAGGTGGGCAGCAGCTGTTTTGGGGTAGGGGTGGGCAGGAGAAATCCAGGAGAGTGTGGTAAGAGATGGTGAAGGGAAGGTTGAGTTCCATGGTGTTCTGACCAGGCAGGCCTAGGCAGAGCCCATGGTTTCCAGACTAACCATGTTATTCCTGAGGTCTAAGCATTAAGGGTCCCCTGGTGAGCATTTTCAGGAAAGCCAGCCCAGACCCCAGCATTCCACCAGGACTTTAAGCTGTGGTTTGAAAACTCAAACACTCCAGGGCCTGGGGTGCTGTCCTAATGAATGGAGTCACAGCTGTGGCCCTCTTAACCTGTTGCTTTCTCACTTTGGAGGGACATGGATTGACAGAGAGGATGTCTCTGTTGGAAGTAAAACATCAATGCAGATGCCGTGATCAATGCTGCCTAGTATTGGAGAGACCAGAGGGAGACTGGGCCCCGCCCTTCTCCCAACTGAGGCCCACTGTTCCTGCTGGGATGAGAGCCCCAGGTGACCTACCACCCCAGGGAGCAGGTGCTGTCAGGCCCCTCCTCTCCCTCACACTTTTCACTGGAAACTTGCGCTGTGATCTGGAAACTTTCAACCACTTGTATCTTCCTTCCTCTCTGGGCCTGACAGCTTTTTTCAGAATTCTGGAATGTTGTTCCGCCAGCAGGGCAAGTGCTGGGGAATTAATACTTCCGAGGAACAACCTTCAGCCAAAGACGGACAGGTCTTCTTTTTTTTTTTTACTGGCATAGGTAAATTTTAATATATACTTGGCATTTTCTAGATCTTGATAATTTAACAACTCTGAGATTTTGTACCAATATAATGTATAATTAAGTATAAATATGAACAACTTTTTAAATTTTAATTTTATTTATTTACTTTTTATACAGTAGGTTCTTATTAGTTATCTTTTTTTTTTTTTTTTTTTGTGGTACGGGCCCCTCACTTCTGTGGCCTCTCCCGTTGCAGAGCACAGGCTCCGGACGCGCAGGCCCAGCGGCCATGGCTCACGAGCCCAGCCACTCAGCGGCATGTGGGATCCTCCCGGACCGGGGCACAAACCCACGTTCCCTGCATTGGCAGGCGGACTCTCAACCACTGTGCCACCAGGGAAGCCCTAGTTATCTATTTTATACATATTACTGTATATATGTCAATCCCAATCTCATAATTCATCCCACCACCACCAGCCTGCCCCCCGCTTCCCCCCTTGGTGTCCATACGTTTGTTCTCTACATCTGTGTCTCTATTTCTGCCCTGCAAACCAGTTCATCTGTATCATTTTTCTAGATTCCACATATATGCATTAATATACAATATTTGTTTTTCTCTTTATGTATGACAGTCTCTAGGTCCATCCATGTCTCTACAAATGACCCAGTTTTGTTCCTTTTTATGGCTGAGTAATATTCCATTGTATATATGTACCACATCTTCTTTATTCATTTGTCTGTCGATGGGCATTTAAATTGCTTCCATGACCTGGCTATTGTAAATAGTGCTGCAATGAACATTGGGGTGCATGTGTCTTTTTAAATTATGTTTTTTTTCTGGGTATATGCCCCGTCGTATGCTGGGTCATATGGTAATTCTATTTTTAGTTTTTTAAGGAACCTCCATACTGTTCTCCACAATGGCTGTATCAATTTACATTCCCACCAACAGTGCAAGAGTGTTCCCTTTCCTCCACACCCTCTCCAGCATTTGTTGTTTGTAGATTTTCTGATGATGACCATTCTAACTGGTGTGAGGTGATACCTCATTGTAGTTTTGATTTGCATTTCTCTAATAATTAGTGATGTTGAGCAGCTTTTTTTTTTTTAAACATCTTTATTGGGGTATAATTGCTTTACAATGGTGTGTTAGTTTCTGCTTTATAACAAAGTGAATCAGCTATACATATACATATGTTCCCATATGTCTTCCCTCTTGCGTCTCCCTCCCTCCCACTCTCCCCATCCCACCCTTCCAGGCTGTCACAAAGCACCGAGCTAATATCCCTGTGCCTTGCGGCTGCTTCCCCCCAGCTATCTACCTTACTACGTTTGTTAGTGTGTATATGTCCATGACTCTCTCTCGCCCTGTTGAGCAGCTTTTCATGTGCTTCTTGGCCATCTGTATGTCGTCTTTGGAGAAATGTCTGTTTAGGTCTCCTGCCCATTTTTGGATTGGGTTGTTTGTTTTTTTGATATTGAGCTGCATGAGCTGTTTATATATTTTGGAGATTAATCCTTTGTCCGTGGATGCGTTTGCAAATATTTTCTCCCATTCTGAGGGTTGTCTTTTGGTCTTGTTTATGGTTTCCTTTGCTGTGCAAAAGCTTTTAAGTTTCATTAGGTCCCATTTGTTTATTTTTGCTTTTATTTCCATTGCTCTAGGAGGTGGGGACTGACAGGTCTTTGATGTAGGAATACTCTTGGGCTCCCTCACCTCACCCCTCAGCTCAGATCATTCCAAGGTTCAAGCTTTATGCGCTTCCTGGAGGCGTTCAGCTCCAGTTGTCCAAGGTGGCAGCTGGCTCAACCCTGCACCCTTGGCTGGCTGTCTCCTCCCCTCTTCCCCTCCTCCCCTGCCAGGCTGTCTGCAGCTCCCACATAAACCATTTGCTCTCAAATCTTTGTCTCAGCATCAGCTTGTGGTGTAATTCAAACCAAGTGACCCAGTTTTCAAGAGGAAGCAGAAATCTGGTTTTTATATAAAATCCCTTAATTTTAAAGTGGTGGCCAGTTGTTAAAAAGAAAAGCAGACCATGCATGGACCACACATCCACAGGGTAGATGTGGTCCATGGCCAGTGCTGTGCAGGGCTATGTGTGTACCTGGGCCTGGCCTGACCCTGACATCCCTTAAATGCTTCGGCGTCATGGCTTTGGCTATTTTCATGGGTGCTCCTTCCAGCAGCTTGGCTTTATTCTTCCCCTGCATCTCATGAGAATGTCCCCTCCTAGCTGTCACTCTCTGTTCCTCCCTCCCTCCCTCCCTCCCTTCCTTCTCTTATTCTGATTTTCTTGAGCGAGCCTCTCCTGCTGAGTCTTTACTACTTGCTTGCTCTTCTAATAAACTGCATAGCAGCATTTAGCAAGGGGTTTACTAGCTACTAGGGGATTACATCTCCAGGGAACCCGTTTACTGTTGGTAACCTTTGTCCGGCTGTTTCAGAAATGGCTCCTTTAAGAATGACCCCAAGCTCTAGTTTCTCAGATCAATAGTGTCCTGTGGTGTTTATGCCTGGCCTGGTTCTCCAGGGTCTCCACTCTCTGTGGGGGTCAACACATCTTTTGGGTAATGCCACAGAGGCCCTGCAGGTGTGGGTTGATTTGAGGACACGAAGGGTTTCAAGCGACTGGGAGGTTTTATGACAGCTGCATGGATGCCTTGGAGCTGTGAACTCTGACCCATAGCGACCCTGAGGCTGCTACTCCCCACACAGGCTGACTCTTGCTCCTGGCCTGCAGCTCAGTGAGAATGATGTGAAAGTGGGATGGGGCCCTGAAACCCTGGGCTTTTTCTCCCCAGCCACTTCACCTACCACCTTATTGTCTGCTTACCATGGCTTTTAGTCTTACACCTGCAGGTATCTGGTAGGTACACATTGTTCTATAGAATGCCAAAGTCTTGAAAATGTTGTTCGGCAAACAAAAAAAGTTTTCATGGTAAAAGAATTCCACCCATAAAATTTGTTATGAGTGAATCCTTGTAAGCTGGGTCAGACAGAGGAAAGCAGGGCTTCTAAGAGCCTTTAATGCACTAATGTGCACTATGACTTCTTAAGAGAGATTAGGTGACAACAGTTCCTCCAAAAACACTTGGGGCACTGCTACAGACTCTAGGACCTGGCAGTGTGGGGCCTGGCAGGGCTCCGTAAGCAAGTGGCACAAGTCTAAGGCCTCTCTCTGCTGGTGATCAAACTGCCTGCAGGGATGGAGCCAGCTGACTGCCCCCCGGAGACCCCATGGGGTGTTCGGCTCCTTTCCAGGGTGGGTAACTTGGGGTGTAGTGCAGGAAGAATCAGGAACCCCAAGAGGTCTGGAGTGGAAAGAGGCTCAGCCTAGGCTGGTGGCTGAGGGGGCCAGTGCGTGGGGACGTCGCTAGTCTCTGCTCTATGATTAGGGCAATTTGGTTCTCCAGGTGGCCATTTGTGGTAGGAAACACAGCCTAGAAATTAAACTAAATATATCCAGTCCCCAGCAGATTGGACACGGCAGTGGCACCTGGCTGGGGACGGGGTGGCCGAGGTTCCACCCAGATCGGGATGTCATTGTGCTAACTCCTATATTTTAAGGGTTGGGAGGGAAATGGTTTGAGCTTCCAAGACCTGGCCTGGGTGGAATGACAGAGATACAGGTTTGAGTTTGGGGGAAGAGGTCTCATTTCCTCATATCATGCTTTACTCTGTCACCCCTTCACTCCAGGGAC
The DNA here is from genome assembly GCF_008692025.1 of Phocoena sinus. NCBI lineage: Eukaryota > Metazoa > Chordata > Mammalia > Artiodactyla > Phocoenidae > Phocoena > Phocoena sinus. The sequence goes on along the minus strand of NC_045778.1, from coordinate 24,129,372 downwards.
CGTTGTCCCCAGTGCTCAGCTCTTCTCTGCCTCCTCATGGCTGCTGCAGTTCCTACTTCCCATCTGTCCCCAAACCCACAAAGCTCCACCAGCTTTGTCTTCCTGTGTTCCAAAAGGAACCCTCGCCCTTTTCCCTGAGGAAATGCCCATTCCCTCCAGGTGGCTGTTAGGAAACAAAAGCGTGGAAATTTAATTTGCACTAAGTTGATATGACTGATACAGCAATGTAATTGCATTAAAATTCTTAGTTGAAAGGGTTCTTGGCAATCTCCGGTGATTTTTGAGATTTTGTTGAAGGCCAAATGAAATCTTAAGTACTCTTTCAACATGTGAAGTGAATCAACGCACAGTTGCTCCAGTGAGAGCATTGCCTGCCCTTTCAGCTGACTTCAATCCATCCCTAAAGGGACTTTTTTGGAACAATGGTTGTCAACTACTAATCACACATTTCATTCTAACGGAAACTGGGGTACAGATTAAGGGAAGTGATTTGCCCAAGGTCACAGGGCCAGAGAGTGGCAAGGCTGGGACTTGTCCCCAGGTCCCCTGACCTTTAGCTAATGTTCTTGTCCCTTCCCGACAATGATGAGGTATTTATCTCTCAGACCTCATCCTTGTAGCCAACTCATCACCAGCTCTGCCATTCTGGTAAAAGAATCTTCATCACACCCTCTGCACTTATCCGTGCTTCCCTTGTGCCTTTCACCCCTGAAGAGTAGGCAGTTTTTCTGACCTGCTTCATGCTGGAAGTTACCCCTTTCCTACTGCTGCTAATTTTTTTCCCTGTTACTTTTTTTTTTTCCCCTATTCCCCTCCCCACTCCAGCTTTATTGAGATATAATTGACGTACAAATTTTCCTGTTAAATTTTTACAACCCAGTTGCTGCTGAGAATAAACGCAAAAAAGAGGGCAGAGACATTTCAGATTCTGCTCATTGCGCGTTTTCATTTTTAATTAAATAAATCAAGTAAGCCATCAGGTGATGGGTTCACATTCTGTTCTGCAGAGAAGATCCTGACTGGTGGTGGCCACCAGCTTTCTGAAGGCAGCCCCTGTGTTTCCAGGAGATTGTAGCCACGACAAGAACATCTGGGACATTGATGGCAAGGGGGCTGGGAGCAACGTGGCCAAGCAGGCTGAGCTACATGCTACACATACACACGTGTGGACACATATGTACATACCATGGCCACGTATGGCCATGCAGGGGTATCCTGTACTATGCGCCCATGAAACATGACAGGGGGCCAAAATTCTTGGCAAAAAGAGTTTGCAGGAACCAGGAGGGAGCAGGGGAGCCAGGCAGACTTGGCCTAGAAAGTACAGATGAAAGGGAGACTCTAGGGGGGTGACCAGTTCAAGCCCAATGATAGAAGAAGCAAGGAACATAGGTCATTTTATTTGACAAATAAATACAAATAAAATACCTGGTCTACAGTATGAGCTAGGCCCTGAAGATGGCACCATGTAATCTTGGAAACACATAACTAATTAGTCCCCCATGCACAGTATGGAATGACAAAGGTCACAAGACCCTAGGATCTTGAAGTTCTTAAGACATCTGAGCTGCCAATTCTGCTTCATCCTTTTGAGGTAAAGAGCAGCTTCCACTCTTCTGAAACCATGGGCAGTTGAAAGGCCACGTGGCTACATTCAGGAAACCCTGGGCCGCCTCCCTGCCTTCTAGCTGGACCATGTGCTAGGAATCTGCACAGGCAAACTCATTTGTGCAGACTAACAAGATCCACTTCTTGGAGCTCGTCAGACTGCACAAGTTTAAAGAAGGAGCGTCCTCTGCAGCCATCTGTTGCCCCACCCCACTCTCCCTGCCTCAGGAACCCACCCCTCTGAGACCCACCTTTGCTTTCAGCCTTTGGGGTTGGGAGTGGGAGAGGACTGCCTTGGGGACACAGCCATCCAGTCTTCTGCCCCTGTCCTTCGTAATCCAGGGCCTCTGAAGGGATAGGCCTCATAGTCAATTAACACAGAACCAGGGCTGGAAGAGCCCTTCAGGGTCAGGACCAGACCATCTGATGCTTACATCTCCTGTCTGCTCTCTAGGCCAAGCATACGGCTTCTGGGACAGGGACCTCCTGGAGCTTGTTCAGAAAGCAGAGGTGGAAGGGAAAGACGTTCTTGTAATGGGTCGGTTGGGTCCTCTGCTCTTAAGGGTTTGGTTAGCAGCTGCCCCATTAGACCAGCCTCTGGCATAGCTCCCAGGCTGAGGGTGCTGGCAGGCAAACATTTTTTTCCCCTGTTCATTTGGTTACTTATTTTCAAGTGAGTGCATCACATAAAGGGACAGAGGGCTAGAATTTGCTTATGTCTCTCAACCTTAATAATAAGTTGGTGATAACCTGCAAGGGCCATGCTACAGAGATCTGCTTCTTCTTTTTCCCTCTTCATGGGACTCAGGAATCCTGCCCCCGCAAAATCCTGCTCCCAAAGACCCTTACCCCCATGTCCTCATCCACTCCAAGGTTTATAAACAAGGCCCAGAGGAGAAGCCAGGAATGGGCAGCAGTGGCGACAGCCTGAGGGTGTTGGACACTGCCCTGTCTCACCAAGGCCTGGAATGTTCTGAACTATTTTTATAGGCTGGGCTAAAGAGGTCTTCACGAAGAAAAAGAAAAACGAATAAACGCTCATTGCTGAATGAGCCTCTTGTTCCCAGGAAGCTGGCTGTGGGCGGAGGTGAGGCCTCAACACTCCCTCTGTCTCCAGGCAGGTGGGTGCTGTGGAGGTGAAGGCTCGTGGGGGGCCAGAGGGAGCAGAGAAACCAGGGCTGGCCTCGCTGGAAGAGGAGGCACTAGCTCCCAGCTGGACCACCTCCCCTAGCCCAGCTCCCTGCTGAAAACCCCTCACACGTTACTCCAACCAGGTCCCACGGAATGTAGAGTCAGTAGTCATCCCTCCCTCTCCTCCCTAAACCCCAAGGGTTCCCAGAGCATTGCTAAGCCCAAGGCAACACTCTCTTGAGGTGTGTCCTATTTCAGATACCTGGACAAAGGTAATATAGCAGAAAGGGCCTTACTGTCATATCTTCAAATCAACAAGAGGAAACCGAGCTAAAAAAATACCCTGCGGCCATTGTGACTCCCACGCTCTCAGTTTTGTCCTCTCGTGTATTCTGAATCGTCTTGGAGTGTCCTTGTATGTACGAAGTGAATGGTTTCTATTATTATCGTCTTTTTTGATTTGGGTACAGCTTTGAGTCCCTGCAAAAAATAAAATATTTTCTGTCTCTTCTTTTTCACAAAATAAATAAATTAAGTCAACCTGCAGTGTACAAATTGATAATGTCCTGAGAAGTCCCAAAGGTCCATTCTCGGCATAGTCCTCAGAGCTCAGGGGTGGAGGCCTTGGCCCCAGAGGCACAGTAAGGGAAGAAGGAAGAAGTCTGCAGTCCACACTAGGAGGGCCCCAGGAACCAGAAAGGGCCTTGGATAGAGATGCCTGCCTCCCACCACCCCCAGGTGGGGAATAGTGGAGGGAGCAGGGCAAGGGCTGGGGAAGAATGGCCAGTACTTCTGGGCCTGCCAGAATCATCCTGGCCCCACTCTGCCCCAGGATCAAGTTTTCAGAGCTGGAGTCCTTTTGGACCCCAAATTAGAGCCATTTCCCGGTACAATTTATTCTTGGAACAGAAAACCTAGAGATTTCCTCGATTGGCTGAATCCATGGTGATGGAGACCCAGCAGCTCAAACGCACTGACTGTAATGGATCCCACAAGATGGCCACTGTCCTCACCTTTTCAAAGGCTGGCTTCCTGCCAGGACACCCCCCCCTTCCCTATGGCAACACTAGCCGGACCCAGATCCTGTATTTCCCTGCTCCCCATAATACTCAAACAAAACTCAGCCCTCTGGGCTTGACAATGAGATGGATCTGATACAGAGGTTGTCCAGGAAATCAGAAACAGCCCTTAGTGAACTGCTGACGCTTCCTGCAAGTTCTGAGGTGGTACTGAGTGCTGCTCCCTAGTTTGGGGTGGGAATGGGGAAACGCTTCCACTCTGGGGACATCTGCTTGGTCATAGGACCCTGACGCCCCAGGAAATATGTTAGGACCTGGGAGAGATGTTCAAATCTGGCCTCTTCTTGGGGAGGGGGTGAGGATTGCTAATTTATGCTGCCTCTGGACACTCAGCAAAGAACGCCACTGGTTTCTGACATTTGTTCCACGTGGGATCAAACAAAAAAGCCCGTGGGGTGCTGTGGGCTGCCGTGTGGCCACCTTGGCTCTGGTCCTTCTGGGGGAAGGCTCCTCCTCCTCTTCCTCCAGCAGGAGCCAAAGTGCTCCCCACTGGTCTTCCCGGACCCCTCAGCCCCTCAAGCCCACAATGCTTCCAAGCAGCACTCCTGTAGAAACAAACCTGAAAACACAGCCACAAGAGACCAAACCATAAATAACTTAAAAAAAAATAAAACATGCACCCCATCCCACATTGAGTAATACTCTTCCCAGAGTCCTAAATGAGGAATTCCAGACACTAACCACATAACCATGACGACGAACCATGTGGCTGACCTCTGTCCCCTGTCTTTTCGGGGGACGGGGTATCCTGATGTGACTTCTCCCTCAGGAGCACTCTGTATTTCCTTCTGCGCCTTGCCCCACAGCGGCCTGGCTGGAAATGACAGGACTCATGAGCTGCCTTTTGCCTCCAGGGACCACTGATGCTCCTGCCAGTCAGGCTTGAGGCCGCTTTCAAATATGGACCTGCTCTCGGGGAGCCAATTGAGCTAGGACAGGGTCTTCGGGCTGCAATCACACGAGGGTCAGCCATGCCATTTCAAACCATGCTGCCTACTAGCAGCAAGGACACGAATGGGTCAGGGGAGGTAGCCACGAGAATCTAAGGTGGGCAGAGGCCATGGACTTGGCAGTTCTGTATCCACCGTTCAGCCTCAAGCTTGGATGGGGAACAGGGTCATGGCCCATGACCGTATATCATTCCCCCCTCCCCGAATAACTCTAAAAGGTAAGCAGAGGCTTTTCTTTAGGTGTGTGATACAGATAAAGCATAAAGCAATGGGGAAGATTTTTTCTGTGTGTGTGTTTGTGTTTTTATGTTCTTCTGCCTCTCTGTGTGGTGTGAGTGTAGGTATTTGTCTTTATATGTTTGTTTTGTAGCTCTATATAGAGCTGATTTCACCTCTCCCCAGGGACCCACCCAGATGCCACACTGGATTATGGAGAAATTCGGAAACTGAAAGGTTGACACTGAGTACAGCAGGGGGTCTGACTGTGACTAGTCAGTGTCTGAAACCCCTTCTGGTTGTTAAATATTTGTGGACTCTGACCCACAGGATCTACAGGCACCTATGTGTGTTTCACGTATATTTCGGTGTGTGTGTGTGTGAGTGAGAGAGACAGAGAGACAGAGAGAGACAGAGAGAGAGAGGGAGAGAGAGGCGAGAAAGGCTTGTCAATAGGCTCGGGCCCGCCTGGGCCTGCTCAGGACACCACAGCCCCTTAGGTCTGGGTTTGACAGCCCTCAAAAGGACTGGCCACTGTCCTGTTCTCAGCGGGAAGCTCCAGGCCCACAGCTAGGGCGGGGAAGCGAGCGGGCTGAGGGCCTACTTCTACAGCACAGGCGCCACCTACGCCCTGCACGTCTTCCTGCCCACCCCTGCGGCGGCGCTGCAGTCTCCCAGCTGGCCTGGGTGAGGCCGGCAAGGCGGGGCTTTCACCAGGAGGGGTGCTCGACGCCCCGGGTCCCCTACGTGACCCAGAAGGTGCCGCGCTCCTCCAGCAGGCTGACGGAGCGGTTGGAGAGCGAGGCGGCGTCCTGCACAGGCTTGTAGCCAAAGAGGCGCATGGCGGGGCCGCAGGCAGCCTGTACCACCTGCGCTAGCTTGAAGGGCATGCTGAAGCGCCACTTCTCAAACTGCTCCGAGGAGTTCTTCTGCGTGGAGTAGATGCCGTCGTGCGCCGCCTGGGTGTTTTTCTGGATCCAGTCCTCCACCTGCGGGGTCAGGGGAATGCCTGCAAAGCGGTACATCTCCTGGGCCTTCTGCAGCGGCCTGAGGGCCACGTCCTCGTAGCGCACCAGCATGTAGCGGCCCCGCAGCCACGCCGGCTGCCTCAGGCCCAGCTCAGCGGACAGGCGGATGCTCTCACAGTTGCCCTTCAGCCGCAGCACCTCCTCCTCCCTCAGCTGGTCCTGTCCCTTGGCCAGCCACTTCTTCCAGGTCTCGTACTTGTCAGCAAAGGCCACCATGCGGGAGGCTAGCACAGCGCGGGGGTCGCGCACCAGCTGGATGACGCGGAGGTCCAGACGGGGGTCCTCGGCCAGCGGCTGTAGGAACTCCAGCTGCCGTATGCGGACGGCCTTGATTGCCATGTGCTCCTTGCGGCGGCAGGCCTCGGAGGCCAGCGTCATGTTGAGGAGGCCGCAGCGGCGGTTCTTGCAGGGGTACTTCTCGAATACCTTCTTGACGAGGGGCGTGCAGACGGGGTCCTCGCAGAGGGAGCGGCTGGAGCCCCGGCGGAACACGAACTGGGTCAGGTGGTCCTCGGGTGCCGGGATGATGAAATGCTCCAGGAGGTACAGGTCGCACAGGAAGAGCTGCTTGAGCACGTCGCGGTATACCAGGGCCGAGCCTGCGGCGTTGGCGCCGCCCTGCTCGAAAGACACCGTGCGCTCGATGTGCCACAGCGGCTCGAAGAGGTAGAAGATGTTGCCCTGCTGATTGAAGAACTCGCCCACAAACGAGGAGCCCGTGCGCGTGGTGGCCATGAGGAGCAAGTGGCGCCGGGGCGGGGCCTCGGCGGGTGGGCGGGACTCCTGCTCCCACTCTGTGGTCTCCTCCTCAGCCTCCTCTGCCGGCGCCACGCCTAGCTGCAGACTGAGGTTTCGCAGGCGGCTCTGCAGCTGCGTGAAGGCCGAATCCAGCTCTCTCAGGGACAGGAGGGATGCGTTCTCGGCCAAGACTAGGGCTGGGTCGGTGCTATTGGCATCTACCAGGGATTGGGGGATCTGCTTCAGTTTGTCCGAGACCCTGCGAGAACAGAGGGATACCGGGGTCAATGACTGACTGGGGACTCCATCCCCTGTGCCACCCTGAGGAGCATCCCAGGATAATCACCCAGAAGCCGACTCTGAGGCAAGGATTTGAGTGTAAGTAGTTTATTTGGGACTTGATCACAGGAAGAACGGGTAGAGGGGTAGGGAATTGAGGCAGGGAGGAAAGGAAGTCCATAAGGGTGAGCAGGCTACCCCTGTGGCCAAATCGCCCTGCAGGAGGAACCCCAGGAGACGGTGTAGATAGAACACACCTCAGGATTCTCTACCCAAGGGGTGTGAAGCTCCCAGTTGGCCTTGACTGAGGGCTGCTCCCAGAGGCATTTACTCCCCAGGACTTGTGGCTTGCCAGTGTGCAGGTGGAGAGAATGCCCTCAGGTGGAGAGTTGCAGGATCTTGCAATAGGACCCAGTAGGCACAAACTGGAGCAGTCCATGCTAAGGAACCCAGGCAGGGCACTGACATAGTGCCTACTACATAGCCCTATTCCTAACCTACCCATCCTGGTTGATGCTTTCTTGTAGGGGTTGTGCTTGGGAGAGAAGGTCTGTGAAATCTTTCTATGTCTTGCAGGCCCACTAGCAGGGCCACTGCACACAGCGGTACACTGCCAACTCTAGGGGGCAGCATTCCCAGCGTAGCTGTTGTGAGTGCACACCCCTGGAGTTGAACAGTGCACAACCTGGGCAGCTGAACATGGCAGCCCTGCCCACCACGGTATCTGTACCAGGACCCTGCCTCACCCTCATCCATGACTTCAGATTGCTATAGGAGATATGCTGTTAATGTGAGGCATCATCCTAGGCCAGGAAGTTAATTAATAATAATAACCACAGCCAGCAAGTACAGGACACCAACTGTGTGTCAGGCACAGGGCTAAACGCTTTTACATTTTCTTATTTAATCTTTACAACAAGGCAGGCCCCATTATTAGTCACATTTTACAGAAGAGAGACTTAAGACAGAAAAGTGAAATAATTTGTCTAAGCTGTCACAGCTAGAAAGGGCCAGAATCAGGGGAATTCCCTGGCGGTCCAGTAGTTAGGACTCCATACTTCCACTGCAGGGGTCATGGGTTCAATCCCTGGTGGCGGGACTAAGATCCTGAAAGACGTGCGGTGTGGCCAAAAAAAAAAAAAAGTGCCAGAATCAGGATTCCAACTCAAACTGCCTGAGTCTGGAGCCCAAGTCTCACAGCTGTGCAGTCATGAGGACATGGGCATGACCTACTGCCTGGGCACAGGAGAGGTCTGATGATTACTGGTTGAGGGATTGCCTTTGTAGGTCCACAGAGAGCCCTATAAGCTACCTCTCTGCCCCCACCCACCCCACCTTGATAGGAAAGACTTGTGCTTGCATCCCTCACCTTGATATGATTTTATTTTCCTTTTCAATGAAGACAAAAACCACCACCACAAAAGCCAGGAAAAGGGCATATTTGCTCCTCATTCTCAGGCTGTGCAGAAAGTGTCGGCAGTCCTGGGGCAGAGTGAGTCCTTTCTCCATGGGGAAGGGTAGGGCCATGGGCACTCAGCTTGGGGACATCACTCAGGACCTGGCTCGTTGTTCAGGTGGGGGACACCTGGTCCTGTGGAGAGATGAGCGGTCAGGACACCCTTGTCTGTAGATGAGAACAAACAGGAGCTTTTCCACCAGACTTTTGGGGACCACAGCCCTGTTTTGTCAGAACCCCAGACCCACTCTCCCAATGAACTATGCCCCAGAGACTTGAAATGAGGTCATTCAAAATACCAATGAACCTTCTGATTCGTCCATGTCACTTCCAGCAGTTTATGCTTTGACTTCACGCATGACTGAAAGGCAAGTGTATGAAAAGAATACTCCTTGCAGTAAACATGTTTGCAATAGCCAAAGAGTGAAAACATCTAAATAAAATATGATGGAGGAAGCAATGGATTATTATGCAGCCACGAAGAATAATGAGGTGGATCTACTCATGCTGATGTGAATAATCTACTATATATTGGGTTGGCCAAAAAGTTCGCTCAGGATTGTCCGTAAGATGTTACAGAAAAACCCAAATGAACTTTTTGGCCAACCCAATATGTTATAATTTTATATATAAATAATGTGTATACATTATACATAAGTAAGCTGCAGACATAGTGTGTTTATATAGGCTAGGGTTTCTTAGCGTCAGCACTATTGACTTTTAAAAAAAATTTTATTGGAGTGTAGTTGATTTACAATGTTGTGTTAGTTTCTGCTGTATAGCAGAGTGAATCAGTTATACGTACACATATATCCCCTCTTTTTAAGATTCTTTTTCCATATAGGTCATTACAGAGTTCCCTGTGCTATACAGTATGTCCTTATTAGTTATCTACTTTATATATAGTAGTGTGTGTATGTCAATCCCAGTCTCCCAGTTTATCCCTCCTCTCCACCCTTTCCCCCTTGGTAACCGTAAGTTTGTTTTCTACATCTGTGACTCTATTTCTGTTTTGTAAATAAGTTCATTTGTACCTTTTTTTAATATTCCACATATAATCAATTTCATATGATATTTGTCTTTCTCTGACTTACTTCACTCAGTATGACAATCTAGGTCCGTCCATGTTGCTGCAAATGGCATTATTTCGTTCTTTTTTTTTTTGCGGTACACGGGCCTCTCACTGTTGTGGCCTCTCCCGTTGCGGAGCACAGGCTCCAGACGCGCAAGCTCAGCGGCCATGGCTCACGGGCCCAGCCACTCCGCGGCACGTGGGATCTTCCCGGACCGGGGCACGAACTCGTGTCCCCTGCATCGGCAGGCGGACTCTCAACCACTGCGCCACCAGGGAAGCCCTATTTCGTTCTTTTTTATGTCAGCACTAATAACATTTTAGATCAGATAATTCTTTGTTGTGGGGATTGTCCTGTGCATTGTAGGATGTTTAACAGCATCGTTGGCCTCTACTCATTAGATAACAGTAGAATCCCCTTTGCTCAGATGTGACAATCAAAAATATCTCCAGACATTGTGAAATGTCCTCTGGGCAGGGGGGAGGTACAAAATCATCCCGGGTTGAGAACCTCTGATGTAGTATGATCCCATTTGAAAAAAAAAAAAATTAAGGGAGAGAAAAGTGGACTGTGACCACAGGCATACACAAGGCCTGTAACAAAGAGACGGGTAGGTCAGGAGAGAAGGATGGGGTGAGTCTTAATGTTTGCTGTGTAACACTGCACTATTAGAAATTTTACCATGCAGATGTATAATTTTTGTTTTTGTTTTTTGTTGGCTGCGTTGGGTCTTCGTTGCTGCGCGCGGGCTTTCTCTAGTTGCGATGAGCGGGAGCTACTCTTCGTTGTGGTGCATGGGCTTCTCATTGCAGCGGCTTCTCTTGTTGCGGAGCACGGGCTCTAGGTGCGCGGGCTTCAGTAGTTGTGGCTCGTGGGCTCTAGAGCGCAGGCTCAGTAGTTGTGGCACATGGGCTTAGTTGCTCCGCGGCATGTGAGATCTTCCCGGACCAGGGATTGAGCCCGCGTCCCCTGCATTGGCAGGCAGATTCTTAACCATTGTGCTACCAGGGAAGTCCCGGATGTATAATTTTTTAAAAATTAACTAAAGGTTTTCCACCATAGCATGTGAATTCTAACAAAGTCCTTCACATGGCCTCAGCCTTCAGGTCTCAGCTTCGTGGGGCAGCTTCCCCGGGATAGGTTAGGGCCTCCTTGGCCCCGCCACAGTACAAAGACTCTCTTTAGCACCTGAGACTTTGTCATAAAGCAGGCCCACTTGTAATGACTTGTTCAGTGCTGATCATCCCTTTGGGGAGGGTGGGGAGTTTGTCTGGCTCCCTCATTATCCCTTAGCACTGGGCCAGGCACACAGGAGACACTCATGCACGGCTGCTAAATGACAGAATGGTTAAAGGAATAAATGACACTTAGCGGAAAGTGTATATATTTTTTAAAGCTGGAGTAAAAACACCATTGCCCAATGGAGCCTGAATCACCATTTCTTTCACTCGTCCTCACCATCACACACACACACTGTCCCATACCACAAGCCGCAAGATTCCAGCACAACCCCCTCTTCCAAAAGTCTATCCCTTTCTCCACAAGGACCCTCATCCATGGGAGACAGTCTGCTCCAAGTTTGGAAAAATCTTATTGTGACCTTGTGCAGGACATCCAGGACCATCCTTCCTTCTGGGAATAATGAATTTCTTCCAAGCTGATGACATGGGGGAGTGGGAGGGCAGAAAGGAGGGTCCCAGGGCTGCACCTTCATCACACAATGGAAGTGGCTTTAGGGACAGCCAGAAAATCTACCCTCTGGAGAAAGCAGTGAGGCTTGTGAGAAGACAGATGTGTACCCTGGCAGCTGGAGTGGAGTTCCTCAGCTGTGCAGGGCAGAGTGGTGGTGGGGCAGTGGGCAGCTCTCCCTGGCAGAATGCTGGGGTGCTTTGTGAGTGTGGGTAGTTGGAGCGGAGCCAGGAGGGAAGAGGGCCGCAAGGCCATTTCAAGGGCAACTGAATATTTTTGCTTCTTCCTAATTCTTCTGGGCCATTTCCTATGCACTCATTAAACAGATATTTTCTGAGCACCTCCTATGTGCCATTCTAGGCACTGGCAATACAGCAGTGAACAAGCAGACCCAGCCCATGCCCTCATGGGGCTTACACTCTGGTTGAAAGAGTCAACTAGAAGGATATGGGTAGATGAAATTTATTGAAATTTATAAAGTTACTACTCTATACCTGGTGTCATGCTAAGCACTTGATTTGCATTTCCTCATTTCACAAAAGCCCTATTAGGTAGCGACCAGCCCATTTTACAGATGAGGAAACTGAGGTTGAGAGAGATTAATTAATTTGCCCAAGGTTCCTCCAGCGGCAGCCTGATCACCCCTCTCAGATCTACGTCATTCCAGCCTCTTGATGTTCCACAGTGACACCCCCCCCCCACCCCCGCCATAGCACATGTGGTTGGGCTTTCCAGCTGATGGTCTGTCTTTCTCCCATTCCCAGACTGCAAGTTCTCTGAAGTCAGGACCAGCGTCTAGAATGGCATCCACCACATATCAGCTGCCCAGCAAATCACTGGTGAGTCAACCCGTTGAAGCTGGTGCCTGGAAGGCTGTCAGCATTCATTTGCAGAATGCCGGGCAGGGCCATGTTCCCCATGCACCCAGTTTAGCCTGTGGTGGGATGCGAGGCCACCTATCCTGCTGGGAGGGTGAGCCCCAGTACTGAGTCTGCAGAGCACAAAGGATTGAAATCCTAGCTTTCTTCCCTCTCGGCTCTCAGCTGAGAGTTGCCTGGGTCTGATGATGTGAGGGAAGCAGAAGGAGCTAGGACCAAAAGTCCTGGGCTCTTGTCCTTTCTGCATGTCTACCATGCTGTGTGGCATTGTATAAGTGACTTAACCTCTCTGGGCCTCACTTTCTTCACTGGTAGCATGGAAAGGGTGGTTCCTACTGCATAAAGTTGCTGTGAGGAGCAGTATCTGGTACATGGGAGAGGGAGAAAAGGCAGGTGTGGCCCAGGGGGAGTTGCGTTCACTGTCTTCTCTCTTTTGGGTCTAACATCTTTGGTAAGATTTACAACTTTGGCTGCCTCGATGACAAAGATCCTGAACCTTCTCCTCCCCTCCCTTCCGGGCACTGTTTCTATTTTTGAGTCGCTGTCCCAGCCCCCTCACCCCCCAAATAATACCAGATTCCTGAGAACCTTCACGACATTGCCCTAAAAGGAAGACGCAAGGGTGAAAACTCCCTCCAAATGAAACCGCAGGCAGGCTGTTGGCTCCTTTGCCCTGCCCAGGCAGGCTACCCCTAGGGTTAGCTTTGGCAGGCCAGCAGGCAAGTGGGCAGGCAGGCGAGAGAGGTTTAGACCCGGGGGTAGCAGAGGGTCACAGATGCCAGGAGATCACGGGTCATGAGGGATGAGGACAGGGCTGGGATGGGGGTCACTCAGGTAGAACCTGGCCTGCAGGAGGCCCTTTGCAAGAAGTGTGTCTGTGATATCTGTGACACTGGACAAAACTTTGTGCTACCTCCCTCCCCAAACCCGTGGTGCCCCCCTTGCTTAGCTCATGGGAAGAATGAAAAATCTCTTCCTTTACTTGACGGATGCCATCTCCCAGGGGAGTACTTGATACCTTCCCTCCCCCCAACACCAGCAAAAGGAAATTGTGACAGCCAAAGGAAAAGGTGGTACGTCCCTGCTGGGATGCCAGTGGAGGTCATATTTCCAGGGCACCAGGGTCAGTGCTGAGGAAAGCCAGGGGCAGGTGCCAGCCCAGTGCTGCCTGGATGCAGTGGGGAGTGGGGCAGCTGTCCTGGGCCCAGTTATACTCAGTACTCAGCTCAAATGTCCCCTCCTCCGGAGTCCTTCCCTGACCACTGACCTAAAGTTGACCATCTCCCCTCTCCCTATCATGTTCCCTCTCAGCACCCTGCTTTACTTCCTTCCAGGATGGAAGTGTACTTGTTTGCTGCCTATTTCAGTCACTGGAATGTGAGCTCGCTGAGGGGAGAGCTCTCTGTCTGCTTCCTCCTTGTATGCCCAGTGCCCGGCTCCACGTGCACCAGGCATAGTAGGTGTCTCATAATTTTCGTAGAATGAATAGATGGATGCCCTTTCCAAAGCACTTAGCCCACTGTGAGATGCTTAATCATTCTAAGTTGATGGAAAATACAAAGAGGAAGAAGAAAAAGCCCTTGTTCCCCGAGTGAAGCATATGTGTGCGCTCTGACCTGTGCTGCGGATATGCACTGATTATATGTCCTGAGTGTGTACTACAAGCGTGGGCTGAGTGGATACTACACGTATATACTACATGTGTGTGCTACGAGTGTGTACTATGGGCAAACCTTGGGGCTTGGGGCTTCACATACGTCAGTCTCTTGAATTATATCAATCTGGGATGCCTTTTTGAGGATAAAGAAACTAGGCCTTGTGGCTTTCAGTTCCAAGTCTCTCCAGCTATGTGCTAACAGTAGGGAGGGCAGAAACCAGCGAAGGCGTCCTAGGCAATCTCAGTGAGGGAGTGCACTGGAAAGAAAGCAGGCTGTGATCTGAGGCCCGAAACTCTAGGCACCAGCTCCTCTACCCGGCTCTCCCCTCCGAGGCCTTTCTGCTCAGGCCTCCCTTGTGACCTGGCAAGGGGCCTTCACAAGAGAACAGCTTTCTACTTGGATGGCTCCCAGGCAGGCCCTGGGCCTGCTGCTGCCTCCCGTGGGGGAGGTGGGGTCCCAGAGTCTGCTGTGAACAGCGCTCTGATAAGGGATGGGCCCTGCCAGACGTTGCATCAGGCAGCAAAGCTCCACTCCCCTCCCTTGGCTTGCTCGGGGCCAAGAGCACAGTGGGGACTGGGGCCTCAGCTGTGGCAGGCCCTGCTCACAGCCTTTGCACTGGGCAGGAGGGGCAGCCGCCTGAGCCGAGGGAGGCCAGGAGCTGAGATGGACGAGGCTCCTGGGCAGAGATGCGAGCAGTGAAGCCGATCGTGGGAAAATTCTGAACTAACTCATGAGCGGCAGCCCTCGGGGGCCGGGAGGCTGCCGCAACCATGCCGTGTTGCCAGACACCTGGGAAGGGAGACCTCGGGGGGCTTTCTGTGAGTTGTCTCTAGATCCCCTAGAGTGGAGACGGAGGGCAAGAGCACACGTGCTCATAGGTGACCTCTGCTTGGGGGATGCAGGAGTCCATCCAGGGGCCTGTCCAGGCAAGGTTCTGTTTCACAAAGGGACGCCCAGAGATGGCTTGGGCTGTCGAGCTTAGCATCTGACAAGAGAGTAAATGGCCAGGAGCCATTGGATGAACCAGTGAGCGAAGGAATGAGAGAACGAGGAAGTGGATGGAGGCCTGGCTGATGGATGCTCCCCTGAGCAGCCCGGGGCTATCATTCCTCCCCAGGTCCCTCACATCCCAGGGCTCCAGCTTCCTCTCCCAAGAACAAACCATCTAAAACTTCCTTTGGGGCACATGTCCAACCTCAGCCAAGATAGAGCCAGAGTACGCGCTCCAAGGGTGGAGGTATGTGTCACCTGAGTGGCAGTGGGCATCCAAGAACTCGTGAGAAGCTGTGGGCCAGAGCCACGAGGTAGACCACGGGGCTGAGGCCAGCCTGGTTGGGGTGGGGCCTCCACAGACTTGGAGGGAGCCAGCCCTGGCCGGGACAGACCCCGCTGCCCCTCGGCCCCGTTTGGCTGTGCGGGAGTATGGGGCAGCACACTGTCTACCCCCAGGGCCTGCTCAGCTGTGTGAGAAGCACATCCTGTGCAGAACGCTGATGGCTGCACGGATACGGGCCCCGGGAACAGTCCCAGCCTCCCTGTCCGCACAGGTACCTCCCGTGCCTCTCACGCTGAACCCTAGGCCCTGGGCCACGTCGGAGCCGACCCACTGCTCTGGGCTTTCCCTTGCCCAGTCAGGAGCTGCGGCAGAGGCTGGTGTCCAGGAGGCCCCTAGCCATGCAGCCAGGCAGCCTGGTGAGGAGTCTGTTGGCTTCTTTGGAACCGACCTGGACGTGCGCTGAGATTCATGGCCAAGGATGTGCACCCAGCTCTGGAAGTCCAACGTGTGAGAAGCGACTTGAGTGTCTCAGCAGACAGGGCTGGCTAAGTAACTGCAGTGCACTGGCACAATGAAAGCAAGCCAGGCAGGGGTTAAAAACACGGATGCGCAGCTACAAAAATGGGGTATTAAGTGATGATTCTTTTCACTTTCTACCCTTTTGGATTTGAATTTTTGACAACCATGCACATGTACCACTTTAATTAATAAGCTTTAAAATCTCATCTGAAGCTTAAAAAGAGAAATGTAAGGTTACTTTGAAAGCGGCGTGGAAAATGCATTGGAAGAAGGAAGGACTGGAGGCCGGGAGAGCAGGCTGTCCCTTCTGCACTGGTTCAGGAGAGAGGAGGCGGCCTGAGCAAGCAGGGACAGAGTGGACAAGAGGATGGACAGACATGTGAAACCTTAAGGAAACCCGCGTGGTGCGTGTGACTTGCATAGCGTGGATGAGCCTTGAGGACAGTATGCTTATGAAGTGAAATAAGCCAGACACAAAAGGACAAATCCCATATGATTCAACGTACATGAGGTACCTAGAGGAGTGCAATTCGTAGAGACAGAAAGGAGAAGGGTAGTTGCCTGGCCCTGGGGGCAGGGGAAATGGGGAGTTGGTGTTTAATGAGGGCACAGTGTCAGTTTGGGAAAATGAAAAAGTTCTGGAGATGGATAGTGGTGAAGGTGGCACAACATGCATGCACTTAATGCCACTGAACTGTGCACTTAAAAATGGTTAAAATAGGGGCTTCCCTGGTGGCGCAGTGGCTGAGAGTCCGCCTGCCGATGCAGGGGACACGGGTTCGTGCCCTGGTCCGGGAAGATCCCACATGCCGCGGAGCGGCTGGGCCCGTGAGCCATGGACACTGAGCCTGCGCGTCCGGAGCCTGTGCTCCGCAACGGGAGAGGCCACAACGGTGAGAGGCCCGCGTACAGCAAAAAAAAAAAAAAATTGTTAAAATAGTACATTTTATGGTATGTCTATTTTCCACAGTAAAAAAAAAAAATTCACAAACAATAGGCAGGGTGAAGGAGGGCAACAGAGGACTCCGGGAGGATCCCTGGTTCCTTCCTTGGACAGCATTCCTGTTCTCTGCTGCACCCACAGCGCCTGGCACGTGGCAGGGCTCATAATGTTTGTGAGGTGAATGAATGGATTCATAACTGTGTTTAAGAATTGGCTGAGTTTCTTGTAGTTTCTCTTCCCCCATGTTAGTGAGGAAGATGACTAACATGCCGTTGATTTTATATATAGAGAGAGAGAGAGGGAAAGAGACAGAGACAGAGAGACAGACATAGAGACACAGACAGACATTTTGGAAAAACCTGAACAAATTATAGTGACTGGGCTTCCCAGGTGGCGCAGTGGTTGAGAGTCCACCTGACGATGCAGGGGACACGGGTTCGTGCCCCGGTCCGGGAAGATCCCACATGCCGTGGAGCGGCTGGGCCCTGTGAGCCATGGCTGCTGAGCCTGCGCGTCCGGAGCCTGTGCTCCGCAATGGGAGAGGCTGCAGCAGTGAGAGGCCCGTGTACCGCAAAAAAAAAAAAAATTATACAGTGACTGTCTTGACTTCTTTGCTTTTACATATTGACTTTGAAGCCCTGTGACCTTAGGAAAGGAGCTTAAACTTGAGTGGTTTCATTATTTATAAATGGGACACTTAACAGCATCTACTGTATACTCAGTGGTCGTGAGGAATTCAATAAGATGCTGGTGAAATGCTTAATCCAAGCCCAAGTTGTGATAAATGGTCCTACTAAGAAACCACTCACCCTGTCTTTACAGATGCAGCAGACTCTGTGGCTTGTGAGTAGTGGCAAGTACTGGAATGGTTGCAGTGGGGTGGGGGTCTCAGTCCCCTAAAAATACCAGGGTGAAGGAAACAGTGATAACCTGATCTGACCACAGCTAGAGACACCCCTCAGGCAGAGCCAACATCTGCTCATTTATGGATAGCATTTGGCTCTGGGCATCTCATCCTCTCTCAGCCTCATCTGGGGATAAACTTGCTGACTTTCCCCATCCCGAGCACTGCAGTCACCCGTAGCCCTGAAGCAGCAGAGCAGCCGAAGAGAGACCCAGAAACACCATAGGCAGAACCCTTAAGGATGCTCTCTCCCCAGCTTCCCTATAGGCCAGAGCTGCTCACAAATTCCATACGGCCCCCCATCTCCAGGAAGTGCTGAGTGCGCTGACAGGAGTGGCTGCAGAATGACAGAAGCCATGGGGTACAATGGACCCCTGCGGAGTAGCCAGCTCCACTCTGGCTGTGGTGAACAGAGGCATCAGGCCTCAGATCTGTCAGGCTGAGGTCAAGTTGAATGCCAGTGGATTTTGCCCCCAGGACAAAATCACGCTGTCAGCAGAGACTCAGGCCAGCAGCCTTACACAAAGCAGCTCGGCTTCCCAACTCTAGCTGTACTTGCCTTCAACTGTGCAAGTGTGCATTTCTCTCGGAAAGGTCCAAGAGAAATTTGTCCTATACACTACCCCACCAATCATGAAAAACGTGGCTTTTGCCCTAAAACTGCAGAATGTCAGGATTGGAAAGGACTTGGAAATTTTCTTATCCACGCTTCCTCTTTTTTCATCTATAGCAATTCAGGTTCAGAGAAGGGAAGTGCTTGACCAAGGCATAACTGGATGGTGACAAAACTTGAACTACTACATAGGTCTCCTGCCTCCCAGGTTAGTGATGGCCCTGCCAAACTTTATCACCCTGACTCTCATAGCTTAGCCCACTCAATAACCTTCAGCACAGGGATGTCAAATAAATGGTACACATTCCACTCAGCAGTCCTATGCCTGGGGCAGACATCACTAATCAATCATTGTCCTCTTTTCAGCTGAGACTAGATGTAGCCTCATAAGCCTTCTCGGTGCAGTGCCAATCCATTAGAGCTGGCATGTGAGATAAAACCACTTTGCCCCTCCAACTTTATGGGATCCTTACTGGCTACCAAACAAAATTCCTCACCCTCCTTTAGTTTACCATTCTGCTGTCTGACATCACCCCTCAATGCCAGCCAAATTCCAAGTCTCCTCCTACATAAACCTTCCATTCAAGCACATGTGCCTTGTACATCCATCCTCCAAGCCTTTCACTTAACACATAAAGGCCTTTACTGAACAAAACACCACAGATTACAATTAATGGTGAGGTCACTAAGAATAGTTAAAGCATCGAAATTTGCAAAAAAAAAATTGCTTTTGAAAAGAACTGCAATGGATGCAAGGTTCTTATAATTCTACCTTTCTCCCTCACTTGGCTTGTGCTTTCATGAATGAGAGTGGAGGTAGCGTTACAGAGAGCCTAGGACACTGCACGGAATGGCTGCCAATCCCTTCCACACCACAGCTGGCAAAGATCTTCACACGGCTAATTTTATATTGTTAGTCACATGCCTTTATATGTTTTTATGAATAAGAGCCAAAATTTTAGAAGTCTTAGGGCTTTCCTACAAAGTGTTTTTTGGATTTTGAGAAAATTTGGGCAAGTCCATTGGAGTGTGTCCATAATCTGCCATGGGTATTACAGCAGAAAAAGGTTGAGGCCAGTTGCCTAAAGAAAGCATATACGGGCAAATCAAAATGATGCGTGGTGCCACTTTTTCCCATACTGGATTGAAGAACCAAATGTTCCATAATATATTGTGTGGGTGAAATTCTAGGGAAACAACTGGCAGAAACTTGGTGCTCACTGGGTACCCCCATGCTCTCTACCTTCCCCAGCCCCTCCTGCAGTTAGGTTGGGCCAGTGACCAGGTTCTGACCTGTGGGGATGTAGGTTAAAGTGATATAAGCCACTTCAAGTCCTGTAAAATGATCCCACACATTCCCCAGGTCCTCTCTTCTCTTGCTGTGACAAGACTGGAGGCCACATGTTCCAACTGGCTTAATACAATGTGGAAGCAGCCCAGATCCTGCGCCGCTGCTTGGAGAGTCACCCCACCTGCATCAGATGTGATGCAAGTACAAAATTAGCCTTTGTGGTGCCGAGCCACCATGACAGGATTTCTGAGATTACTGGGAAGAGAAAAACTCTCAATGCATAAGCCCAGGATCCCCTTCCTGCTTTCTCCTACTGACTGACATTCCTAAGGAGACTTTCTGCACCGGAGAATGTTCATGTAAGGGACAGATGGAGAGGAGAATTTCTTTTGCTCCCTGGTTTTTTTTTCCAATCCTACTGTCTTCAATGCAGAGGATACAGAATTTGGATCGTCCAGGGTGGTCTGCAGTCCCACAGTTTCCTCAAGCCCCCATTTAATCCTTCCTGTTAACAGTAGGCAGGGGCTTTATTCCTTGTGACTCTTCTCTTTTTCACCAGGGAGTTCTGCCCACCATCCAGGCGCCAGATCTGTAGGGGAGTTAGCGGTAGGAGAGAGGGGAGCAGCCTGGGTCTTAGCCCACACCGACTACTGCTATTGTCTGGGCTGATCAATGGCCACGAAGGAGTCCATCTATACCCAGCCCTTGGAGAGGACAGCCGGAGTCTGAAGGTGGGGAGAGAGGTCCAGGCTGTCAACGTCTAACTGCTCTGAGGACTAGACAGGGGGGACTTGCAATCAGACTTGGTTTGGGTGCCAGCTCTCCCATTTATTCTCTAGTGATTTTTTAAAATTAATTAATTAATGTATAGCTGCGTTGGGTCTTCGTTGCGCATGGGCTTTCTCTAGTTGTGGTGAGCGGGGACTGCTCTTTGTTGCGGAGCACAGGCTTCAGTAGTTGTGGCACGTGGGCTCAGTAGTTGTGGCTCGCGGGCTCTACAGCGCAGGCTCAGTAGTTGGTTGTAGTGCACGGGCTTAGTTGCTCTGCGGCATGTGGGATCTTCGCGGACCAGGGCTCGAACCCATGTCCCCTGCATTGGCAGGCAGATTCTTAACCACTGCGCCACCAGGGAAGCCCTCTCTGGTGATTTTAAGCAAGGTATTTAACTGCTCTGAGCCTGGGTCAGCCCTACGGGGTTGTCGTGAGCATCAGGTAAGCTTGTGTGAGGCTCTGAAAATAAGGAGGACTGCATACAGGCTGGTCATCATTACAGGTCTGGACCAGTGTGAGCCAGATCCTGTCTATGCTGATGGCACTGTTGGTTTACACCCTGCACGCACATCTCTCTCCCAGCTGGGCTGCAGGCTGCCGCAGGGGAAGGACACTGGCTGATTCACGTTGCCTTTTCCTATGGAACCAGCCCAGAAAATCCTTGCCTGCTGTGGCTTTGCTGCTGCTATTACTATGGGCCAAGGACCCTCATTTCTGGCATGATTTGGAGGGCCGCTCACCTAATGCATCAGGTCCCAGGCCTAGACACACCTGGATATGGCAGTTGCCAAACAGTTTCAGCCTTCTCAGCTGGGAGGGCAAGTCATTTCGATTCCTGGGCCAAGGCCGATCAATTGGAAGTGGCCGCCTGAAGCGTGTTTGAAAAGGTCGCTCTCCGCAGGAAAAGAGTGTGGTGGCTGCTTGGTGACGTCTACTGCGGCTAGAGCGGTAGCACACCGTTGTGCATTCGCTGAACCTGCTTGAGCACTGCTTTTCGACCCTGACAGCATGTGAGAATTATCTGGAGTTTCAGAAATTGCTGAGGCCCGGGTCCCACACCCAGAGATTAGGATTGAATCGGTCTGGGTATGGCTTGGGTATCGATTGTTTAAAGCTCCCTAGGTGACCGAAGATGGAGAGCCGTGCCTTAGAGAGCACCCAGCTTCCTCAGAGAGCGCCACCTCAGGGCATCTGAGCCAGAGGAGCCGCTGCCGGTGTGCACCCTAGCTCAGCAGCAAGGCCATACTGACAGGAGGGTTGCTGATCTCTTGTTGACCAGGCGTGGATGCCGGGTGAACATGCCAGTATTCTTGTTTTACTTGGGATACGGTGCTTGGGAAGCTTTTAGGCCTATGTTTGAGTGGTCCATCTAAAAGCAGCTCCCTTATACCGTGGCATACTGCTCAGCAATAAAAAGGCATGCACTACAGATACAACAACTTGAATGAATCTGTGAGGTATTGAGTGAACGAAGCCAACTTCAAAAGGTGGCATACTGCATGACTCCATTTATATAACATTCTTGAAATGACAAAATTATGAGATAGCAGAACAGATTAGTGTTGCCAGGAGTTAAAGAATGGTGAGGGCAGAAGGGAAGTGGGCGTAACTATAGTACAGCAACATGAGGGGTCCGTGTGGTGATGGAAATGTTCTGAATCTTGCCTGTATCGGCATCAGTATCCTGGTTGTGATATGGCACTAGAGGTTTGCACCACTGGGGGAAACCGCGTAACGGGTTCAAGGGATCTCTCTGTATTATTTCTTAAAACTGCACATGTATCTGTAATTATCTCAAAACCAAAAAAAAGTGTAATTAAATAGAAAAAAAGAAAAGAAAACCAGCCGCCACAACAGTAGGCAGGTTTTAAAGAGGTCTTTGGAAAATGGAGCTAGAGGTGGATGACAAGATTAAGCAGCAATGGCCTTCCTGGGGCAGGAGTGAAGGAGTTGAGTCCAATCTGGAATTCCGAGTTTGGCTTTTTGGAACACCATGGACTGGCCACCCTCCTGGAGTCTGTTCATGTGCAAGGACAAGCTTGGGGGCTTTCTGAGGAAGTAAAACGATGAGGAGGCCCATCCTCACAGTAGGGGAAGAAGAAAGATGGGGACAGGACTCTGGAGGGGATGACACGACATCTGACCCTCTCATCAGCTGGAAGGCCTGGTGTGAGCTTCAGATAGGAGAGGAGCTAGGAGGCCACTCGGGACTAGGTGCTCGAGCTGTGCTGCCACAGGGCTCAGAGACCCCGAGGAGGCCTGAGCAGGTGGGTCAGACATGGCCTTGAACTGAGGAGATCTGGGCAGCCACGCTAACTGTGCCAGTTACCTTGCACTCAAGGGTTGGTGATACCTGGGGATGGCTGGTTATCTCTGAACTGCTCATGGGACCTACCACGGGGCAGAGCAAGCTTCAGGCTGCTTTATGGCAATTCTGCAGCTTCCAGGCAAGAAGGAGGAAGAGAAGGGTTTGAATAACTAAGGTGGAATTTTTGAAAAGTGCGTATATTTGGGAAAGTACCTAGTGAGCCTCTGGCTAATAAAAGCTCACATTCAACCAGTAAATTCATTTGCTGAGTATTTGCTCTGTGCAAAGCATGGGAAGAGCCATTGGGAATAGAGGGAGGAAAAGAGTCTGTGCCCTAGGGGAGCTGAATCATAACAGAAGTTAACACTTCTAATGAACCAGGCACTGTTCCAAGCACTTCACACACATCAATATATTTAGTGGTCAGGACAACCCTGTGAGAAAGGTACCACAGTACCTTCATAGATAATAATCACCACCCCCTGTTAAAGCAAGCGGTGGCCAAACAACTTGCCCCCAGTTATAAGGTGGGATTGGAACCCAGGAAGTCTGTCTCCATAGTCCACAGACTCAACCACTATGCTGTAGCGCTGAGCGGGCAGATTTAGCCAAAAGGCAGGAGCTGTACAGCAGTGGGCAGATCAGAGTCTTGGCTAGGACCTGTACCAACTTGTGTGACTCTGAACAACTCTCTGGACCTCTTTATATCTCACATTCCTTCTCTAAGACATGCATAGCCCCAAATGCAGGGCTGCAGGAGAGCCTTCGAAGAGATGTGCTTTGGAGGCACTGGGCCATTGCTGGCCTTCCGTGAAATGGGAGCTTCCTCGTCAGCCCAGACAAGCAGTTGTCACTGGCTGCAGGTGACAGTGAGTAGAGTGCTGCTCCTGGCCCCAACCCTGCAGTTCTGCACGGGAGCTGGGTTGCTGCAGTAGGGCCAGGTCCCAGAGACTGAGTGGGCCTGAAAGTCTGAGACAGCATGATGAAATGCAGAGGGAAGAATAGGCTGGCACCCCGTGGGCTCCATTCCTTCAGAATCAAGTCCAAACTCTTCCACATGGTGCTCCACCTGGAAACAACCTGGCCCACCCTAGCATTCCAACTGGTCGTCACATGTTCCCCCATGCAGCCTCCCCCTGGCCAGATGTACCCACCACTAGCAAAGGACACAAAGACAGAACATGGCAGAATTGGGATCTGAATCCATGTCTGTTTGGCTGCAAAGTAGGGGCAGTGCAGTAAGGTGGAGAGGGCACAGATTAAGGGGTCAGATGCACCTGAGTTCCTTCTGTTCCAGCTCTGCCATCCACTAGCTGTGTGACCCCAAGTGAGTGCCTCATATTTCTGTGCGTCGTCTATGAAATACGGTTAGTAATAGCCCTGTATTAACACATTACCACAAACTTTGTAGCTTAAAACAGCACATATTTATTATCTTCCAGTTCTGAATGCCAAGTCCAAGATCAGTTTCACTGGCCTAAAATCACCGTGTCAGCAGGCCTGCATTCCTTCTGGAGTCTCTGGGAGAACCTTCTTCCTTGCCTTTTCCAGCTTCTAGAGGCTGCCTGCTTTCCATGGCTCATGGCCCCTTCCTCCATCTTCAAAGCCAGCAACGGCTGGTTGAGTCTTTCTTAATGTATTACTCAGACCGCCTCTTCTGTAGTCAAATCTCCCTATTATAAGGACCCTGATGATTACACTGGGCCCACGTGGATAATCCAGGATAAGCTCCCTATCTCAAAATCCTTAATCACACTGCAAAGTCCCTTTTACCATGTGATGTAACATGTCCACAGATGTGGGGATTCATATGTGGAGATCTTGTGGGGGGTGGAATTACTCAGCCTCCCACAAGCACGTACCCCATGAAACCGGATGCTGCAAGTTAAATGCTCAGCGTAGTGTTTAGCCAGTAGGAGACGGGTGGTGCTTAATCTCAGCTGGGCATGAGAAGCACTTTGAGAGCTTTTACAAAAATAGTGCCCGGGATTCACTCCTGAAAATGTGGGGGTGGGGGAAGTGTCTATGCTTTGCAATTTTTATAAGCTCCCTAGTGACTCTGTTGGGTAGCCAGGGTGGGGCTGATTATAATAAGCACTGAATTCATGGCAGCAGTTATTCTTATTCCCACAGCTACTTAGCACTGAGCCTCAGCGCCCAGGAGCTGGTCAATAGATGCTTGTTGAATTAGACTGAAGTGAATCACTCCTGGGGCCCCAAACTACCCCTGGGATGGGATGGGAGGGGTGAGAGGGCTTCTCCCTGCTGCATCAGGGCCTGAAGAATGAGGTTCTGTGGGCAGACAGAGGCCTTGGCCTCTGAATCAACCTCACACCCAGAAGTAGCTGCCTGGGGGGCTGGAGTCTTTCCTCGTCTCCGAAGTCCAGTCAAGGGGGCCAACCGGGCAGGATCCAGTCATCAACGGGCCATTGTTAATGGAACAGAAGGGCTCTGTGCCCATTTAACACTTCTCTCCCTCACGAAGCTGCTCCCAGCTGAGGGCTGGCTTCTGGAAAACTGCAGGGCTGGGGCAGGGCCCCAAGGCTACGAAGGGGAAGGGGAAGGGGAAGGATTAGGGGTGGGGGCTGAGTCCCCTGGTTGGAGGAACAGAGGCAGCTTGGAACTATAGGCCAGTTTCAGAAGTTAGCAGGCTGGAAAGCTTGAGTGCTGATGCGGGCACTCAGGCCAGGAAGAGTTTCCCATTAAAGCTGGCAATCCGGGGACAGTGAAATCCACCAGACCCCAACCAGAGCCAGGGGACAGCTTTCTCCATGGTGCTCACACTTCACCTCCCTTCTTCTGTTTAAAAAAACAGAAAGGTGCAATCCACACGGTAAATGGCACTTTCATTGCCTATAGAACAGTGTTTTCAAAAGGGCTGGGGGCGTTTTATGTTCTGTGGGCTTGGTATTAAGAGGCAGGCAATTCAACCAGGGTTGGGCATAAATGCCCTTTTGCTTAGCAGGACCTTTCTTCAGCACTTGATATTAATAGTGAGCTGGATTTCAGGAGTGTGGTGTTGAAGATCCCAAAGACAGTGCCTGATCAGCATCCTCAAAACTGCCAGAGAGAAAAAAAAAAAAAAAACTGCCAGAGACCTACAATGCTTGTGCTAGCCATCAGCAATTATTATCTGTTGAATACAGAAGATCCTCTGGTAGTCTCTGCCAAGGGAGTACATTGTCTTAAAACATATTCTAGGGGCTTCCCTGGTGGCGCAGTGGTTGAGAGTCCGCCTGCCGATGCAGGAGACGCGGGTTCGTGCCCTGGTCCGGGAAGGTCCCACATGCCGCGGAGCGGCTGGGCCCGTGAGCCATGGCCACTGAACCTGCGCATCTGGAGCCTGTGCTCCGCGGTGGGAGAGGCCACAGCAGTGAGAGGCCCGCGTACCACAAAACAAAAAAACAAGAAAAACATATTCTAGGAGGGTGGGATCTCAAAGTAGGCCAGAAGCACCTGGGAACTTGACAGAATGCACATTATCAGGCCCCTCCCCAGACCTCCTCCATCAGAATCTCTCAGGGTGGGCATGGCAAGCTGTCTTAACAAGCGCTGCAAGGGATTCTGATGCACGCTCAAGTTTGAAAATCACTGTTCTAGGGCCATACGTTTCAAATTTCAGCTGTGCAATCAATTTGGTAGGTGGGACAAACTTTTATTTTTTTAAAGAACAGAATTGTATAGACAGAAAATATCAGAGTGTGTTAAGGATGCGTAATAAGGATATGCACAGGTGTCATACGACTTTCGTTTCAGTGATGTGTGTGTGTCTCTGTCTGAGGTTTTGGTCCAAAAGATTGAAAGCCACTGTTCTACAGCCAGAGTGTACTACAGAAGGTCCCCGACTTAAGATGGTTGACTTTTAAGATGGTGCAAAAGCGACATACATTCAGTAGCAACCGTACATGAATTGGGGCTAGGGATATGCCGTTCAATCAGCTGGGGCTCCCAGTCCGTCACCCAGTCACAGTCACGAGGGTAAACAACTGATAACACTTACAACCATTCTACACCCACACAACCGTTCTGTTATAAACTTTCAGTATTCAATAAATTACATGAGAGGTTCAACACTCTATTATAAAATAGGTTTTGTGTGAGATGATTTTGCCCAACTGTAGGCTAATGTAAGTGTTCTGAGCACGTTTAAGGTAGGCTAGGCTAAGCTATGATGTTTGGTAGATTAGGTGTATTAAATGCATTTTCAATTTATGATGGGTTTATCAGGCTGTAACCTCATCATAAGTCAAGGAAGATCTGTGATTCGACCGGCTCCCTTTTTGTAATTTGTCTGAATTTAAAGAGGTTTTAAAGATTCTGGCATGAACAGAAAGATTTGTGCAGTGTATGGAGAAGGTGCTGTGACTGATGGAACGTGTCAAAAGTGGTTTTTTTAGTTTTGTGCTGGAGATTTCTCGCTGGACGATGCTCCACGGTTGGGTAGACCAGTTGAAGTTGATAGCGATCAAATTGAAACAATAATTGAGAACAATCAATGTTATACCACGCAGGAGACAGCCGACATACTCAAAATATCCAAACCAAGCCTTGAAAATCATTTGCACCAGCTTGGTTATGCGAATCGCTTTGATGTTTGGGTTCCACATAAGTTAAGCGAAAAAAAACTCCTTAACCATATTTCCGCATGCAATTCTCTACTGAAACATAATGAAAACGTGTTTTTAAAACAAATTGTGACGGGCAATGGAAAGTGGATACCGTACAACAGTGTGGAATGGAAGAGAGTGGGGCAAGCGAAATGAACCACCACCAACCACACCAAAGGTTGGTCTTCATCCACAGAAGGTGATGTTGTGTATATGGTAGGATTGGAAGGGAGTCCTCTATTATGAGCTCCTTCTGGAAAACGAAACGATTAATTCCAACAAGTACAGCTCCCGATTAGACCAACTGAAAGAGGCACGTGACAAAAATCGTCCAGAATGAGTCAACAGAAAACGCATAATCTTCCATCAGGATAACACAAGACCGCATGTTTCTCTGATGACCAGGCAAAAACTGTTACAGCTTGGCTGGGAAGTTCTGATTCATCCTCCATATTTACCAGATATTGCACCTTTGGATTTCCATTTATTTTGGTCTTTACAAAATTCTCTTAATGGAAACAATTTCAATTCCCTGGAAGACTGTGAAAGGCACCTGGAACAGTTGTTTGTTCAAAAAGATAAAAAGTTTTGGGAAGATGGAATTATGAAGTTGCCTGAAAAATGGCAGAAGGTAGTGGAACAAAATTGTTCAATAAAGTTCTTGGTGAAAATGAAAAAAAAAAAAAAAAAGATCCTGGCATAAAAGTTCCCTTGCCCCACACCAGGCCCTCATGTAGGTTATTGAACAGATGAGAGGGGCTGCTTTGGGGGCAGACAGCCTCTTTACAACACTGGCCTAAAGCTAAATTAAATTGTGCATTTCCCCCATGTTTATAAAACTTTCTGTCCCTCCGCTGCCCCCCTTTCTTTATATATATGCCTAGAGAAGTATGTGGACCAGATAGCTAACCAGTTACATCTGGATGTAGGGTTGAGGGGTGATTTGTTGCTTTCTTCTCAGTATTCATCCATTTTACTTGAATTTTGTATGTTAAACATCTATCATTATTACAAAAATAAAGCCATTACTGGTGGCACAGTGGCTAAACTCTACGCTCCCAATGCAGGGGGCCGGGGTTTGATCCCTGGTCAGGGAACTAGATCCCACATGCATGCCGCAACTAAGGAGCTCATAAGCTGCAACTAAGACCTGGTACAACTAAATAACTAAATATTTTAAAAATAAAATTAAAAAATAAAATAAAGCCACTACTTAAAAAATATAAAGCCGAGGAGGGTCCATCGCTGTGTGGAAAAGGGAAGGCATCTGCCAAGACGGGATAGTGCTGCCCAAAGGGCCACCCCTCCCCCATTCATGCCCTAAGTCTGAGCCCAGACCCCACGTGTCCCCAGAGCCCTCCCCCACATTCATAATGATTCCCTTAGAGGAAGAGCACCGTCCCCCCCTACCCCACATCTGTCACCCTCTTAGAAAGCCCTTTGGCAGCTCCAGGTTCTCACACCAGCCCTCTGGATCCTTACTGCCACCCTCTCCTTCCTTAATCAGATTTGAAAGGGAGGTACAAAGAAGCTAAGTGGGGCTTCCCTGGTGGCGCAGTGGTTAAGAATCCGCCTGCCAATGCAGGGGACACGGGTTCGAGCCCTGGTCCGCCACTACTGAGCCTGCGCTCTAGAGCCTGTGAGCCATAACTACTGAGCCCGCGTGTCGCAACTACTGAAGCCCACGCACCTAGAGCCTGTGTTCCGCAACAAGAGAAGCCACCCCAATGAGAAGCCCTCACACCGCAACGAAGACCCAACACAGCCAAAAATAAATAAATAAATAAATTTATTTTTTTAAAAAAAAGAAGAAGTTAAGTGACTTGCCCAAGGTCACCCAGCAGGAGGTACAAGGCCAGGACGTGAAGGGCAGGGTCTGCTGAAGGCCAGTCTCAAGGACAGGGCTCTCCCAGCAGCATTCCTCTCCGCCTCGCGCCATTCACTTTCCGCTTTAT
This sequence comes from Phocoena sinus, assembly GCF_008692025.1. Lineage (NCBI taxonomy): Eukaryota > Metazoa > Chordata > Mammalia > Artiodactyla > Phocoenidae > Phocoena > Phocoena sinus. The sequence goes on along the minus strand of NC_045778.1, from coordinate 24,100,402 downwards.
GTTAGAGTTAATGTTTGCTGTACAGCACCTGATAAATATGTTGGGGAAGAAGAAAGGAGGGGAGGAGCAGGGAGGAAGGGAGAGGAAAGGAGGGGAGAGGAAAGGAGGGGAGAAGGGGAGGGGAGCAGGGAGGCCTCTGGTCACACTCAGGATAGGAGTGGACCTTACCTGTGTGAGCCCCTAGGGGACTCTGAACATTCAGTCCAGCCAAGAGGCAGCAGAGTCTGGTCACATCACCGTCACCAGGTCCTGACCCCACAGGCCCCCGTTGCAGGCCCCTGCCCAGCCAGACCAGAGGGCAAAATGGAGAAGGGGCAGTGGGGAGCACCGGTTTCACGTGGAGCCTGAAGGAGCCACACTTGGAAGCTGGGGACAGCCAGGGGCTAGCTGCCTGGAGCTGCGGGGGATGAGGGACGTGGGGTGGGTGAACCCAAGGTGACCCCTGAGGGATGTGGGCAGCCAGCACCGCTTGTAAGGGACAGTCTTAGGCAGAGCTGCACTCTGCAGGCGGCCCCTACTACTTCCTGAGCTGCAGTTTTTCAGTTGTGCCTCAAAAACGGTGGCGGAACTGGAAGCCCAGTGGAGTATGATTTGTTTTAAAACTAGATAATTTAAAAGCAGCTTACACACAAGAAACTAATATTGCCGGTTGCCTTCGTGGAAAGACCTGGGTGTCTGGGTCAGGCGTGGGAAAGAGATTTCACCACATATCCTTTTGTACCTTTCCAATTTTATACCATGGGCATGGATTACTTATTTTATAAAATTTAATAAAAATAAAATAAAAGCAGGTATCAGTTTTCTACCTGTAGAGGCAGAGGCAAAGTTCTTCTGAGGTGAGACTCTCATTTCGGAAAAGTCATTTGAACACGCTTTTGAATTTAAGCAGAGGCAAAGCCAAAATCTTATTGCAGAAGCAAAATCTGGGGGCAGTGAGAAGCAGAACTGCCCCTACAGTCGAACGTAACAGTCTACTTTCTCTGTGAGAAAAGTGACAACTCTCCAGAAATTATTACTGTGGTGATCAGGCCTGAGACTGACAAGGACGGAGTAACTGGCTTTGGTCCCCTCCCTCCTGTGGGGGGAGGGGTGTCTGGAGGAGCCGCCTTGTACACTGGGGAATCCTGGGGGATTCCCAGACATCTTTGGAGAGGGCAGGTGTACTTGTGCTGACCACGTGGGCCTTGGGCATTAAAGGGGACAAGGGATCCCTGAAGGCTGCAGACCCCACAGACCTCTGCGAATCTGGCACCTGTCTGTGGAGAGCAAGGCAGGGTGTCACATGCTGGGTAATCACCAAGGCCAGGCCTCTCGTGGAGGCCCTTTGTTTCCTGGCCCTTCCATAGACAGGCTCTGCCAGGGCCAGTGTGGGGCTGGCACTTGGGCAGAGAAGGAACCTGCCCCTCGAAGCCTGGGGAGGAGCTCTATGGTTTCAAAAGTGCTCCCAGAGAAATGGTGACTCATAGCTCAAGGGAAATCAGAGCTTTTCTCACTCCAGAGGTTATTCGCCTTGCAACATCAGGATCTGGTGATTGCAGATGAATCAGAAATGCAGGCCTGAGAACAGCCAGCCTGCGCGGCTCAGTGTCAGAGGGCAGGCTAACCCCTCCCTCCTTCTGTCTGTCTCTTGGCAGAAAGAAGACTTAAAGAGTCTCAGTTCCTCTCTTTTCCGGCCAAGGGAGTTCCGGTGCACCAGAAAACCTCTCTAAGCCTCAACGTCCTCACCTGTTAAATGGGGATAACCGTGCCTCCCTAGCTAGGTCGTGGTGAGAGTGAGAGGGCACCACTCAGCACAGGGCTGGCCACCAGCCCCTCCTGCGGTCTGGGAGGGAGCTGTGAGTGGCAGCAGCAGCTGCAGCAGCCTTGCATCCTGCACCCACAGACTGGGCTGAGGAAGCTGGCACCTGGCCCCTTGCTTGACTCATACTCCTTTTCCAGGTTTGGCCTTTAAAACCAGGACAGGCACCCCCTGAGCCCCGGTGCTCCTTCCAGAGGGGAGAGTCTCACCCCAAATGGCCACGTCAGCAGGGTTTGCTAGGCCAAAGAAGCTGGAGCTCTCTGTCACCTCCTAAATGTCTCCACAACCTCCAGCAAGCTCTGGGGCGTAACCCACACTCTGAGATGAAAATTCTCCTGGCACTTCCTGTCTGCACCACACAATTTGGCAGACATAGGTTTGGTACAGCCCACATCCTGTGATTCTCTGATGGCTTTATTTGAGGCTGGAGTGGCTAAGAGCATAGGCACATCTGGAGTTGGACAGCCGAGTGTTTGAATTCTGGCTATGTGACCTTGGACAAGTCACCTAACCTCTCTGGGCCTCAGCAATGGCACCTATAAAATGGGGCTACCTCATGCAATCAGATTGACACAAATAAATCACTCAGCCTGAGGATGCCTAGTACATAAAGAGCTCTCAGATACTCAACTGTACCTTCTAGGAAGGCGGAGGCTGCTGGGACCTGGCATAGCATGAGCACACAGCTCAACCAGGCTTTACTTATAAAAAGTGATTCCAGGGCTTCCCTGGTGGCGCAGTGGTTGAGCGTCCGCCTGCCGATGCAGGGGACACGGGTTTGTGCCCCGGTCCGGGAAGGTCCCACATGCCGCGGAGCGGCTGGGCCCGTGAGCCATGGCCGCTGAGCCTGGGCGTCCGGAGCCTGTGCTCCGCCACGGGAGAGGCCACAACAGTGAGAGGCCCGCGTACCGCAAAAAAAAAAAAAAAAAAGTGATTCCAATGGAATAGCAGGCACCATTCTTTTTTTTTCATTTTATTTTATAAATTTATTTATTTACTTATTTTTGGCTGCGTTGGGTCTTCGGTGCCGCGCATGGGTCCTCTACAGTTGCGGCGAGCGGGGGCCACTCTCCGCCGCGGTGTGCGTGCTCCTCACAGCAGTGGCCTCTCCCATTGCGGAGCACAGGCTCTAGGCGTGTGGGCTTCAGTACTGCGTCTCGTGGGCTCAGTAGTTGTGGCTCGCGGGCTCCAGAGCGCAGGCTCAGCAGCTGCGGCGCACGGGCCCAGCCTCTCTGCGGCATGTGGGATCCTCCCGAACCAGCGCCCGAACCCGTGTCCCACGCATTGGCAGGCGGATTCTTAACCACTGCGCCACCAGGGAAGTCCTGCAGGCACCATTCTTAAGGGAAGAGCAGCTCTAAAAACTCGACACGGCTGTCCCCTTCCCATCCAGAATTCCCATCACAGGCCTGGCGTGGAGGCCCTTTTGGAAGCTGTTCAGGTTCATGATCACTTCCAGAAGCTCCTGCCTCATTCGGGTTTATGAGTGGGGGCAGTGTGGAGGCCGCAGGCAGGGAGGGGAGCAGTGGGAAGATGGGGCTACAGAGGTTGGGGAGAACTCAGGGCAGAAAGCCAGGGAGCTGACCTGGCCCTGCTGCCTGGGTGTGAGGGTCCCCTTGCAGGACTTTGGGCACGAGGACTGGCAGGTGGGCAGCAGACAGCAAGACTCAGTGATGTCATGTTTTCCCAAAATGACTCAATGGCTTGTCCCTGAGCTCTGAATGGTGAGCTGTGTGCTGTGGCCTTGGGGCCTCCTCATCTCCTTGCCTTCCAGGCTTGCCTGCATCTCTCCTTCCCCTGTCACCTCCCACTCTCCCAGCCTAGGGACCCATGGCTACAGCACTCATGCTCTGCTCCTGGCTGCGACTCCAGCCCAGGGGATGTCCCCATGCTGCCTCTGTCACATCTCTCTGAATCTCCGTGTTGAAGAAAGAGCTAAGTGCCAGACAGACCTGGGTTTCATTACTACCTCTGCCTCCACCTGGCTGAGTGACCCTGGGCAGGTTACTCTGCCTCTCTGAGCCTGTTTCCTCATCTATAAAATGGAGACTTTGCTAACAATTCTGCTAGGTTGTATGGGGCTCAGTGAGAAGGTCTGTAAAGTACTTGGCACACAGCAGGTGTTTAGCAAACAGAAAGTATGACATCCAAAGGCCTCTATGATCTGACCTCAATTTACTTTTCTAGCTGCTTTAAAAAAAAATAAGGATAATAGCTCAGTCTTCTTGATGCTGTGTGCCAGGTACTGCTCTAAACACTTGTACGGAAACACATTTTATTCTCCTGTCACCCCCACGTGATGGGTACTATTAGTATCTCCATTTTACAGATGAGAAAACAGGCACAGAGACGTTAAGCAACTTGGCCATGGTCACACAGCCAATAAGTGGGGATTGAGGGTCCTCGTGCAGGCAGCCTGGCTCTAGAGCTTACACATGTAACCACAACTCCATCCTGCCTCATTTCTTCTTTGTGCATCCTACAAATTGAAGTTCAGCCCAACTGGACTCCTCACCAACCTTTGCATTCAATCTGAACTTTCCCGTGCCTGTGCTTTTGCCCAGGTTCCCTTCTTGCACTGGAACCCCCACCTCCTCCATGAAGCCTTTCCCAAGTCCTCCCTCATGTCCACCTTTGTGGGCTCATCACAGTTGGACTCAAAGGTGGTTATTTGTGCCTAGGTGTCCTCTCCTCTTCTTGCCTAGAGGCACCTTCTGCTATCCCCAGCCAACCTGGCATGGTTTCAGGCATGAGCAGGCACCCAGACAGGCGGTGCCCTGGCCAGAGCACCTAATGTGTGCTACCTGGGTGGTGTGGATGGGAACCCAGCACGCAGGGCCCTACTACTTCTGTGAGGACAGCTCAAAGGCTGCAACTGGAACCAACCCTGGGAGGCAGCCTGCCAGCTGGGATTCCTTCTCTCTGCTCAGGGGAAAGGACTCAGCCATGGGGGGCCTCCATTGCTTGGGGGTCAGCTTTGAAGCCCGGAGAGGATGAATGAATGTCCGTCCAGAAAGGGGACAGGACTGAGAAACGCTTGCTGGTGGGGTTGAGTAGTGAGGCCCATAGTGCATCCATCCACCAGGCCACCTAATTCAAAGAGGCCTCTTGGAGCGTTTCAGGCCCATCCTTGGGATCCCAGCCCAGTGCCCACAGGGTAGTAACTGCAAGAGGCCATCTGCCCAGGGTCTCACTCTCCCATTCCCTCCCTGTCCCACATAGGGCCTCTGGTCCACATCAGCTGCCCCCTTCCACACACCATGACTCCCACCACCTCTGCCCAGACACTGATCACTCCCTAGGCATCCAATCACGGGAGCCTGGGCACCATCCAGTGCCTCCTTCCTCCTGCGGCCAGGTTTCACACCCATCACTCATGGTCCCACAGTCAGGCATGGGTACTCAGCGCGTGCCTGGGGCTGTGCTAAGCACTGGAGACACAAGGGGAACAAGGCAGACTCTGTCCTGCTCGCAGAGCTCACTACCTGGTGGAGACCACAGACCATGAAAGCAGCCAGGGCAACACAGCGGGGCAAAGTGTGAGGACGGGGACGTGCAGGCAGCCATAGGGAGGGCCACTGACCAAGGCTTCTAGAAGGAGACATCCAAGCTGAGGCCTGAGGATGAAGGGAGCTGACCATGAGAAAAGAAGGAAGGAGAGAGTGTTCTGGGCAGCTGGAAAGGCTACAGAGAGCAGGACATGTGCATCGGGAAAGAGGTCAGTTTGGAACCTGGAACACCAAGTATGTGACAAGGGCTGGTGAAAGAAGAGGCTGGGGATGATATTCACTGGGAGATCACAGGGCCCAAGGAAGCCATTCGGGGACTTCCCTCGTGGAGCAGTGGTTAAGAATCTGCCTGCCGATGCAGGGGACACGGGTTCTAGCCCTGGTCCGGGAAGATCCCACACGCCGCGGGGCAACTAAGCCTGTGTGACACAACTACTGAGCCTGCAAGCCACAACTCCTGAGGCCACGTGCTGCAACTACTGAAGCCTTGCACGCCTAGAGCCCCTGCTCCGCAACAAGAGAAGCCACTGCAATGAGAAGCCCGGGCACCACAACAAAGCGTAGCCCCCGCTTGTGGCAACTAGAGAAAGTCCAGCGCAGCAACGAAGACCCAACGCAGCCAAAAATAAATAAATAACTTTATTTAAAAAAAAAAAAGGAAGCCATTCGGCATCTTTAGCAGCTCGGCGCTTACTCCACGGTAAGGTTTCTGTCTTGCCGGAATGGCCTTCGGGGAGACAGAGGCCCCCAATCTGCCAGTTCTTCCTTGCCAATAATTTAAATCCCTTCTGCTGCCATCGGCGTCACTTTCTGAGAGCTGCCATTGCCAAGGGGAAGCAGCAATCAGCAGATGGCCGGCCTCGCAAAAGAGGCTGTTGTATGAGGGCAGTGCCCTGCCCAGTGAGCCCTGGGGAAGGCCGAGGCTCAGACTTGGCTTGCAGCACCCCTGAGGCCAGCCTCCCCAGCACTTCCCAGTCAGACACCAGCAGCATGCCCCGGCCACAGTTACGAAATGACTGTCCTGGTGAGCCATTCCACCTCTCCGGCTGTGGCCCCAGCAAGACGGACACACCCAGGGTCAAGAGCACTGACTCTGAAGCCAGGCTGCAGGCCTCAGGCCCAGCTCTGCACTCGTCAGCAGTGGGGTGCCAGCAACTTATCCCATCTGTCTGGTTCTGTCTGCCCGTCTGTACAACAGTGAGCACAACGGTACCTATCTTGAGAGCATCCTGTGAGAACTCGGTGAGTGCAGGCCAAGAAGGCACTAATTAAGCACAGGGCTGTGCTTGCTAAGCTGTTAGTGGTAATATTTCCTGTGTCCCCAGCCCCGAGGCACCTGCACCAGATGGAAAAGGAGGAGGAAAACTAAAAGGAAAGTAGCATCTCTCAGAATAAGAAGAGGACAGGGTGCCATTACCCCTGAGGTCACGGGGGGATGGGGTGGGGGAGTTCCAGTTCTTCATCCTGTGAGGATGACTTCCCCTTCCTGGTTCTAGGTTTGCAATCTTGGGCCTCTTCAGGCGTGTCTATCCTAACCCTGCTGAGACAGGCCCCAGGCATCCTCCAGAGGACAGCCAGGGGCCACAGCCCCGGCTGCCCACCTCGGAAGTTGTGAATTCTTTGCTAAAAATCACTGCAGTCTCAGCCAGGACGGTGGCCCAGTTTGTTTTCAGAATACTTCCTCAGATAGCCCTATCTTGGCTCAGACATGTTAGCACTTTCCAGAATCCTGCAGATGGTGAGGCAGCTGGAGAGGAGAGAAGAGGAGGGAAGCAGGGAAGAGAGTGGGAGAGGCCTGGGGCCAACGTTCAGGTAGCTGCACGGGCCCACATAGGCACGGGCATCGCACAGCGTGCTCGGACAGACGCACACAGGATGGGAAGGGGGTCAGACGGTAGAGGGGGTTTTTCAACCGTCTAAGCTATGGAGCCTTCTTATGAACCAGAGCTTTCCTAGGAAACCCAATATGTAGAAAAGATAAATGGGGGACTTCCCTCATGGTCCAGTGGTTAAGAATCCACCTTCCAATGCAGGGGACGCGGATTCGATCCCTGGTCGGGGAACTAAGACCCACATGCCGTGGGGCAACTAAGCCCGTGTGCCACAACTACTGAGCCCACATGCCACAAGTAGAGAGAAGCCTGCACACTGCAATGAGGAGCCCACGTGCCACAACTAAGACCCAATGCAGCCAAAAATAAAATAAATAAATAAATATTTTTTAAAAAAAGATAAATGGGGGGAGAGGCCTGGATCCTCCCTCCCATCAGACCTCTGAGGGGTCCTCGTTGAACCCTGGGGCTCCAAGGAAACTAGTTTGAAAACTGATGCTGCTAAAGGAATCATACCCTTCTCTGGGGGGAGTTAGTGCCCACATTGTTTTAAGATAATGAGCTTCTGAGCTCCCCTGGTGGCGCAGTGGTTAAGAATCTGCCTGCCAATGCAGGGGACACGGGTTCGAGCCCTGGTCCAGGAAGATCCCACATGCTGCGGAGCAACTAAGCCCGTGCGCCACAACTACTGAGCCTGTGCTCTAGAGCCCGCGAGTCACAACTACTGAAGCCCACATGCCTAGAGCCCGTGCTCCGCAACAAGAGAAGCCACTGCAACGAGAAGCCCGCACACCGCAACAAAGACCCAACTCAGCCATAAATAACTAAATAAATTTATAAAATAATGAGCTTCTTAAGGGAAGACGAAATGATGTTTCTAATAAATTCTAATTCGAGTCTAGTACAGAGAATGCCACACATCCTGAGAATCAGGACTCAGAAAGTGCAAAGTGATTGATCCTATTCGCTGACAAGTTTGTGAGCACCCCTCTGGGAAGTACTGTGCCCTTGGGCCTGAATATCTGGGGCATAGAATATGTGGTGAGCGATAGTTAGAACACCTAGCTGCGTACAGGCACGTTTCTAAACTCCTCACAGATACAAATTCACTTATAGCCCCATTACTTATAACCCATTACCATCCCCCTCTTACTGATTAGGAAAGTAAGGCCCAGAGAGGTTAAGTAACTTGCCCAAGGTCACACAGTTACTAAGCAGTACGGTAGGCATTCTGGCTTTAGAATATGTACTCTTCACTATTACATAATTTGCCTTTTGGGATGAGTGCATTCCTGTGCTTATGTATGTGTGTGTGTGTGTGTGTATATTTTGGCTCATGATGATGTGTGCTAATCTGTATGTGGGTGTGCAGCCTCTTTCCAAACAAGACTGCAAGCCATGGGGCTTACTCCTCAAATTCTCTCTTGGAAGCCTGACAGCAACAGGCCAAAGGGGCTCCTGCGTGGAGGCGGGACCCAGAGCCTCAGGGGGATGCCTGTTCCCCAGATCCCAGGGGTTTCAGTTTGCTGACCCAGCTTGGCATAGGCACATCAATGGAAAGGCCCCCAGGCCCCTCCCTGGGACTGAGTGGAGCCCTCAGCTGCCAATCCCACCAGGGAAATACCCCCACCCTAGCACCCTGGTTCTCCCCTTCTCACTGGGTGCTGGGTTTTAGAGTGGGTCAACTGAATTAAATGAAGTTATTATGTTATCACGAGTTTACTTCATACTCCACAAAGAAACTAACAACAGTGAACTCACACCACCAGAGCCCTAAACTGATAGGGCCTAAGCTCATAGGACTCCGGTCAAAAGCAAAGACCCCTGACATTCTGGTTAGTCCGGGTAGCCCTACACCGTAAATGGGGTTTTTAGGGTTTCTTCACATGGGAGCCCACTTTGGAGAAAATTAGCTTTGGCCCATCCGCTCTAAACTGATGTTTAAGATGTAAAGCTTCCTCAGATGCCACAAAATTGGAAAAAGCCCCAACATTCTCCATCAACAAAGTCAAACTCACCTCGAGCAGGGCTGAGGCAGGGAGACTTCCTCAGATGGAGCAGGGCTGTGCTGCAACCCCTAGCTGTCTCTTCTCCCACATTCTCCTCTTGTCCCCAGCCACCAGTATGCCAGCTTCCCAGTGTCCCGGACAGCTGGCGGTGGGTGTGTTCCCCGACTTTTGAGGCTCCGAGTCAAGGAGGAGGGGCTGGATGGGGAGGACGCAGGAAGGAGGGAGCGGGTAAGGCAGCCGGTGAGCCAGGTGTGAGCACAGAGGCCAAAATAGAGTTTCCCAGGCTAGCTGTTTACTTGTGGCATTCAGGAGAGGCTGAGCTGGGAATTGGCTTATTTATTTTACACGCTTTTCCTCCAAATCCTTTTCAGACAGCCCTCTGGAATCCCAGTGATAAATTTCCCAGAGTCTAAAACAACCCAGCACACAGCCATCTCTGTGGGGCAGGGGGGTAAGGGAAGGCATGGGGGGAGGGTAGAGGCATAGAGAGGGAGTGATGGGCCGCTAGAGACCTTAAGTTACTGGTGGTCAGGGGCTCCTGTGGCCTGCATGCCCCTCCTTCCAAGTTTGCAGAGGGGGGGATGTGCAGGAGAACCAGCCTGATTTAGGGTGATGAAGACGTGGGCTGAGACCTTCAAGCACAGAACAAACTGTCCAGCCTGCCAGAGGCCACCCCACACCCAGACGTGGAATCTACATGCTCAGGGCAGGACAAGCAGTGTTCTTCCACCTGTTTAAGCAAAGGGGACAAGCATTTCTGTTTAAGGAATGAAAAGGAGAGCTGTTTTCCTTTCCTCCTGCGTGACTTCATGAAGGGCAGAGGCCTCTCTGAGTGTTTCCTCACGGCAGATTCCCTTGGCTCCCCGCTTTACCACTTCCCAGCAGAGGCACTCACAGCCCCTCCCTGGTGTTCACCCATCATCTGACAATGTTCCTAAGTACCTCCGTGTGTCACACACTAGGACAGGGCCAGGGGTACAAAGATTAATAGCCCCCGCCCCTCGGATGGGGCAGCTTCTCCCCACACCCAGTCTCCCAACTTCCATCCTGGACAGCGAGTCCACACCACAGTGAAGCAGGGAGAGGGCGCCCGTATCTTTGCAGCTCAGCACTGCGAACGCTCCGGCACTCACCCAGGTGGGCTCGCTGTGGAAGGTGGGCAGGGCCAGCTGGGCAGTGCTTATCTTCTGCTCCTTGTTTAAGGTTGCCAGCTTTCCCCATGCCGTGAACACCTGTACCAGAGGATCTGGGCGTAGAGATGCGGGTGGGCAGAGCTGTGAGAATTCTTCCCCAACGGGGGTAACCCCCTCTCAGCCTTGGGGCTGGGGAGATAGAATACCAACCAGGCAGAAAACACAGCTGCCCCTAAGTGCCTGCAGGGAGTCCTGAAGGCAGCATGGCTTGCACTTCCTCCTTAGCTTTGTGACCTTGGGCTGCCACTGCACCTCTCTGAGCCTCATTTCCTCATCAGCAAATCAGGAATGAGAACCACTGTCCCTGTGGGGCCTGTGTGAGAAAGCATAAGCTGGGGACCCGGTGAGTCATGTGGTTATCGCAGCCCCTGGTTGCCCCAGCTTTCCCCATCCATCCCTCCTGAGGACCAGACACCACCACGGAGTCTAGCTCTCCTGGGCATGTGGTGGGTGGTGGGAAGGACAGCCGTGACATGCCCCTTCATATTCAGGTGAGGGCTGATTTCCCTGTGTGATAGATGTCTCCCCTGGCAAGGGCCGAAAGGGAAAGGAATATAGTCATCCCTTTGAGGACATTTACCTGGCAATTGCTTCCAAACCCAAACCTGCGACTTGTATGGTCACGAGTGGTAGCTTTGTCCCCATTTCTCACATAAGCAGTGAGTCTGCTCTCGCCGGAATTACTCCAACGTCTCCCTGCAGTCACTTCCAAACCCCCATCGTTTCCTGACTCCAAATCCACACGGAAGGCTCTAGCAGCCTGGTGCCACCCAGCCTTCGATTTCCATGACCCATGGTGTAACCCAGGCTAGGCAGAGTGTGTGTAAAAAGAGGACTGTAGTCAGGGGCCCCAGGACCCAGTGAGTGCATCAGCGTTGCTTCCTTGTTGCTATGGAGAACCAGTTAGGGACCTTAGAGACAGCTGGGCATGGTGGAAACAGCATGGGTTCCAGAGTCAGACTGTCCAGTTTCAAATCCTGGCTTTGTCCCTCACCAGCTGTGTGACCCCCAAAAAATTACTTAACCTTTCTGAACCTCAGTCTCCTAATCTGTAAAATGGTGACAAAACGCTAACTTCATAGGGATATAAGGTCTTGATGAGATAACGTAGAGCTCTTGATTCACAGAAGACATAAATAAGGTGGAAAGGTGATATTGGGAAGGGATTGGCTGCAGTGTTCCGCCTGAAATTGGGGGTGGCCAAGCCCAGATCACTCTCTCGCTCATCTGGGGCCACAATCCTGGGTGCTGCCTACGTACTTTGCTAATTTCAGGATTCAGACCACTTAGAAGCTTCACATGCACACCAAACCTAGTCACAAAGGGCCAGGGGTGGGGTGGGGGAATGACACATTTCTTTGTGATTACATGGCCAAGTTGCACCACATCCTGGCATGTTCCCAATTCCATGAAGGTAGGGAATCATTCTCAGGATTGTTTGCAATCCCAGTTCCAGGAACATGAGATGTTTCCACTCCTCTGGGAAGCTCATGCCAGCTGGTGCAGAGGAACCCACCCAATACTCAGTACAGGGACTGTGATTGCCCCCTCTACCTGCTGCCACCACAGAGCCAAGCCACTGCTGGAGGACACAGCTCCTAGACCCTTCATGAGACCCATCTCCTTCCAGGCCAGTAGGAGCCAGGAAGAACACTCCACGACACTCCCAGCTTAGCCAGATGCAAAAATGGAGACTTTCTTACTGCCCCTCTTAGGGAAGCAGAGGCCAATGCTAAGACTCACGTCCCCAATGCCAGCCCACAGGGCACAACAGAACCTGCTGCTTGGGCTAAACAGATCAGGCAGGGCTCCCTGGAACCACTCAGGGCCCCCTCCTCTGCAGATAGACCAATTCCAACCTAGCCGAGGCCATCTGGCTTGGCTCACAGAGTGTCCTTAACATATATGAATTATTGGTGTCATTATTCATCAAACAACTATTTATCGAGTACCAACAATGCTAGGCACTGTACTAGATCCAGGACAACCTTTGAAACATCCTGGAGCCCCGGACACCAAGGGCATCTGAAAACAGACACAACTTCAGGTGCAATGAAAATAAATATGGCTTCAGGACTGCCCTGCTTTCTCCATGACCTTGGAGTGTTAAACATCCCCTACCACGTTTTACATATACACACCCAGGGCTGGAATCTCCTCAGCCCACCCGCCCTGGAAGTCTCTCTGAGGAAGCACATCCGCTAGGGGGAAGGGTCTGTGCTTCCCTCGCAGGCCCTGTCACTGCCACCACCCAGCTGTCCAGGGCAGCACCGCCTGCCAGCCTTTTCTACTCTGCTCACAGACCCTAACACGCCTGGTCTGAGTTTATGAGTCACTCCCTCCTTTCTCCCGGCCTCGCCTCCGGAAGGGCTGCGCACACCCAGACACATCACCCAGACACCGAGTTTCCACGCCAAACTCGCTCCTGATGAACCCGGAGAGCTGACTGAAATGTCTGATTTCCCCTCCCCACTTCTCAGCCTCGAGGTCCCGGCCACGACTTTTCAAAGACAAGGCAGCCCCTCTCCTGCCCGTCTCGCTTTGGGGACACCTCACTGTGGGGCTGCAGGGGCAGCAGACAAAGACAGTGGATTTATCTGAGGCTGGAGGACATGCTTGGTCTAAAGATCCGAACGCCCGCACTTCCGGAATTGCACGGTTCGGTCTGAAGCGTGTGCGTGCGTCTGTGGCTCGATGGGTGATGAGCTGTGCGTATGTGGCAGTTGTGAATCTGGGTGCAGTGGGTCTGGAGGTGTGGGTGCCTGCGCTGAGCTTTCCCCGCGCCGAGAACTCCCTCTCCCACCTTCGGTTTCGCCCCCTCTTCCTCCAAAGTTTGGCGCGCGCGCCCGATCGGGGATGGTGGGGTGCGCACCGCTGGGCCATCTCCCGGTCCCAGAGGCGGTTCCGGGATGCCGGTGCCCTACTTACCCAGCCACCGAGCCTCCTCCAGCGGGGGCGGATCCGACTTTCCGAGGCAGGGGTCCGGCGCGGGCAGCATCCGCCCGCAACTTTGCCCTCCTCTCGGCAGGACCAGGCAGAAGCGGCTTCGGCCAGGGACGGCGGCGGGGAGGGAAGGAGGCTCGGCCCCGCGGGTTCGCACGGTGGGCGGGAAGCGGCGCCAGGAGGGCGCCGTCCTGCGCAGCGAGCGAGCGGTCCTGCCTGGCGCCTTCCCCGTTCGGCCCGAGTCCGCGAGCGGCCGGCAGTGGCGGCGGATTCCTGAACTGCGTCCAAGGCGCCCGGGGAGCCCTCCTCCTCCTCCTTTTCTCCCTCACCACACCCAGCTCCCACCCCTGCGCCCCCGGCAACTTGGGAACCGCTGGCGAAGTTGGCGCAGCTCGGGCTGCGCGACGGGCCTCCGGGTGGAAGCAGGGAAGGAGAGGGAGGAGCTGAGGGGGAGCGGGCCGCCGTCGCCCCAGCCCCTGGGGAGCTGCGCGCTGCAGGACCCCTCTGTGGGCCTTTGTTCCCAGCGCTGCGCCTCCGCCCGCCTGTCCCCTGGGACTCTCTTGAAGCCACTGGGATCCCTACCCGCTTTCAGAGACGCTGAGAAGAGCTCCCCTCCTGGGTTGGGAGGGGCGGGGGAGGGTTGGAAGGGAGGTGGCCTGGAGATCCCCGTGGCTTCGCTCTGCCAGAGCCCCTCAAGTCCTTCCCGCCTCCCATCCTATTGAAACGGAGTCTTTCTAAAACCTGAGTTCCCTTAGGAGTTTATGATTAATGTGTCTATCCAAAACTTTATTCCCTTTCTTGTCCCCTCTGACTTCAATCCTGTGCTAACTGAACACTAGTCAACCAGAGTCAGTTGACTAAAATTGCTGCTGTTGAGAACATGGTTAATGTACTAAGGTTGCCGGTGTGAATTACACTGTTAATGTACTAAAGTTGCTATTACAGATATCATTAATGTATAAACTCAGGTTGTTTCTCCAGGGCAAGATACATCAACAGACCCCCTGAGGCCTGGACCACCTGGCCAGAGAATCCTAAACCAGAGACATCCTGGGTCCCGGAACCTGAATGTCACAGAAAGCACAGTATAAGATCTCTAGTCAATATCTTGTAATAACCTATAATGAAAAAGAATATATATGTATATATACATATATATACACATATATATGTATAACTGAATCACTTTGCTGTATACCTGAAACTAACACAATATTATAAATTAACTATACTTCAATTTAAAGAAAGGTTAAAAAATGTCACAGAAATGTCCCAAGATGATTAATCCTAGCCTCTTTGTTCTTCCCCTTTATAAAACCCCCTCACTCAAAGACCAAGTGGAGTGGATCTGAGGTGTGTCTCCCACTCCCTTGCTGGGTGCCTTGCAATGAACCCTGTACTTTACTTCACCACAACCTGCTATAGTATATTGGCTACGCTGCTTGTTGGGCAAGCAGATCCTAGTTCGGTTCGATAACAATTTTGTCCACCATGAAGAGACCATCAACTGGAACTTTTTGTAAAAGGGAAGGAAAATGACATGAAATTCTTTGTGTGTAGGCTTTTATGCTATTGTATCAAAGTTAGCCTTTTGGAACTGGTTTGGCTTTGAGCCTTTTGGAATTGGTTTGTCTTTTATCTCTGTGTGTGTGTGTGTTTGTGTGTGTGTATGTATTTGTGCTAAAGAAGGTACACTATTTTACTTGGTGGACATTAAACATTAAACAAAAGTTCAGTTCCTAAAAATAGCCCTTTAGGATGCATCCTACAAAATTGGACCACCTTTTGTTCTGGTACTATGACTAAAGCCAAAAAGATGATTTTTTTCTTTTTGGTAACACTGTGTAACCACAGTATTCTTTAGACTCTGGAGAAAAATGCCCAAGATTAGGCTCATTTGATAATCCATAACTAGTTTTGCCAGCTTGATAAAACATCTTTTCAGAATTCTGACCCTAAGAGAGCAGATTCTAGGAGGAACTTGCTTTTCTCTCCCTGTGCCTTGAGCTGTAAATGTTCTACCAGGGCTCTCAGGAACTCCTGTCTTATCTAGGCATCTCCAATTCCTGAGACTGAGAGGAAAAATGGGGGGTGGAGGGAAGAGGCCTTTTTAAACTTAACTTATTCCAACTGTTATTTATAAACTAGTGAGTTTTATATTGTAATACCTGATTCATGGCTAAGTTAAAATGAAGCTATGAGGTCTCTAGTTGTATCTGCCTATATGTCTGTGTGTACATTATACATATGATATGTCTCAACTTCCAGACCTTATTAACAAAATTAATTTCTTGCGACTTCCCTGGTGGCTCAGTGGTTAAGAATCCGCCTGCCAATGGGGGGGACATGGGTTCGAGCCCTTGTCCGGGAAGATCCCACATGCTGTAGAGCATCTAAGAACGTGTGCCACAACTACTGAGCCTGTGCTCTAGAGCCCACAAGCCACAACTACTGAAGCCCACGCAACTAGAGCCTGTGCTCTGCAACGAGAAGCCACCACGATGAGAAGCCCGTGCACCGCAACAAAGAGTAGCCCCCACTCGCTGCTACTAGAGAAAGCCCGCACACAGCAACGAAGGCCCAACGCAGTCAAAAATAAATAAATAAATTTTAAAAAATTATTAAAAAGGAATATACAAGAAACTACACCAAAGAAATTTCAGGTTTATGTGAACTGGGAAATATTCAGTATTAAATTAACTTTGGGCATTAAAGTTCATTTTTGCTGGTTTAATTAATCAGACATGTCCTTGGAGCCATCAACATTATGATATTTTTATTGTACCTAGGTTTACTGGAGGTTAAACAAGATCTTATTATATCTGTTGCAGAATTTGTCAGCAAGACAAATAACTTGGTATGATGACATTTTTTTTTTTTGCGCTACACGGGCCTCTCACTGCTGCGGCCTCTCCCGTTGTGGAGCACAGGTTCCGGACACGCAGGCCCAGCGGCCATGGCTCACGGGCCCAGCCGCTCCGCGGCATGTGGGATCTTCCCAGACCGGGGCACGAACCCGCGTCCCCTGCATCGGCAGGCGGACTCTCAACCACTGCGCCACCAGGGAAGCCCGATGAAATTTTTAAAAGTAAATTAAATGTAAATGAGATAAGTTTTTTTTTTAAAGGAGAACTCTTTAAGAATAATTATGTTTTATGACTGTCTACTTAAAAGTAGTTTCTTCAGATACTTGGTAACTTGAAACTTTAGAGTTTTGCTAAATTAAGTTAAATGATGGAAGTTTATTGAATATTTTACAAGTTTGCTAATCTACAGAGTGCTAATGTAAAAGACAGTTCATAGTTGCTTATTTCTTAGTTTTCACTAGAAATTAAGGTTTTCAAGAGTTGAGAATTCTAATTAATATATTTAATTAAAACTAAAATTTAATAAGAAAACACCTTTGTATGCAAGGAAAAGAAGGTATAAGAAATGGAAATTCATTTTTTTAAGAGAGAGAAAGTAATTTGGTCCTAAAACTGGTTATTTCTAAATGGGAAAGAAAATATGGGACAAATTAATATGGGTATAGAAAGTTGTGGAAGCTTTGCAAGAGGGAAAGGTCTTTAGAAAGGAATTCTATGTGTAGTCAGGACTAACGAAGATTAGAATGAGTTTAATTGAGTAGAATTGAGTTTAATTGAGTTTAATTAATATTAAATGAATTTTAATATTAAAGGTAAGATGGTGTAAAACCTGGGTTGGTTTTCTCTCTCTATGAAGAGAACAAAGTTTTTTTGGACTGTTGAGCTGCTTTTGATAACAGATTGTAAGTTTCTTTCCAAGCTTTTAAGTGATTTAAAATGTTCTGTATTTGCTTTTGAAATCTTTTATTGTCACTTTGGTTAAATGAATAAGTTTTGTTTCACGGTGCCCTATGGTCCAATCTGACCAAGTGTGATACCTCCCGCGCCTGGTGCAGTGTCCTGCTGGGCAGAGCCACCTCTGGGGTACAAGGCTAGCGTGGGAAAGGACTTGGAATTGGAGCACAAACAAAAAATCAAAACCCTCAACATCTGCACTTGGCACCTGTCATTCTCAACATGTGTAGATGAGAAATCCAAAGAGGATTGAGAATGACCCACGAGCAGGTCCTCACAGGTGCAAGAAGTCAGAGGGCCCTGTTCATTACCTAGGACCAGAGCATCCAAAGCTTCAACCAGCTGCCAGCTGGAGGGGGCCTGGGCAAGGTACTCAAGGCTGTGAGATGAGACCTTGGTATCTCTTATAGCAGAAAAACCCAACTGGGTGCTTCCCTTCTGTTATTAACAGCGACCTGCAATAGGGGACCAGGGATTTGGTGAGAATTGAGACCCCAGCTCACTTCCTGGGTAAGCTCCCGGAACCCCTTCCTCTGCAGCTCCAGCCACCCTGGTTGCTCTCGCCTCACATCACAGGGGCCCGGCCTCTGCCCTGGAGTCAGTCTGCAGACTCTCCAACTTATATTTAGAGTCAGTATCTTGACACATGGGTTTCTCCAGACCCTATCCCCTCTTCTAAGAAGGGAGGGCCTCCATTTCAGCCTCACAGATCTGTCAAGAAGCTACCTTTAACTGCACCTGCTGGTCTTAAAAGGGAGGCCTTCCTGCGGGACACACGGAATCTGGAATTTTATCGCCAGAACTTTGTGATGCCCCTCAGGGGATACAAAGGTGGAAACTTAGACCATGTCACCACCAGATTGTAGAGAATGAGACTCTGTGCTACTGATGTTGGTCAGGGGTGGGGAGGGTGCACCTGAGTAGTCACTGAGGAATTCCTGTGTTCACCCAATGCTTGTTGAACACGTATTGGATATGGGGGCCCATAGAGGTAAACAAGCCTAGTCTCACCTTCTGATTAGAGAATACAGACCTATGTCTGAACAAGCACTAGTGAATCAGTGTGCTGTGTGAGGTGAGGCTAGGGCTGGGGATGGGGATAGGTGTCTCCAGAGCAAGACCACAGGCTTGCACAACTCCAGGAGCACCACGCATGTGGAATGTGATGTGACTGTTGGCCCCTGGGACTGTGCAGTGTGGCAGCCTTATTCCCGGAGCTGAAGACCCCAGGCCTGGGCTTAAGAGATGAGCTGAAGTTCTGCAGATAGGAAAGAAGGTAGCAGTGAGCCGTGGCTTTCTAAGTAAAGGGACCAGCAATTGAAAGAAACATAGGTGTAAAAGGGTATTCTCTCCTCAAGCATGCCAGCCACTACTTGGGGCTTCAGTGAGGGTATCTTGGGTGCAAATGAGAAGTAGAGAGTAAGGGTCTGATCCAGGACATTGAGAATTTTCATCCTAAAATAGTTTCCAGGCTCTACCTCTTCCCACAGTTGCTCTGCCAAGAGAGTTGGTCTCAGGTTTTTGGTTTTTTTTTTTTTTTTTGAAAGAAAAAATTGAAAGAACTTTCCAGGCCAGAGGCAGAATTGCAAGATGGTTAAGAACGTGGGAGCCTGAGCACCATTTTAACCAAGTGATCCAAGTGATGAAATAAAAATTCACACTTTAAAGGCAAGACAAGAAAAATTTAAACAGAAAACTTTCTCTGTCCTTTGGCCTCCTCTCTCCCCTCTAGCACCTTTGTGCATCTCCATTATGTGTTAACTAGACTCCCCAACGGCAGAAATACCTGCTCAATCAGAAAGATAAGTTTTTCTCCTTCTGACAGCAGCCGTGTAACTCCTTAGGTGACACCATTCCTTTCTCAATCTTGTAAAGGGTCACGATGACCCACCACTCTCTTTGTCTGTGCAGATATCTTTGGTGAACTTTATATACAAAGCCAATATAACATTTCCATTAAAGATATCGATTGGTGCAGAACGGACTGGTCAGACAACCTGGGGAGATACTGGGCTGCATCTAATGGAAGTTCTTAGCTTGAATACTTACTTATGACCTTATTAATGTTACTAGCTGTATTACTTATATTCTGCCTATTTTACAAGATTATTATTCTCTCATTACCACATACGTGACAGCCTCTGATAAAAATAATGATGACGGGGGCTTCCCTGGTGGCGCGGTGGTTAAGAACCCGCCTGCCAATGCAGGGGATACGGGTTCAAGCCCTGGTCTGGGAAGATCCCACGTGCCGCGGAGCAACTAAGCCCATGGGCCACAACTACTGAGCCTGCACTCTAGAGGCCGCGAGCCACAACTACTGAAGCCTGTGTGCCACAGCTACTGAAGCCCACGCGCCTAGAGCCCGTGCTCCGCAACAAGAGAAGCCACCGCAATGAGAAGCCCGCGCACCGCAACGAAGAGTAGCCCCCGCTCTCAGCAACTAGAGAAAACCCGCGTGCAGCAGCGAAGACCCAATGCAGCCAAAAATTAAATAAATGAATAAATAAATACATTTATTTAAAAAAATAATGATGACTAGGCAACTTGAAACAGTTGAGCAAATATATAGTCCTCTAAGATCAATGATTGTAATACCGTAACTCTAGATATGGGAAGAAATAACAAGAGGGTACCATTTTCTGGACCATAACAGACTAGTAAGACAGGGGATCTAGAGGCTTTTGGCTACTGTTAACAGGGCCTAGTCCAATAATAGCATGTCGAGTGGCCTATCAACAAAATCTTCTCCTGACCTAAGAATGAGCATTCCTGAGGCCGTGGGACAAATCGGTCACGAAATGCCTCCCAAAGCTTGGTGGAAATTAAGGCTGAAAGGAAGGGGATTGTAATACAAAGAATGTTGCCCACCATCCAGTTCTCTGAGAATCAAGTTGTTAGCCACTGCAGTCGCTGACTTACATACACCTTGAAATGGGTTCAGGGATCAGGATGAAGCACTTTGTGCTCTAGGAAAACTGACAGAACCGGCCCTCAGATAATTGGATATTTTCGGGAAAAATTTTATGAACTCAGCTTCTTGCATTTTCCCAGACTTAGAAAAAGCACTAAAGCCGTTAACTAAGATATCTGTTCATCTGAATAATAGTAACCTTCTACTGAGATGTGTGCTTGGTTGCACGTACCCCTTCACCAAACTCACATATATACTAGCCTCCCCGCTTACCTCTTTGGAACAGTTCTCAGAGCTGTCTGAAGGACTGTCTCCCAGATTATAATCCCCAGGTTGGCTCAATTAAAATTTCCCATTTCTTTCTTAGATTGACTATTGACTAATTTTTTTATCGACATTGACACAAGCTGAGGTCACAAATGATGGGACACACTGACATCACGGGCCTCCTGTCGTGATGTGCTGGGATGGACACAATGTATGAATTATTCCTGCCAAAAAAAGAAAAAAATCACCTCAGTCTAATCATGAGGAGACATCAAACAAACCCAAACTGAGGGACATCTACAGAACAGTTAGCCTGTAATATTTAAAATGTCAAATGACACGAAAGACAAAGGAAGACGCTAAGAAACCATTCTGGGTTGGAAGAGATTAAAGAGGCGTGAGCACTGTGACAGGCAGGCTTCTAAGGTGGTCCCCAATTACCCGCCCCCCTTTGATGTCATCACCTCTCCTTGAGTGTGCCTGGACCTGGTGACTTGCTTCTTCTTTTTTTTTTTTATTGAAGTATAGTTGATTTACAATATTGTATTAGTTTCAAGTATACAGCAAAGTGATTCCGTTATTTTTTTTCAGACTCTTTTCCATTATAGGTTATTACAAGATACTGAATATAGTTCCCTGTGCTATATAGTAAATCCTTGTTGTTTATCTATTTTATATATAGTGGTGTATATCTGTTAATTCCATGCTCCTAACTTATCCCTCCCCCATGCCTTTCCCCTTTTGTAACCATAAGTTTGTTTACTGTTTCTGTGAGTCTGTTTCTGTTTTGTCAATAAATTCATTTGTGTTATTTTGTAGATTCCACATATAAGTGATATCGTATAACGTTTGTCTTTTTCCATCTGACTTACTTCACTTAGTATGATAATCTCTAGGTCCAGCCATGTTACTGCAAATGGCAATATTTAATGCTTTTTTATGGCTGAGTAATATTACATTGTATAAATATACCATATCTTCTTTATCCATTCATCTGTTGATGGACACTTAGGTTGCTTCCGTGTTGGTGACTTGCTTCTAATAATAGAGTACAGCAAAGGTGATGGAATGTCACTTCTGAGAACCCAAAAGACTGTGTTTGGATTACAAAAGACTGTGACTTCCGTCTTGCTAGCATTCCCTCTCTGGTTCATCTCAGCGTGCTTGGTCTGATGAAGCAAATTTTCAGATTGTGATCTACCCTATGGAGAGGCCCGTGTTTCAAGGAACTGAGGCCTTTGGGCCTGATGTCACTGAATCCTGCCAGCAATTCCTGAATGAGCCTGGAAGCAGATTCTGCCCCAGTTGAATCTTGAGATCACTGCAGCCCTGGTTGACACACCTTGATTGCAGCCTTGAGCCAACTAGCCCAGCGAGGCCGCATCCAGATTCTTGACCCACAGAAACTGTGAGATGATAAAGGTTGCTGCTTTAAGCCACTAAGTTTTGGGGTGACTTGTTATGCATCGACTTACAAGTAATACAACCACTGAATGTAATGTGTAATCCTGAACTGGATTCTGGAACCGAAAAAAAAAATCACTATGAAAGACATTATTTTGATAATTGACCCAATATGAATAGGGACAGAATGAATAATAATATTGTGTCAAGATTAAATTTCTCGAGTTTGATAACTGTACTGTTCTGTAAGATGATATTTGGTTCATTAGAGATACACACAGAAATACTTAGGGTCATGATTTCTGCCACTTCCTCTCAAATGGTTCATTGGTGCAAATAATAATATATATTGTACATATTATATATAACATATTATAGAGAAAGAGTTTCATTTATTTATGAACTTATCTGTTGTGTAACAAACCACCTCAAAACTTAATGACTTAAAACAACCAAAATGTGTTATTTCTCACAGTCTTGTGGGTTGACTGGATTCGTCTGGAAGGCTCCTCTGCTCTACGTGGCATCAGCCGAGGTCACTCACTCTGTGGCGCTTAGCTGGCAATTGGGGTGGCCTGGGCTGGAAAGTCCAAGAGGCTTCACTCCCATGTGTGGCACGTTAGTGCTTCTCAACATGGCCTCTCTCTCCCCACGTGGCTAGCTTGGGCTCCCTCACAGCATGGTGGTTTCAGAGTAGTCAGGCCTCTTACATAGTGGCTACCTTCCAAGAAGAGAGAGGAGGTATAACCTGCCTGACCCAAGGCAGCCTAGCTGCATGCTGCCAAGGAATTGTTGAGCCATTCTTAGGATCTGGGGCAAATCCCCTTCTCCGGGCCAGGAAGAGCTAGTTGGCAGTGACTCAGGGAAAAATCCTGGGGGCAAAGGAAGAGGGGAAGGGGAAGAATATAAAGAGCTTCCCCAGCTGGAATTAAAGGGCCCGAGGCCCAAGACCGTAGAGTAAGCTCTTCCCTCTCCCCACTCAGCTTCCTGGGCCCCCATCATTGTAAACTGAGAGCTCACTTAAAGATGTCAGGGAGTGAAGAGGGAGGAAGAAAAATGGCACTTTTGGGGCACAAAGTGCCTGGAGCTTTACCTACATTATTTCATTGACACCTGACAGCAGCCCTGCAAAGAAACCATTATTATCCCCTTTGCAAAGAAGAGGTAGCAGAGGTCTCAGAGGTGCGGTGACTTGAACTGACTCATACTGCAAAGGTATTGGATCAAAGGATGTATTTGCTTCTTTTTTATTTTATTTTTTAAATCTTTTTTTAAAATTTTTGGCTGTGTTGGTTCTTTGTTGCCGCGCGTGGGCTTTCTCTAGTTGCGGTGAGCGGGAGCTACTCTTCATTATGGTGCGTGGGCTTCTCATTGCGGTGGCATCTCTTGTTGTGGAGCACGGGCTTTAGGTGCGTGGGCTTCAGTAGTTGTGGCACATGGGCTTAGTTGCTCTGTGGCATTTGGGATCTTCCCGGACCAGAGCTTGAACCCGTGTCCCCTGCATTGGCAGGCGGATTCTCAGCCACTGCGCCACCAGGGAAGTCCCTGGATTCGCTTCTTTATTCAACAAACATTTTTTGGCCCAGGATTGTGCTGGGCTTGGGAACAGTAGGATGCATGTTGTCTTTGTCAGCTATTGCTGCAATAAGTCCGCAAAACAAACATCCTGCAAATCTCAGTGGCTCCCAATGACAAGTATTTATTTTCCTCATTCCTAGGTAGGTCAGGGGTCAGCAGGGATTTCTGTTTCAGGCCACAGGTTGGCTGGGCTTGGGTCCAGCCTTTGGGTTGGGTTCAGGTCTACTCTTCACATCCCCACATTCTACATGGACCAGTGGCTATCCTGGAGCATGTGCTTCTCGAGGGAGATCACAGGAATACAAGAGACAAACCAAACCACCAAACCAAAGCCTCTGCAACATCATTGGCCAGAACAAATCCCATGCCCAACCTAAAGGTGTGAAGGTGGAGAGGTCTCTTTTACCCACCATGAAGCCACGGTGATGGCATAGATAGAGAATTCTGTGATGAGGGGAGTGAATTGAGAGCAGGGATCCAGTGTGCTGCAGGTGACAAGACACAGGCCTTGCCCTCAGGGGACTCACCGTCTAGTGGTGGAGGTGCTCGTAAAGACACAATTGAGGGACGTGCAGTGAGGAGGCATCTATGGGTGGCATGGGACTGTGCGTGCGTGTGTACGTGCGTGTGCGTGAACGCACAGCTTGGGAGCATGGAGATGGTGGGTCCCTGCAGCCAGCTAGACAGCTAAGATTTTCTAGAGAGGAGACGCCCAAGGCAAATGCTAAAGGATAAAATAAATAGCGGCTCTTGACTGAACTGGAGAGAAGCGGCGGGGAAGCGAGGAAGGGCTTTACGGGCAGTCACAACTGTGGGTGCGAAGGCAAGGGGACCAGGAGCAGGACGGTGTAAGCCAGGAACTCGAGAAGCTGCCTGCTGTCCTTGGAGCATGCCGGGGAGGGCAGCACACGTCAGGAGTTGATGAGACGCAGACATAGGCAGGACCCCAGCCACGGAGGGCCTTTGTCAAGTGCTGGATGGCATCTTCCCTTCACCTCCAGAGCACTCCCCACGCTCCTCCACTCCGCTCCCTCTCCTGGGTCACTGGCCTGTACGGACTACAGCCAAAGCCTCTCTCATTCTGGGAAGATGGCAGAATGAAGTTCTAGCCTCTTCCCAGGTTCCCCCTGTTATGGACTGAACACTGTCCTCCCAAAATCCGTTTGTTGAAGCTCTAACCCCCAAAGTGACTGTATTTGGAGATAGGGCCTTAAAGTGTATAATTAAAGGTCATTGAGTTCATAAGGGGTCTAATCTGACAGGATGGGTGTCTTTAGAAGAGGAAGAGACACCAGAGATCTCATTCCCTCTCTCCATGTGCTCACAGAGGAAAGACCAAGTGAGGACACAGTGAGAAGGTGGCTGTCTATAAGCCAAGAAGAAAGGTCTCACCAGAAACCAGCACTGACAGCACCTTGATCTTGGACTTAGCCTCCCAAACTGTGAGAAAATAAATTTCTGTTGTTTGAGCCACCTGGCCTGTGGTATTTTGTTATGACAGACCTAACAGACTAATATGCCCCCCCACCCCCCCAAAAAAACCTAACTAGAATAAAAAAATCAGAAGAGCCACAGACAATTTCTACAACAAAACTGGGTGACAAATTAAACTCACAAGCTCAAAATACCAGTTGAGTGGGGACAAACCATAGTTACTAGACTCATGTGATACTGGTTTCTGTGTAGGAGAAAGCAGAAAGAAGACACCTGGGCTTCTGATGGTCCTGAGAACAGTTAAATTCCCAAATCACCAACTCCTACTCAAAAGCATGGCAGGCCAATTCAAAAGCAGCTAAAACTAGAAAATACTTCTGCAGTACCCAATTTGTATATAAGTGCCAGGGAACCACTGTACAGTGAGGTCTAACAGTGCTAGAGCCATCTGGGTCCCATAAATTCACTTTTGCTTCCCCTATACACTCCTGAAACTAATAGACTGGAGCGCTTTTTAATGACAAAGTCCCGCACTGGGACTTGGAGAGTAGACTACCAACTAATCAGGACAGGCACACTAGGGACAAAGAAAGAAAAGCTCCAGGCAAACGTGGGGTGGGAGGATGGAGGATCAAGGGATCTCAAGAAGTACAAAGTCATGTGTGTGTGTACGTACATATATATTATATATACACACAAACATATATATAAATCACTGAGGCAGATTTTATTTTCTGAAGATGGCTGCAAAAATTATCTCCTCATCCCACATGCCCTTCTTTTTTCTTTTAAATTAACTTTTCTTTGGCTGCATTGGGTCTTCATTGCTGTGTGTGGGCTTTCTCTAGTTGCGGCGAGCAGGGGCTACTCTTCGTTGCGGTGCACACAGGTTTCTCATTGCGGTGGCTTCTCTTGTTGCAGAGCATGGGCTCTAGGAGCGCGGGCTTCAGTAGTTGTGGCATGTGGGCTCAGTAGTTGTGGCACGGGCTCTAGAGCACAGGCTCCAGTAGTTGTGGCGCATGGGCTTAGTTGCTCCATGGCATGTGAGATCTTCCTGGACCAGGGCTTGAACCCATTGGCAGGCGGATTTTTAACCACTGCGCCATGGGAGAAACCCCCTTCTTTTTTAAAAAATATTTATTTATTTATTTGGTTGTGATGGGTCCTAGTTGTGGCAGGTGGGCTCCTTAGTTGTGGCTCATGAGCTCCTTAGTTGCGGCACGCAGGCTCCTTAGTTGTGGCATGCATGTGGGATCTAGTTCCCTGATCAGGGATCGAACCCAGGTCCCCTGCATTGGGAGCATGGAGTCTTAACCACTGCGCCACCAGGGAAGTCCCCCACATGCCCTTCTTGCAATGTGGCCTTGACTTTTGTCCCTTTAATTGTGGGACCTATGTACCTGGCTGGAACTTTGTGACCGTCTTGACACAGAGAGTACCGTGGAAGTAGAGGCCATGTGGCTTTCAAGACTGTCCAAATGCCATGTATGTCCACCTTCTTTCTTAAAATGTTCACTCATGGAAATCAGCCACCATGCTGTGAGGAAGCCCAACAAGCCACATGAAGAGATCACAGGTAGGTGTTCTAGCAGACAGCCAGCATCCAGCACCAGACATATGAGTGAATGAGCTGTCAGATGGCCCCAGCACTTTCAAGTCATCTCCACTCAGTCTTCCAGCTGTGACACCAGGCATCACAATGCAGAGACATGCCATCCTGACCGTATTCTTTCTAAATGTCTGGCCCACAGAAACTGCGAACACAATAAAATGGTGGTTGTTTTATACACCAAATTTGGGGTGATTTGTTATGCAGCAATAGTAATTAGAACAATCACTTTGTAAACTCAACAGAATGAGGAGCTCAAGACCTATGAAGTTAGAAAACTATCCTTACTCACCTGATGTCCCCTAAAAATACTGGAAAATTCACTTTACTTTAAAAAGGAGCATCAGAAAAGCATCAAGGTTGAATCCTGTGTAAAATTATGAGAAAAAGGAGAATGAGTTGCAAAATAACATTCCTACAAATAATAAAAGCATGCCAGGAAAACATGTCCACAAAGGAGATGAAAACATTTCCAAAAAAATTAGAGAAAAATTTTAAATGATAGAAATTATGAAACTATATAAATCAAAATTGGATGAGCTCAGAAGTCAGGTGATTAGGGTAAAAAGGAGAAAGTTTTGAAAAGAATGATGATAAAGTCAGAAAATAACTACATAGAACAGGAAACCATTTCAGAAATGAAGATGAAACGAAAAGGAACAGAAGAGAGAATAACCATAATAGAGAATATTTTCAAAGAAAACTAAGATAGAAAGGAAGGCATTTTAAAAGCGAGATAAAGAGATAAAAAGATTCGAGAGTGATAGAACAGAGAAAATGTAGAAAAGGAAGAGTGAACATACATGTAATAGGAATCCATGAAGAACCCTGAAGAAAAGCAAAACAGTGGAACAGAAAAAGTACTAAAAACTATAATTCAAGGAGATGTTCCTCACAGAGAGCATGGCCTGAAATTTCATCTGGAAGAAGCATCTGTATACCTGGGTGAGTCAATCCTGAGACTTATGTCTAGGAAAACTGTTGGGCTTTAAAGGAAAAAAAAAATAGAATAAAAGCAAAAAGACAAATCACTTATTTTTTTTTGAATTTTATTTTATTTATTTTTTTATACAGCAGATTCTTATTAGTTATCCATTTCATACATATTAGTGTATACATGTCAATCCCAATCCCCCAGTTCATCACACCACCACCACACCCCTCTCCACTTTCCTCCCTTGGTGTCCATACATTTGTTCTCTACATCTGCAAATCACTTATAAAGGAAAGAAAAACAAGTTGTCATCTGACTTTTCAACAGCAATGATTTATGTCACAAGACAATATACTGATGTATTTCAGGAAATGTGAACAAAGGATTTTATACCAAGTGAAACTGACCTTCAAGTATAAAAGCCAAACTGTTAGGAATGTGGAAGAACCCAAGAAATATTGTTCCCTTGAGCCCTTTCTGGGTAATCCAGGCTTCGAAAAGCCAAAAAGACTGGTGAATCCTTTACATTAAATCTTGCGAAATGTCCCAGCTAACAATCAAGTAAGGAATCACAGAACTGAATATCACCATTTTACATCCCTAATGAATTAAAGGATCCAGGCACTGATCATCTGTGGCTGCTAATATCACAAAA
This sequence comes from Phocoena sinus, assembly GCF_008692025.1. NCBI lineage: Eukaryota > Metazoa > Chordata > Mammalia > Artiodactyla > Phocoenidae > Phocoena > Phocoena sinus. The sequence goes on along the minus strand of NC_045778.1, from coordinate 24,072,502 downwards.
AGAGATCATCAGACATTGTGCATCCCCTGATGGAAGAATAAAATATCACCTATTAAATAGAATTGTCCAGAAGAAGAAGCAGAAGAGGAGGAGGGGAAGAGGAGTAGAAATGAACTTGGATCCAATCAAGCCTATAATCTAACTACCAATTCAAGGAAATACAAGGGACAAAGGAACGTTGTTAAAATGGTACCCTCAAGACTGACACAATCCAGATTGTGGGAAGTTCTGCAGATGAAAGACACAAGTTTTTCAATAACAACCAAGTGAAAATTGCAAAGAGAAAAATAAGAGGTGGATAGGAAACATAAATTAAAAGAAATTAAAGAGGGCTTCCCTGGTGGCGCAGTGGTTGAGAGTCCGCCTGCCGATGCCGGGGACACGGGTTCGTGCCCCGGTCCGGGAAGATCCCACATGCCGCGGAGCGGCTGGGCCCGTGAGTCATGGCCGCTGAGCCTGCGCGTCCGGAGGCTGTGCTCCGCAACGGGAGAGGCCACAACAGTGAGAGGCCCGCGTACCGCAAAAAAAAAAAAAAAAAAAAAAAAAGAAAAGAAATTAAAGAAAATAAAGCAACCTAAAGGCATATGAATCAAACAAAATGTATGGACTTCATTTGGATCCTGATTCAAACAAACAAACTGTCTTCCTAAAAATTTTGTAAACTAATTGGTGAAATGTAAACTCTGATGGCATAGTTGATGGTTTAAGGAACTATTGTTAAATTGTATAGATGTGATAATAGTATTGTGGTACTATTTTGGTAAAGAAGAGTTCTTATAGAGTTACATAGTGAAATGTCAATAGTAACAGATGACATGATAGGCGTGATAGGTGGGATTTCCTTCCAAATAATCTGAAGAGGAGGAAGCGGGGGGGGGGGGGGGGGGGGGGGGGGGGGCGGAGTATAGATGGAACATGATTGGCCACGTATTGATGATTGTTGAAGACGGTTCATTATACTAGTCATTCTATTTTGTACATCTTTGAAAATTTCTTCAATAAAAAGTTCAACAAAAGTCTCCCTATTTCTGCCAGTACTTGATATCAGCCAGGTGAAGAGGGCAACGGGACACACAGAGACCCTTCTGGCAGAGAGACCAAGTGAGGGAAGAGCTGAAGGGAAGGGAAACCTGCCGGGAGCCCAGGTGGGGTGGGCGTGTTCAGGGAGGAGCCTGGAGGGTATCCCTACACTACAGAGTTTGCACATTCTTTTTTTTTATTAGTTGAAGTATAGTTGATTTATAATGTTGTGTTAGATTCTGGTGTACAGCCAAGTGATTCATATATATATATATATATTCTTTTTCATATTCTTCCCATTATAGTTCATTACAAGGTATTGAATATAGTTCCCTGTGCTATACACTAAATCCTTATTGCGTGTCTATTTTATTTATACTAGTGTGTATCTGTGAATCCCATACTCCTCATTTATCCCTCCCCCCAACCCCCGCTTTCCCCTTTGGTAACCATAAGTTTGTCTTCTATGTCTGTGAGTCTGTTTCTGTTTTGTAAATAAGTTCATTTGTATCTTTTTTGGTTTTTTTTTTCGCGGTACGCGGGCCTCTCACTGTTGTGGCCTCTCCCGTTGCGGAGCACAGGCTCCGGACGCGCAGGCCAAGCGGCCGTGGCTCACAGGCCCAGCCGCTCCATGGCATGTGGGATCCTCCCGGACCGGGGCACGAACCCACGTCCCCTGCATCGGCAGGCGGACTCTCAACCACTGCGCCACCAGGGAAGCCCCATTTGTATCATATTTTAGATTCCACACATAAGTGATATCACATGGTGTTTGATTTTCCCTGTCTGATTTACTTCATACTTAGTATGCTAATCTCTAGTGGCTTCCATGTTGCTGCAAATGGTATTACTGCATTCTTGTTTATGGCTAAGTAATATTCCACTGTATATATGTACCACATCTGCTTTATCCATTCCTCTGTCGATGGACATTTAGGTTGTTTCCATGTCTTGGCCATGGGGAATAGCGCTGCTATGAGCATTGGGGTGCATGTATCTTTTTGAATTATAGTTTGGAGCTTGCACCTTCTTTAAGGAGTAATGGGGAGAAATGTCAGGGTTTCAGGCAGAAGAGTGGCACAACCAGATTTGTTCCTTAGGAAGGTCACTGTGGATGCAGAGTAAAGGAGGGTTTGGCAGTGGAGCGTCCAGGTGAGGAGCTGGGGGTGGCCTGGACAGGTGGTGTCCGTGGGGATGGAGGGGGTGGACCTCGTCAAGGTTTGTTTAGGAGATGGAGTGAGAGGGCCTCCTGACTGATTGGATGTGGGGGAAGAGGGAGAAGGATTAGCCCACTGATGCCAGACCCTGATCCAAGCCCTTGACATTAATGAGCAAATTTCACCTTTGCACAAACCCTTCGTATGGCTGTTAGCATAACTGACGCTGTCTTGGGCCTGTTCGGTTTCTCCTGTCCTTCCACTGACGCTACCCCGGACTGTACCGTGCACTAAGTCACTTCAAGGGCTTTGTAGTTAATAGATGTTGCTTAATAATCATGTGGACCAGGTGACATCTATGCTCTGTTAGTCCCCAAACAATGATGAAGACCTTTACTGCCTATTCCCTGCACCCACGAGACTAGTTACCCATTCATAAATCTTGACTTAGGAATGCACGTCCTGCTTCCAAGCATGTACCCGCATACCCTAGGCTAACTCTAAAATTGTCTGAATGGCCCCTCAGCAGTGCGGAGTGCAGCCTCGAATGCTTCCAGGTCATTGTCTGCCCGATCCCACCCTGAGAGTAAGTTATCTTGTAATAAACGGATCCATTGGTTAGATGGAGCTGCCTGCCTCATTTTTCTGTCCGAAGATGCCTTCCTTCTCAGTTCGGTGGGCCATTTTTCTTCCCTCCGTCCTCCAACACCCTTAGAGGGAGATAACTGTTTTCTTGCCTGTATTCCTAGAAAGCAAAGCCTGAGGCTAAGAGCTGATGCCAACTGCTTTGTTAGGAAGAGTGACCCTAGGGGGCAGGTGGGAGGGAGGGACAGGAGTGAAGCATGGGAGGAGGCAGAGTTGAAGCAAAGGTGTGTGACCCACCTGGCTGCCTCTAGGTGCGCTTGAATGAATGCTCTATCCCCGGGGTGGGGGTATCCTTCAAGAAGGCATATAAAATGCACCTCAGGACAGTTGGACCAGGGGGAATAGGAGGAAGAATTTATCCACCAGCTCCTGTCTCCCATTGGCCAATGTCCACCCCAAGGGGCTACGCACACACACACACACACACACACACACACACACACACAGAGTTATGCAGGAGTGGACACCAAGCAGAGCCCTTGGCATCCCATGCTTCAGTGGCCTCAGAGAAGCCCCAGGACAAGAGGCCGGAGGTGTGCAGCATGGACATGAGGCCAGGCGCTGTCAGGTTACACTACAGCGAAGCTGGTCACAGTCCCTGCAGAGCTAGTTGCCACCTCAGTGGTAGAATGAATAACAGAAGAGGCCAAGAGCACCTGAAGTGTGCCTGAGAGGTATCTCACACCCCATCCTCATTAACATCACACCACCATCATTATCCCCATTTTACAGGTGAGAAAACATGCTCACAGAGGTCACCCAAGTAGTCAACAGCAGAACCAGGATTCAGACCCACACAGTCTGGCTCTAACGACTGCATTCTTATCCGTTATACTCAGCTGCATCTTGGAGGCAGTGGCCCTACACCTCCACCCTTAGTGGGCCTACAGATTCCAAAGCCTTTTGAGGTGTGAGGGAAACTAGGCTTAATTATCAGGGAAGAAGGGATGTCATGGACAACATGATAAATATCATTAACACTGCTGTATATGATATATGAAAGTTGTTAAGAGTAAACCCTAACAGTTCTCAGCATAAGAAAAAAGTTATTTTTTCTTTCTTTAATTTTGTATCTATATGAGATGATGGATGTCCCCTAAACTTGTGATAATCACTTCATGATGTAGGTAAATCAAACCATTATGCTGTACACCCTAAACTTATACAGTGCTGGATGTCAACTCTATGTCAATAAAGCTGGAAGAAAAAAATGTTTAAAAATGATTGGGGAGGGACTTCCCTGCTGATCCGGTGGGTAAGACTCTGTGCTCCCAGGGTGGGGGGCTCGGGTTCAATCCCTGGTCGGGGAACTAGATCCCACATGCATGCCGCAACTAAGAGTCCACATGCTGCAACGTAGATCCCGCATGCCACAACGAAGACCCGGTGCAGCCAAAATAAATGAAAAAAAAAAAAAAAGGTTGGGGAGAAGTCAAGCGTAGGGAAAAAAAGAAGAGCAATTTATAATTACCCATTAGTTTGTTGAACAAATATTTACCATTATGTGTCCAACCCTATGCTCAGTGCTAGGGAGACAGAGGTAAAACTGATGCACTCTCCTTGCTGGGGAGCTTGTGTGCTGGTGACAAGACAGACGTGCGTTAAGCATTCCAGAGCAAGGCAATCAGTTCTGCTACCTGCTGGCTGTGTGACCTTTCTGAGCCTCAGTTTCCTCATCTGTAAGATGGGCCAATAGCAAACTGCAGCATAAGTGCTTAGCATAGTACCTGGCACAGAGTGTGGTAGTGCTTCTTACCGCTGTCATTATGTGAGAGATACAGAGGAGGGAACATCCCTTGATCGTCAGGCCCCATGTGTTCTGGATCAGAAGCTCCGCTGTCCTCCGTTTCCCAGCCTTGAGCACAGTGTTCCAGCCACCCACACATCGCTGCCGAATGAGCCGATGCCTGGCCTTCTCTCCTTTTTGGGGATCTTGGTCAGAAACTGGGTCAGCAGGTCAGCCCTAAAGCCCTGGAGGCCTCAGCCCACTTGGAGTCTCTCTCCAGGGCCGGCTTAGGCAGTGGGGGCTTGTGGGCTGATGGGATGCTGTCCAAAGATGCCTTCAGAAGGAAGCCAAGGGGCCCAGTTCCCATGGTGATGAGAATGTCCATGGGGGTGGCGGGTCAGCTGAAGAGCACAAAGGACCATCTGACTCTTATTAGAGGCCTGGCAATAGGATATCTGCCTTGGGTCTAAGCTGCCCAAGCATATGCCTCCTTGGCTGTGGAGGGAAGGGGTTTATACAGGGGGCAGCCAGATTAGTAACTCCCATCCCGCTGGAGCACTTCGAATGGCCTCTGCTGCCACGCTCAGGAAGACTGCAGGCACCTGCCACCCCCTCAAATCCCTTTGCTTGAAACTTTCCAGGCAGGAGGTGGGAGGAAGGAACAGTGGTGGTTAGCAAACACTTTTGTAGCCCCTCCTACTAGGGACTCTACCAGGAGAGCTTGGGACTGGAGGACCTGGTTCAAATCCTGAACTCAGCCTCTAGCTGGCTTCAACTAATACATAATCTCGATGAGCGTCGGTTTCTTTGGCAGGACGGTGGGTTGGAAAAAGCACCTGTTTTGGAATCAGGCAGATCTGGGTCTGAATCTAGGCTTTCAACCTTGAATTTATTCAACAAAACTTGTTGAGCACCCCGGTGGGCCCTTCCCATTCTAGATGTGGGGATTCAGGTGTGTGGCTGTGATCAAAGCCACCTAGCTCCCTATTTTCAGGGGGCTTATGGTGCAGGAGAGACACAGGCCACGAACAATCAAATAATATAATGGAACGCCATGGAGTGTGGTATGATATCCATTTAGGCATACCAGGTAGAGGTTAGTGCTTTGAAAACATATAATGCAGGGCAAAGCACAGAGAAGGATTCTCCCAGGGGAGATTACTTTAAATAATGTGTTCAGAGAAGGAGCTCTGGCCTGGGTAAAGCTCCTAGCCCAAATCTGAGCCTCAGTTTCCTCATCCGTAACCTGGACTGAAGCATGCCTACCTCCCAAGGATGTTGTGGGATCCCGTAACATCACAAAAACCTTTACTGTCCAGAGTAAATGATGCCAGAAAAAAAGGCATATTTTTTAACCAAAGGCTCGCTATCAGTGATGTGTGTTGGGGAAAGACAGTGTAGCAAATTAGTTCGTCCAGTTTCTGATTTTATTTCCTTTTTTTCTTTTTCATTAAGGTTTCTGTGTATATTGATGCATTAATACTCATTAAATAAGTGTAAATCTCCCCGGAAAATCCAAAATAAAACAACCTCAACAGTGTTGGGTGCTCTGTAAGTCCTCAATAACATCCTAGGTTCCTTCTTCCTGAGGAGTTAGCGGAGAGGCGTGATGGAAGTTAAATTTTAGTGAAATAACATGACAGGCATATAAAGGGGCCCAAAGGGGCCCTGGAGTCATCTTTCAGGCAGGAGAGCAGCCACATCCCGGCTGCCAGGCCAGGCCTGCCGGAAAAGCAGCCCCTTTGCAAGCAAACATGCCCCAGGCAGGGAGGAGTGCACAAGTGTGTTACCAAAGATTCTTCTGCGCCTGAGTGACCCTGTGCAGCTCCATCCAGCCCCACACTCAGCACTGGTCCTTCACCTGTGAGAAGAGAAGGCACACTCCTATTTCCAAGATGTCCAAGCCCAATTTAATGGTGGAGAAGAGGTGGGTGTAGAAAATCCAGAGGCCCAACCTCCGCCCGGCCCCAGTTTTGACTCCACAGCACCAAGTCCTGACCCTAATCTGCAAAAGAGACTTCTGGCCACAGAGCATCACCAAAGTGTGAGTGGAAGGGGCCATTCTGAGGTCTAAGTGTCTGCTGGGGAATTATAGTACAGAGGTGGCCAGGCTCCCAAATGACAGGGATGCCAGGCTAACTGATGATTGGGATGGATAAAAATAATCCATGGCCAAGGGCAGGTGGTGAAGGGTGGGATCTCCCCTTGGAGAACTGGGGCAACAACAGATGTAGCCTTATCAGGACACTGGTGGCAGAGCCACACTCCCTTCTGCACGTAGATCTGCAGGCAGACAGGCTGCCAGGAAGCCACTCCCTTCGTCCTGAGTCCCTGCCAGAGGGTCTGCCCCCAGGGTGGCCTCTGCTCCCCAGCCCTGTAGCAGCTGATGGTCACTTCAGCCGTGCTGGATGACAGTCACTTGTTCAGAGAGACAATCTGGCAAGAAAGAGGATTTAAAATTCTAGTGCTAGCTATTTCACTTTTGTCTGATCTTTGGGGTATGATTAAAGAAAAAAATCTTGAGATAATACTTTGAGGTCTGTTTATAGGACTTATAGTGTCTTTTGTTTTATTTCATTAGCGCTGTTTAGAGCAACTAAAAATTTTATATGCATCAAGTTCTCCGCGAGTCAGGTTCAGTGGTGGTCAGAGTTGGCATCCAATAACTTGCGGGTCCCTGCTGCCCAATTCTGCATCCTCCTGAGCCTTATCTGAGTTTGGCGGGTCTGGGGAGCCCCTCCCTAGGGCTGCGGTGGCAGCCAGAGAAGATAGCTTAGCCTCCTAATGGGGGCACTTCGGGCATCATTCCTGTGGACAGCGGTATAAGGTCACTTTTGCACCAGCCTGGCTCTTCCTGGCCCCCTGTCCCAGTTCCTTGGGCATCTGGCTGGGTGTGGGGCTTCCGAAGATTGGGAGCAGTTTCCCAGGGGGCAACTGCATTGAACTTTGCGCTCTTCTGCCATCTTGTGGTCATTTCCAGGATAGCAAGCGCCGGTTTCTTTGCCTCCCTGATGCTATGCTAGCCTTGGCCACCAGGGGGCAGCTCGATAAGGAAGGTTCCGCATCCAACCCCCGCTGTATAAAAGTTGATCTTTAACAAAACAGCACTGAGCTATACAGTAAGTCTCCTACATATGAACGAGTTCCATTCCGAGAGTGCGTTCGTGAGTCCAATTTCTTCGTAACGCCAACAAAGTTCGCCTAGGTGCCCCGCTAACACAATCGGCTATGTAGTACTGTACTGTAATAGGTGTATAATATTTTTTACACAAATAATACATAAAAAACAAACACAAAAAAATAAAGACAACGTTTTTCATCTTACAGGACAGTACCTTGAAGAGTACAGTAGTCCAGCACAACGGCTGGCACACAGGGGCTGGCATCGAGTGAACAGGCGAGAAGAGCCACTGACTGGAGGGGGGAGGGGAGGTGGGAGATGGGAGAGATGAAGGATCCTCAGCAACAGGAGACGGAGGGCGAGCTGCAGTTTCACTCACGCCGGATGTTGATGGCACAGGTTCTGGTTCCTTGCTGGATTCAGTTAGTTCTGTCTACCCTCTTGAAAGACACGATCCAGGGATGTCTGGGTAGTAGCTCGTTTTTTCTCGTCAGCGATGGCACGGTAGCACTAGATGGCGTTCTGAACAGCTGCTGCAAGCTTCACGTACCGTTCTTCGTTGGGATCCTGTGTCTCAAAAACTAACAGTGCCGCCTCAACGACAGAAAATCCCCTTGTTGGCGGGGGTGGAGTGGTGGTGGGATGAATTGGGATTGACATATATACACTAATATGTATAAAATAGATAACTAATAAGAACCTGCTGTATAAAATAATTAAATAAAATTAAAAAAAAAATAAAGAAAATCCCCTTGCCGTTTGCTCCGTCGTGAATCTCTTTGGTTCTTCAGTTACTTCTTCGTCCTGTTGTCGTCGCTCCACTGTCTGCATTATTTTCACTTCTGTTTCCGTTGTTCTCGGAACCAGCTACATCACTGCTACTTTTACGCTTGCTTACGCTTGCTTCCGGACATCCTGGGCTTGAAATAAGGATACTCTACTACTGTACCCTATACAGTACTGTACAGTACAGCACACGGGAGCACAGCCTCTTGTAGAGGATGCAGGCACGTGACAATGTACACCAGACACGTGAACTAACTTACGTGATTGGACATGTGAATGCACATTCGCATCTTTGAATGTTCCCAACTTGAAGGTTCGTATGTGGGGGACTTACTGTAATTCTTTTTTTTTTTTTAATTGAAGTATAATCGACTTACAATGTTATATGAGTTTCAGGTGTATAATACAGTGATTCGATACACTGGAAAATGATCACCAGGATAAGTCGAGATGCCATCTGTCACCGTACAGAGTTGTAACAGTATTTTGACTCTGTTCCCTATGCTGCACATTACATCCCTTGATTTATTTATTCTATAACTGGAGGCATATACTTTTATTTATTTTTTAAAAAAATTATTTATTTTATTTTTGGCTGCGTTCGGTCTTTGTTGCTGCGCGCGGGCTTTTCTCTAGTTGCGGCAAGCGGGGGCTACTCTTCATTGCGGTGCGTGGGCTTCTCATTGCGGTGGCTTCGGGCTCTAAGCGGAGCACGGGCTCTAAGCCCGTGGGCTTCAGTAGTTGTGGCATGCGGGCTCAGTAGCTGTGGCACACGGGCTTAGTTGCTCCGCGGCTTGTGGGATCTTCCCGGACCCGGGCCCAAACCCGTGCTCCCTGCATTGGCAGGCGGATTCTTAACCACTGAGCCACCATGGAAGCCTGAGACTTGTACTTTTAAATCTCCCTCACTTATTCCCCTTATGCCTCCACCCTCCTCCCCTCTGGCAACTACCAGTTTTTTCTCTGTATCTCAAAGTCTGTTTCCGTTCTGTTACGTTCATTTGTTTTTGTTTTTTAAGATTCCACATATGAGTGAAACCAGAGCACATTTGTCTTTCTCTGTCAGACTTACTTCACTTAGCGTGATACCTTCTACATCCATCCATGTGGTTGCAAATAACAAGATTTCCTGCTTTTTAGAGCAAAGTAATATTCAAGTGTGTACTTATACACACCCACACACCCACACACAAATACTCATACATGTATCTTCTTTATCTATACCTCTATCGATGGACACATAGGTGGCTCCCATATCTTGGCTGTTGTGAGTAATGCTGCAGTGAACATAGGGGTGCATCTATCTTTTCAAATTAGTGTTTTCCTTTCTCTGGATAAATACACAGGAATGGAATGGCTGGATCACATGGTAGTTCTATTGTTAATTTTTGGCCTCACGTGTATATTGTTTCCCACAGTGTCTGCACCAGTTGACATTCCCACCGGTAGTCCTCGATGGACCCATTTTCTCCACATCCTCGCCAGCACCTGTTACTCCTTGTGTTGCCTTGTCTTCCCTCCCCTGGCTCGACCCTGGGTCATCAGCTTTGACCTAGACTGTCTGCCTCTTATTTCGTCTCCTTTCAACCAGGGGTCAGCTTAGTCACAGCGAGCCTGTCCCTATTCACCCTTCCCTGGTTCCTGATCCCTAAACACAAACCCCAAAGTCCTCCCTGCCTTCCCAGGCAGGCTGATCCCCACCAGTGCCCCGCCTGTCCTTCCTGGCTGGCCTCCCTGAATGAACGCCACACACTGTGTTCTGGCTTTACTGGAGGTGCAATTCACAGGACATCAGCTCAGTCGCGTTCAGAACATTTAGCATGTACAGAACGTTGTGCACCTGTCACCGCTCTCTAGTTGCGGAACGTTGTCGTCACCCCAAAAGGAAACCCTCTACCCATGAGGCACTCACTCCCCATCCCCTCTCCCCCAGCCCCTGGCAACCGGCAATCGGTTTCTGTCTCTATGGACTTGCTTGTCGTGGAAAGTTCATCTACACGGAATCCTACGGTGTGTGACTTTGGGTCCCTGGCTCCTTTGGAGATTCAGGCACACAGTGGCGCGTGTGAGTGCTTCATTCTGCTCCATGGCTGAATGACATTCCATCCTAACTGGCCTCCTCTTCCAGGAGGGCACCAAGCCTTTTCTTGCCTCCAGGCTTTCACACTCCCGGGCTCTTCCCTCTGCCTGAAAGTCTTCTTCCCTTAGTATCACCTGATAAACTCCTATGCCTTCTCCAGGTTTCTTTCTTGCCCCCTGGGGTCAACAAGACCCCTCCCCCAGGTGCCCTTCACAGCCCCTAAGTGATCTTTCATTTGTGCGTGCATGAGGTTGCTGTTCAGGTCTGCCTCTCCCACTTTATCGGGAGCACGGTGTTGGCAGGAGGTTATTCCTTCTTGTTCATCCCCGTGTCCTCAGTGACTGTAGTACAGTCCCTGGCCCTTGGTAGATGCTCCATCACAGCTCTGGATTAAATGATTGAGTGAATGGTTTTATTAAGCCCCGACTAGGGACTAAAAGTTGTATATCCGTCGGGCTTCCCTGGTGGCGCAGTGGTTGGGAGTCCGCCTACCGATGCAGGGGACACGGGTTCGTGCCCCGGTCCGGGAGGATCCCACATGCCGCGGAGCGGCTGGGCCCGTGAGCCATGGCCGTTGAGCCTGCGTGTCCGGAGCCTGTGCTCCACAACGTGAGAGGCCCGCGTACCGCAAAAAAAGAAAAAAGAAAAAAAAAAAAAGAACTAAAAGTTTTATATCCGTCAAGTTCTCCGCGAGTCAGGTTCAGTGGTGGTCAGAGTTGGCATCCAATAACTTGCGGGTCCCTGCTGCCCAATTCTGCATCCTCCTGAGTCTTATCTGAGTTTGATGGGACTGGGGGGCCCCTCCCTAGGGCTGCGGTGGCAGCCAGAGAAGATAGCTTAGCCTCCTAATGGGGGCACTTCGGGCATCATTCCTGTGGACAGCGGTATAAGGTCACTTTTGCACCAGCCTGGCTCTTCCTGGCCCCCTGTCCCAGTTCCTTGGGCATCTGGCTGGGTGTGGGGCTTCAGAAGATTGAGAGCAGTTTCCCAGGGGTTAGTGCAGCGAACGTTGCGCTCTTCTGCCATCTTGTGGTCATTTCCAGGATAGCAAGCGCCGGTTTCCTTGCCTCCCCGATGCTATGCTAGCCATGGCCACCAGGGGTCAGGGTTCTCCACACTAGGCCACCAGATAAGCTTCCCCTGTAAAACCCCAAGTTTATAAAGGTTGATTGAAAAAAAAAACACAGAATTGAGGTATAATTTTTAATTAATTTTTAAAAAAATTTCTTTGCCACATCCTATGGCATCTTAGTTCCTGACCAGGCATCGAACTTGTGCCCCCTTGCCGTATGAGCATGGAGTCTTTAACATCTGGACCACCAGGGAAGTCCCCCTAGAATTTTTGGTTTTTAACTGAAGTATAATCGACTTACAATATTATTGAGTTTCAGATGTATAATATAATGATTTTATACATTGCAAAATGATCCCTAGTTGTAGTCTAGTTCCCATCTGTCACCATACACAGTTATTGCAGTACTTTTCCTCTATTCCCTGTGCTGTACATTACATCCCATGACCTATTTATTTTATAACTGGCAGTTACACCTTTTAATCTCCCTCAGGTGTTCTCCTCACTCCCCACCCCCAATCCCCGCCCCGTGGCAATCACCAGTTTTTTGCCCTTTTTTTTTTTTTTTATGGTACTCGGGCCTCTCACTGCTGTGGCCTCTCCCGTTGCGGAGCACAGGCTCCGGACGCGCAGGCTCAGCGGCCATGGCTCACAGGCCCAGCCGCTCCGCAGCATGTGGGACCTTCCCGCACCGGGGCACGAACCCGTGTCCCCTGCATCGGCAGGCGGACTCTCAACCGCTGCGCCACCAGGGAAGCCCAATCACCAGTTTTTTTCTCTGTATGATTCTGTTTTGGTTGTTTATGTTCATTTGTGATTTCCTCTTAGATTCTATATTTGAGTGAAATTAGACGTTATGTTTCTTTTTCTGTCTATCTCATTTTACTTAGCATTATACACTCTAGATCCATCCATGAGGTTGCAAATGGCAAGATACACTGGTTTTTTGTAATTGAGTCATATTGAATTGTGTGTATATACCACATCTTCTTTATCTATACATCTATGGATTGACACTCAAGTTTCTTCCATATCTGTGTTACTGGGAATAATGCTGCAATGAACATAGGGGTACATCTATCTTTTAAAATAGTGGTTTTGTAAATTTGGTAGGTGGTGCTATCCCCTAGCCCAGCAGCTGCAAGGCCCTTATATTGAGGCCTTGTTTGTAGGTGGGGATTTGTCACTGTGTGGCTGGCCATATGGCCTGGGGCTCCAGGGGCTGGTGCTGGCCTGGTTGTGGGTGGGTAAGCTCCTGACACTAATAGCCTAGTGGGAGGACTCCAAAATGGCACTTGTCAGCACAGTGTCCTTGAGATAGAAGGAGCCCTCAAAAATGGCTTTTGCCAGTGTCTACATTCCTAGTTGCCAAGATTAGCAAGTGGTCTGATTCAGCCTCCTTTCAAATTACTGCCTGTGGGCTGAAGCCACAGCCTGTGAGATTTTCCATATGCCTTTTTTTTTTGGCTGGGCCACATACGGGATCTTAGGGCACCAAGGATTGAACCTGTTCCCCCTGCAGTGGAAGCACAGAGTCTTAACCACTGGACCTCCAGGGAAGTCCCTTGCATGTGCCTTTAAGAGCAGAGTCTCTGGGCTTCCCTGGTGGCGCAGTGGTTACGAATCCGCCTGCCAGTGCAGGAGACATGGGTTTGAGCCCTGGTCTGGGAAGATCCCACATTTCACAGAACAGTTAAGCCCGTGTGCCACAACTACTAAGCCTGTGTTCTGGAGCCCTCAAGCCACAACTACTGAGCCCACGTGCTACAACTTCTGAAGCCCGTGTGCCTAGAGCCCGTGCTCTGCAACAAGCCACCACAATGAGAAACCCGCGCACCGCAACCAAGAGTAGCCCCTGCTCGCCACAACTAGAGAAAGCCCGCATGCAGCAACGAAGACCCAATGCCGCCAAAAATAAATAAATAAAATAAATAAATTTATTAAAAAAAAAAAAGAGCAGAGTGTCTGTTTCCTACTGCCCTCTGGCTCTTCAGTACCCACACCCTGCTGGCCTTCAAAGCCAGACATCCTGGGGGCTTGTCTTCCAAGTGCAGTATCCCAGGTCTGAGGACCCTGATGTGGGTCTCAGACCGCTTGCTCCTTGGGGAGAACCTCTGCAATTGTGATTATCCTCCTGTTGTGATCACCTACCCTGGGATTTGGGTCTTGCCTGTACTGTGTCTCTATCCCTCCTATCTCATTGTGGTTCTTGTTTTATATCATTAGTTGTGGAAAATCTTTTCTGCTAGTCTTCAGTCTCTTTCTTAGGTAGTTGTCTGGTAAAAAGTTGTAGTTTTAGGGCTTCCCTGGTGGCGCAGTGGTTGGGAGTCCACCTGCCGAAGCAGGGAACGCGGGTTCATGCCCCGGTCCGGGAAAATCCAACATGCCGCGGAGTGGCTGGGCCCGTGAGCCATGGCTGCTGAGCCTGCGCGTTCGGAGCCTGTGCTCCGCAACAGGAGAGGCCACAGCAGTGAGAGGCCCACGTACCGCAAAAAAAAAAAAAAAAAAAAGTTGTCGTTTTAGTGAACCCATTGGAGGAGGTGAGCTCAGGGTCTTCCTACTCCACCATCTTGGACACTCCTTGAATTATAATTCTTATGTTGGACACTTCACCCATAAAGCGTGTGATTCAGTATTTTTTAGTATATTCACAGAGTTGTGCAACCATCACCACAATCTAATTTTAGAACATTTCATGACTGCAGAAGGAAATTACCCTCCATTAGCTGTTACCCCTCAATTCCCACCCCCAGCCCCCAGCCCTGGGAAACCACTAATCTGTTTTCTCTCTCTACAGATTTCTCTGTTTTGGACATTTTACATAAAGGAATCATACAATATATGGTCTTTTTGATTGGCTTCTGTTATTTATCACAGTGTTTTCAAGGTTCATCCGGGCTACAGTATGAACTGGTACTTTATTCCTTTTTATTGCAAAACCATATTCCATTGTGTGGAATTACCGCATTTTGTTTATGCATTCATGAGTTGATGGGTAATTGGGCAGATTCTACTTTTGTCTATTGTGAATAATGCTGCTATGAACATTTGTGTACATATTTTAATGTTGGATATATATCTTTATTTCTCTTGGGTATATATACTTAAGAGTGGAATTGCTGGGCTTCCCTGGTGGCGCAGTGGTTGAGAGTCCACCTGCCGATGCAGGGGACACGGGTTCGTGCCCCGGGTCCGGGAAGATCCCACATGCCACAGAGCGGCTGGGCCCGTGAGCCATGGCCGCTGAGCCTGCGTGTCCGGAGCCTGTGCTCCGCAACGGGAGAGGCCACAACGGTGAGAGGCCCACATACCAAAAACAAACAAAAAAAAAGAGTGGAATTGCTTAACTCTATGTTTAACAATTCAAGTAACTGCCAGGCTTTTTTTCCATTGCCACTGCACTGTTTGATATTCCTGACCACAGTGTAAGAGAGTTCCAATTTCTCCATATCCTTGCCAGCACTTGTTACTATCTTTTTGTTTTGTTTTGTTTTATTTATGTCTTTTTTTCTGTCATTTTTATTATAGCCATCCTAGTGGGTGTGAAGTGGTAGCCCAATGCATCCTTTCTCAAAGAAAAACTTCTTTTTGAAATGCTCCTATTTTCAAATTAGATGCGTAAGTTAGCAGTACTCAGTGTAGTGGCATTGTTCTACACTTTTGCAAATCTCTTTAATGATCGTCTTTTTTAAAATTAATTAATTTGGCTGCACCTGGTCTTCGTTGCAGAAGGCGGGATCTTTGCTGCCGCGTGCGGGATCTTTAGTTGCAGCATGCATGTGGGATCTAGTTCCCTGACCAGGGATCGAACCCAGGTCCCCTGCATTGCTAGCTCAGAGTCTTAGCCACTGGATCAGCAGAGAAGTCCCTTTAATGATTGTCTTAATAGACTGTTAGATCCTCATATCTGCCTTGGTATTAAGTCTGTTGTGATACGTTTAAAAAAAATTTTTTTATTGAAGTAAAGTTGATTTACAATATTATATTAGTTTCCGGTATACAATATAGTGATTCAAAAATTTTACTCCATTTAAAGTTACAGAAATATTGGCTGTATTTCCTGTGCTGTACAATATATCCTTGTTGCTTAGTCATTTTATACATAGTAGTCTGTATCTCTTAATCCCCTACCCCTATCTTGCCCCTCCCTCTCTCTCCCCACTGGTAACCACTAGTGTTCTCTGTATCTGTGAATCTATTTCTGTCTTGTTATATGCATTCGTTTGTTTTATTTTCTAGATTCCATATATAAATGATGACTTATTTCACTTAACATAATACTCTCCAGGTCCATCCATGTTGTTGCAAATGGCAAATTTTCATTCTTCTTTATGGCTGAGTAATATTCTATTACCTATCTATCTATCTCACATCTTCTCCATTCATTTATCTGTTAATAGACACTTAGTTTGCTTCCATGTCTTGGCTATTGTAAATAGTGCTGCTATGAACATGGGAAGCATGTATCTTTTTGAATTAGTGTTTTCATTTTCTCTGAGTCTATACCCAGGAATGGAATTGCTGGATCATATGATAGTTCTTTTTAGCTTTTTGAGGAACCTCCATCCTGTTTTCCATAGTGGCTGCACCATTTACATTCTCACCAACTGTGTATAAGCATTCCTTTTCTCCGTATCTTTTTTTTTTTTCCTCCGTATCTTTGCCAGTGTTTGTTATGTGTGGTCTTTTTGTTGATAGCCATTCTGACAGGTGTGAGGTGTGATATGTTGTTTTGATTGAAGAAAATCTAGCCTTACATAGTATTTAGCTGGAAAAGAGGAGGGTTTTAGAGCCTTTGCAGATAATTTGTGCATTTTCTTCTTTGATGCTACACAGAATTCAACAAGTGGTAGTTTCCTAAAGGTTAGTACAATGTGGAATCTGAAACCATACCAATGAACATTTCATACACTCTTACTTTATTAATTTTTTAAAAATATTTATTTATTTATTTTGGCTGTGCCGGGTCTTAGTTGCCGGCATGCACGTGGAATCTAGTTCCCCGACCAGGGATCGAACCCGAGCCCCCTACATCGGGAGCACGGAGTCTTACCCACTGGACCACCAGGGAAGTCCCCATACTCTCTTAGTTTAATGTTTGGGTCTATTTTGTACTCTAGGTGGGCCTTTTACCCGTGTACCCTGCACTGGTCATTTGGAAATTTTCTGCTGACTGAGTAGTTCAGACCTTCCAGAAGATGCCACAGGTCATTGAACAATGTAAAAAACAGCATTTGTTAACGTCACCACTCATCTCATCAGTATAATTTTTAAATATTGGGAAACTGTCAAGCTCATAGTGGTGGATACGGGTTTTCCAAAATTCTGATTTCTCCTTGAAAGCTTAAACTTCATCGTTGGTGACAAACGTGGTCAACTCTTTCTCCTTGAAATGACAGGCTCCCTTCGCTCATTTCTGAAAAACTGCCGAAGAGCCAAGTCTGGATACCCACAGTGTGTCTGTTGGTTGTTCTTTCAAGTAAAAATGCCGTTCCATGGACACAGAGGCAAGTCAGCTCCAGCTCTAACAAGCTCACGAGTGCTTTTCCTCCACAGCCATGTACCTGACAATCTCATCACACAGAATATTAAAGGTCATATACTCAAGGGCTGAGAGTCCATGAAATGTATTATTTTTGCTGCTTCATCAAGGGTGCTCTTCAGTGACACTGGCCTATTTTGTCACTGTGAGTGTGTGTCTATGTAGGACGCAGCCCAGTTTAGGGCTACTTTCTTGCTTCCTGCTGGGGTGCCAGCAGTTTCACCCACTGTGGCTTTTTCATCATCAGATGTCATCATGGTGACATTAGTACTGCTCTGAAAGAGTCTCAGGAACCCCGGGGGTCCATGGACCTCACTGTAAAATCATCAACAGATAATAAAACTTGCCTACACATATAATTTTTAAAAAACAGTAGAACATCCTAATATTTAAAGGAAAACGAAAGTCATAACAAGCTTATGTGCATCTCAATAGGTACACGTCCACTGACAATTCCACCAGCAGGCACAAGGTGACACGAGGTGGCCAGACGCTCACAGCACATGAGAGTGTCACACATGCCTGGCTGCAAATGAGGGGGGGCCTTACAGATATGTTTTGGGGACTTGCATCCCGGGAGAGATGCGGCTGTCAGAGCTGTGATTTTCTGAAATGGCTAAAACTCTTGGTAGAGTTTCATACAAAACAAACTGTAGTTTTCCATTAATTTGCATTCTCAGAGTGTGTTTTAAAACATGCAAACTCTCTTGTGTTTAAGTGTGAAACGGAGTCTGGTTTTGTCACTGACTTAAATATCTGAAGGGACCTGTGAGAATCAGGAGAGGACACGCACAATTTTTCTGTCCCGAGGGACAGCTGTGAGCACTGCAGGATCGGCCTCCTCAGCCTCTGCCCCAAATGCCAGTGGCGCCCCTCCCACATCACTGCGGTAACCAAACGTGCCTCCTTGGGTACTGTCAACAAACAGTGACCAACAGTCATCTGAGAAAGACGTGGAAAATTTTATCTGTGTCAACCTGAGGATGATAACCCGGGAGAGAGTCTCTCAGAGAGCTCTGAGAACTGTTCTGAGCAGGTGAGGGGGGAGGCGAGTATACACGTGACTTTGATGAAGGGGCACTTGCAATCAAGCGTACCCCTTCGTAGAAGGTGACTGCTATCCGTGAGGAGCAGCTGTCTTAGTTGATGGTTTTAGTGCTTTTCTAAGTATGGGACGATGCTATTAACTGGGTTCACAATTTTCTCCTGAAAGTATCCAACTACCTGAGGGCCAGGTCTGTCAGGATGAGCACAAAGTTTCTTCTGCTCTTTGCTCTGAATTCCTTTCAGGGTGTACCGCAGGTCAGTGGCTG
Source organism: Phocoena sinus (assembly GCF_008692025.1). Lineage (NCBI taxonomy): Eukaryota > Metazoa > Chordata > Mammalia > Artiodactyla > Phocoenidae > Phocoena > Phocoena sinus. The sequence goes on along the minus strand of NC_045778.1, from coordinate 24,054,040 downwards.
CAGCGGCTGATGACTGGATGGCGGGCAACATTCTTCGTTTTACAGATGTCAGAACACAGGCCCCCTCCCAGGGAGGGACGAGGCCCAGCGTTCCCACGCTTGGCTCCTGGCCAGTGTGAAGAAAGGGGAGCAGCCGCCTCCAAGCGAGGACAGAACAAGAAGCTGTCACACGTGAAGTGCATAGGTCCGAAAATGTCTGAAGTGCTGGGTCCGCAGGGACGCTTTATCTAGCCTGCTCGACCATAGTACAGATGGAAAAACTGAGGCCTAGAGTCCAGTGTGACATTTCCTGGGGGCAAGGCCAGCCTTTGCCTTCATAGAATTTCTCATCTGTAGAAGATGAGAGTTCCTGACTCCAAAAGCCTTCCTCTGCTGTGCTCACCAATGCTCCACTGCTATGCATTTCTTTAGCTTCAAGCAGAAATCTTGGTTTCAAAGGCCCAGAGGAGCTCAGTGCGGCTAGGTGTGGACGCGTCAAAGGGCTCATCTGAGTGACTGTGACCCTACGGGAAATTGGCCCCGATTCAACATGTAATCTCTTTATCTTGATTGTTGGGAACTAAATGAAATTATGTTTACAAACCAAACATAATTCCTTCAAGACTGTGCAGGTCAGGGCTTCCCTGGTGGTACAGTGGTTAAGAATCCGCCCGCCAATGCAGGGGACACAGGTTTGAGCCCTGGTCTGGTAAGATCCCACATGCCACGGAGCAACTAAGCCCATGTGCCACAACTACTGAGCCTGCGCTCTAGAGCCCGCGAGCCACAACTACTAAGCCCGCATGTCACAACTACTGAAGCCTGCACGCCCAGAGTCCGTGCTCCGCAACAAGAGAAGCCCGCACACCTCAATGAAGAGTAGTCCCTGCTCGCCACAACTAGAGAAATGCCACACACAGCAACGAGGACACAACGCAGCCAAAAATAAATAAATTAAAAAAAAAAAGACTGTGCAGGTCAAACACATCCTTCAGGGGACGGACTCAGTGGCCACCTGTCTGGAGCTCCTGCTTACCGACTGACTTCCTCCCTGAAGTGGAAATCCCCCCTGGTCATCCACACCACGGGGACTGTGCTTGGAGATGTTTTCCAATAGGAGGCCTGGATGGGGGCCAGGAGAGGTTGAGGAGGAGGGGGGTTGACAGGGAGGCAGGAGATGGGGCACAGAGCAGAGGGGAAGCTGGGGCTGGAAAGCAAAGATGCTTCCTTCAGATGTGGTCAGAGCTGCCGCACAGGCCTCACCGTTGTTGTTTACATGGTGATACGCAGTTCCTGAGCCTCTCCAACTCCATTTTAGAGCTCAGGAAATGAGAGCCTATGAAAGGGTAAACCAGCAGGTCGGTGGCAGGGCCTGAGCCGAGGGAAAGTGGGGTGATGGTGGGATTCAGGCGTCCGGGCTCTTTCCTCTCTCAGGTGGAGGGCGATGCCAGTGCGCCCGGCGTGCTCCTCACTTCACCGCTACCCGCCTCACACCCACCCCGTCCTCACTTGACAGACCAGGAGGCTGCGGCACGAGGACAGGGGCCACTTGCCCAAGAGTCCACAGGCAGTGGAAGCCTAGCAGGGCCGATACCAGCTCCGGCAGGAGTAGCACGGAGGACAGAGAATTCCTGATGAGCTGGGAGAGAAAGGCAGCTTCTTGGAGGAGGTGGTTGAGTCCAAAGGACGGACCGGAGAGGGGGAGTGTGTGTTCTTAAAAATTAATCAATAAGCATTAGGAAAACTGAGTCCTCCAATTGACTCCCTTCCTAGTTGGACCCCCCGCCCCAACTCCAAGGGCCCACTCGCAGCGCTTTCCGCGCGTCCCTCCACGACCGGTTTGCGCCGCTGTGTGGATGGAATGGATGCCTGCAGGTAGGTACGGGGATGCTGCTAGGCCGCCCGAGCGCCTCGTCTTGGCAAGCGCGGACCCGCTCAGCCCCGCGCCAGGTCTGCAGGCGGGGGCGGCGTACCGGCCGCTTCACCGCCCGCCCCACTGGTCCGGGGCCTCCCCTCCGCGCGGTGCGCGACCCCGCGGCCTTCCTGATGGACCGCTCTGAACCTGAAATCACTCAGCGCGCGGTGTCTGATCCTCTTTCGCTTCTCTCTTTCTCCGTAGACCTGAAGCTCTGTTCGCTAGGGTTGCATAAAATTGTATTTTGAAAGCGGACGAGCGTTGCGGAACCCGTCACGTGGGTCCGTGGAGTCAGGCGGGTCTTGCACAAGCTGTTGGGTCGGAGGGGTTTCTGCAGGGGGAACTGAGCCCTGACGCCGGAGGAGCCTTTAAACCCCCACCCCACCCCCACCCCGACGGCCGACTTGAGGTTAAAGTGCAATCACTGTGCCCTATAAAAGTCAGGATAGCGGTTACTGCTTCTGGAGGAGGGAGGGCTGGTGCTTGGGGATGGGCGCGTGGAGGGGTTTGCGGGCGGGCTGGCCACCTTCTTTTCCTTGATCTCGGTGGCATTAACCTTGTAGTAATTGGTTAAGCCATGTATTGGAACCATAGGATTTTCTGTATCTGTGTTTTATTTTACAATGAAAACATTTAAAAGGTATTCAACCAATTAAAGTTGTAGAAGTAAAATTCCAGTCCTAATTTTCTCCCTCCCTCCCTCCCTGTCTCCCTCTCTCCATCTCTTTCTCCCCCTCCCTCCCTCCCTTCCTTCCTTCCTTTTCTTTTTCTTTCCGTCTTCCTGTCATTCAACAAGTTTTTCGTTTTTCTTTCTCTCTCCATTTTTCTTTCTTTTCCTCTCTCTTTCTCTATCGGCCTTTAACAAATATTTTTCTGAGGACCCACCATGTTCCAGGGAATGGTCTGGGCTCTAGAGATCCACTGGTGAATAGACATGGTTCCTGCCTCCTAAGAGCTTACTGTCTAGGGAAGGGAGGTTGACAAATAAATGGGAGAACAAATACTGCATCACTACACATTGGGATAAGGATTCTGCAGGTATGGTGTATATCAAAAGATTTTGCATGCATGTGCAAACATACAGACAATTTTGTATATTACATATATGTAGACATTTTTTTTTTTGCAGTACGCGGGCCTCTCACTGTCGTGGCCTCTCCCATTGCGGAGCACAGGCCCCAGACGTGCAGGCTCAGCGGCCATGGCTCACAGGCCCAGCCGCTCCGCGGCATGTGGGACCTTCCCGGACCGGGGCACGAACCCGTGTCCCCTGCATCGGCAGGCGGACTCTCAACCACTGCGGCACCAGGGAAGCCCTATGTAGACTTTTTTAAAGCATAAGGGTCATATATAATACATGCTGTTCAGTAAATAGTCTTTCTTACTATAAAACAAAGAATATTGCCCACCATCCAGTTCTACAAGCATCAAGTCATTAATCACCGCAGTCGCCGAGGTACAGTACCCCTAGAAGGAATTCGGGATGAAAAACGGGATGAGGTGCTCTGTGCTTTGGAAAAACAGCCTCCCCTTAGTTAGTGATATCTCAGGGAAAAAAATCATTACATTTTTTCAGATTAAATTTCAGATTCTTGAATCTTCCCATACATAGAAGAGTAACCTTTATGCTTGACTGCACTTATTATTCTCTCACTGAAATCATATATATACTGGCTTCTCCCACTACCTCTTCAGAGCAGTCCCCTCAGAGATTCTGAGAGGCTGTTTCTCAGGCCATAGTCTCCAGCAGGGTCTCTGAATAAAACTCAAACCCACATGGACTTGCCTGGCGGCTAAGACTCCGTGCTTCTAATGCAGGGGGTTCCCCTGGTTGGGGAACTGAGATCCCACATGCTGTGTGGCGCTGTGTGGCGCGGCCAAAAAACCAAAAAACCCTGAAACCCACAACTCTTATGTCGTGCATTTTTCTTTCAGTCAACGTCAATGCATTGTGGGAAGTTTTCCCAATTGGTACATGCAGGCTACCTTATTTTTGCAGCATAGTGTTCCATGCTACACTTACGGTGTTGCTGCGTCAGTGACTCTCCACAGATTCTTGAAGTCTGCATGGTCCTGGGAGCAGCCTCAAGGATGGTTGAGAAGGGGATTGAGTGGGGTTTGTGGCTCTGCCTCATTTTAGCTGGAGCAGCCCTTGCTTTAATGTGTGTCTTCAACCCTGTCTGCATACAGGAGCCACCAGGAAGCTTTTTAAAACATTGAATCAGGATCTCTATGGTGGTCACTGGGAATGTGTGTATTTTTAAAAAGTTCTCAACCAAAAAAAAGTTCTCAGATTTCTCTAGAGTACAGTCAGGATTGAGAAGCATTGTGTCATCATGGGCTGGGGGGATGGGGGGTTTGCATTAAGATTTTGAAAGCTGATGACCTCACCTCTAAGGAGGATGCAGAACCCTCACAGCAGGTTAGGAGAAAAACTGGACCAGAGTCGGAACTTTTCTTTTTAATTGAAGTGTAGTTGATTTACAGTGTTGCGTTAAATTCCGTTGTAAGGCAAAGTGATTCAGTTATACGTATGTACATTCTTTTTCTAAAAATATTTATGTATTTATTTGTTTGGGCTGTGCTGGGTCTTAGGTGCGGTGCACAGGTTCTTCGTTGCGGCGTGAGAACTTTTAGTTGCCGCATGCCAATTCTTAGTTGCCACATGCATGCAGGATCCAATTCCCCGACCAGGGATCGAACCTGGGCCCCCTGCATTGGGAGCGTGGAGTCCTACCCACTGTATCACCAGGGAAGCCCCTATACATTCTTTTTTATATTCTTTTCCATTATGGTTTATCTCAGGATATTGAATATGGTTCCCTGAGCTATACAGTAGATCCTTGTTGTTTATCCGTTCTATATGTAATAGTCTGTGAGTCTGTTTCTGTTTCGTAGATAGGCTCATTTGTGTCGTATATTAGATTCCACATATAAGTGATATCATATGGTATTTGTCTTTCTCTTTCTGACTTACTTCACTTGGTGTGATAATCTCTAGTTGCATCCATGTTGCTGCAAATGGCATTATTACATTCTTTTTTATGGCTGAGTAGTATTCCATTGTATATATGTACCACATCTTCTTTATCCATTCCTCTGTCGAGGGAGATTTAGATTGTTTCCATGTCTTGGCTATTGTGAATAGTGCTGCTATGAACATAGGGTTGCATGTATCTTTTTTTAAAAAATTAATTTATTTGTTTATTTTTGTCTACGTTGGGTCTTCGTTGCTGCGTGTGGGCTTTCTCTAGTTGTGGCGAGTGGGGGCTACTCCTCGTTGTGGTGTGCGGGCTTCTCATTGCAGTGGCTTCTCTTGTTGCGGAGCACAGGCTCTAGGTACTTGGGCTTCAGTAGTTGCAGCACACGGGCTCAGTAGCTGTGGCTCGCAGGCTCTAGAGCGCAGGCTCAGTAGTTGTGGCGCACAGGCTTAGTTGCTCCGTGGCATGTGGGATCTTCCCGGACCAGGGCTTGAACCCGTGTCCCCTGCATTGGCAGGCAGATTCTTAACCACCGCACCACCAGGGAAGTCCCTGCATGTATCTTTTTGAATTATAAATTTGTCCGGATATATGTCCAGGAGTGGGATTGCTGGATCATATGGTAATTCTATTTTTAGTTTTCTGAGGAACGGTCATACTGTTTTCCATAGTGCAGAACTGGAACTTTTGCTGTATCTCACAGTGGAGCATTAAGCAGCCATCCAAAAAAAAAAAAGAGACCAATCTACATTCACATGGAGAAATGAATACATTATATTACATGGAAGAAAGCAAGTTCCAGGACTTCCCCAGTGCTCTAGTAGTTAAGACTCCGTGCTTCCACTGCAGGGGGCGCGGGTTCAATCCCTGGTCGGGGAACTAGATCCCACCTGCCCCTTGGATTCTTAACCACTCCGCCACCAGGGAAGTCCCACCTACATGTTAATGTAAGCATTTCCCCCCACCATGAAAAATCCCTCTCAAACGACACTGTAATTGGCTGTGTGGTATTCTATGACTGTCTCAATTTTCTTAATAATTTTCTTATCGTCAGATATTTGGATCATGTCCAACCTGCTACTATTATGACTAATGCTGTTTAAGCATCTTTGTACATAACGCTTTCTTGCACTTGGGCTTTAAGATCCATTCCCAGTAGTTGCATTCCTGGGCTAAATGGAAAGAACACTTTTAAGTCCCTGGCACTTCTTGCCAAATTGTCTATGAAGGGGAGGAGACTGTCTCCACTACCCCAGCCCTGTAGCAGCCCACCCTAAGGAGGTAATTTTCCATTTCATTTTCTAAGAAGCCCAGTTCCTTTTCTGAGTCTTCTCCCTACAAAGGGACTCAGTTTTCCCCACTCCTGTCCTCCCTCCCCGTGGTTTAGTGGACACAGCAGGGGACGGTAGGTTTTGAAATCATGGCTGGCCCTATGACCAACTGTGTGACTTGAGGAAAATCACTTGACCTCCCTGGGCCTCCGTTTTCCTCTTTATTTCCTCCCTTCCTTCCCACCTGGCTTGAAAGCTAAAGTACCTGTCCTTGCTTTCCAGAGGTCAGGTGGAGTTGGAGAGTATTCTTCTCTTTCTTCTCTGGGACAGGATCAAACCTCCCCAAGTGTCCTCCAGGGATCTGGCTGGGAATTCTCTCTTGCTTTGCAAGGGGCGTGTCCTGGTGCCTTCCCCGCCCCACAGCAATTACCTCATACTGAGAGGAAGGTGCCCTATCTTCCTTTCCTTAGTGCTTCTGCCCAAGGTCATCCTCTCCCAGGTGAGAGAGCAGGGGCTTGTTGGCTCACTGACAGTTCTGTTTTCCCCTTTCTTTCTTTCTTTCTTTTTTTAAATTAATTTAATTTTATTATTATTATTATTTTTTGGCCGCGCTGTGTCTTCGTTGCTGTGCGCGGTCTTTCTCTAGTTGTGTCGAGCGGGGGCTACTCTTCGTTGCGGTGCGCGGGCTTCTCATTGCAGTGGCTTCTGTTGCTGCGGAGCATGGGCTCTAGGCGCGCGGGCTTCAGTAGTTGTGGCACGAGGGCCCAGTAGTTGTGGCTCATGGGCTCTAGAGCGCAGGCTCAGTAGTTGTGGCGCACAGGCTTAGTGGCTCTGCAGCATGTGGGATTTTCCTGGACCAGGGCTCGAACCCGTGTCCCCTGCATTGGCAGGCGGATTCTTAACCACTGTGCCACCAGGGAAGTCCCACTGTTTTCTCCTTTCTTGCAAACCAGTATAGAGACGCTGCAAGTGGTGTGAAATATGGTGGGCCCAGCTGGAGACTAGGGACCAAATCAGCCTGGAGACCTGGGTTCAAATCCCGTCTCTGCCACTTTCTGGCCAGGCAAATCTTTTTAACTTCTCCAAGACTCATTTATTCAACAAAAGGTGTTGAGCACCTCGTGCCAAACACTTCTGGACCCTGGATATTCAGTGACCATCACGGTGGGCCCAGGCCCTGTTCTCATAGATTCTTCCTGTTTTTCATAAGCATATAATCTGCAGGGAAGACTATGCTGTGAATGTGGATTATGACTCATAAAATTCTGTTACCTAGGGCTTCCCTGGTGGTGCAGTGGTTAAGAATCTGCCTGCCAATGCAGGGGACACGGGTTCGAGCCCTGGTCTGGGAGGATCCCACATGCCGCGGATCAACTAAGCCCGTGAGCCACAACTACTGAGCCTGCGCGTCTGGAGCCTGTGCTCCGCAACGGGAGAGGCCACGATAGTGAGAGGCCCACGCACCGCGATGAAGAGGGGCCCCTGCTTGCCGCAACTGGAGAAAGCCGTTGCACAGAGACGAAGACTCAACACAGCCAAAGATAAAGTATAAAGTAAATAAATAAATTTATAAAAAAAATTCTGTTACCTAATGTTTGTTTAAAAAAAAAAGACACATTTAGGCTGTATGGTCTTTGTGAAAACCATCTGAAGGGATAGCCTATATAAAGCCATCTGTGGTGGCAGTGGAGGTGACAATGAAGATGACAGTGATATCTGAGATTTAGGAGGTCCCTAGAGATGGGAGAATGTAGAGGAACGTCATCTCTTGATCTGTGTGGGCTGGAAATATTATTCACAACCTAAAAGTTGAGAGTTATGTTTTATTCGGTGGGAACTTTTAGGATTTCAAGCCTGGGAGGCAGCATCGCAAGTAACCCTGAGAGAACTGCTCTGAGGAAAGGGGGTGGGGAGCCAGGCTATAGAGACGTTCCGCAAGGGCAGGTGGTCGGGACATCAAAAGATTATTGTTAATTAAAGAAAACCAAATACCTCAAGTTAAGGAATACAGCGCTTTTCTATGTATGGGAAGATGCAAGAGTCTGGGCTCACTGAAATCATTCCTTCGATATGCACCTCAGCTAACTGGGGCCGGTAGCCTGTATTTTCACCTCCTGAGTTTCCTCAGGGCTCACTGGCTCACGTTGGAGGGCTGCAACTGCTGATGACTGACATCCTTTGTTTACTGACATGGCAGGAAATATTCCATTTCTCATCTGCATGGGGCCTCGATGGCTCCCTTCAGAATCTCTTGGGGACAGGGCTCTGCTGTACCCTCCTCTCAGTACCCAGTGCCGGGGCTCAGCCAGGGTGGTAGAGGAAATGACTGTCTGCATCCCCATCAGCTGATCCCTTGCCCAGGGAGAAGGCCCGTCTTGTCTCCCCGTGAGTCCCGTGTCCCTAAACCCAGATAAAGTGGCCTAGAGATAGTGAGAGAACAATGAGGGTTGTTGCAGACTGAAGCACAGTCCCGGGCAGGGATTGGCCTCCTTCTGGCCTCAGGTCCCATGCCTGAGTCCCCTTCCAGAACTTCACTGGGCTGAGGCCATCGGGCTTCTCAGGGAGTCAACCACCCCAAGGCCTCTCAGGACCTGATAACACCTATCTGAGGCCCAAGCTGGCAATACTGTGTTATCAGCGGACCCCTGGAGGTCATTCCATGCATCTTGGGGGACGTGCTCCCCTGAGGAACTGCGGAAGACTGCAGCAAATTGGATAATGCAGGAGCTGCAACAGAAAGGACGGAGAGGAGTTTGTCAGCCTGGGAGCAGTGCAGGCACTCACATCCACATTCCTCTGCTCCTTCATTTATTCACTCAGCCATTCCGCAAATACAGTCATCCCTCGGTAGCCACAGGGGATTGGTTCCAGGACCCACATGGGTACCAGGACATGAGGCTGCTCACCTCCCTTACATTAGGTGGGATAGTACAGTTGACCCTTGAGCAACACGGCTTTGAACTGCATGAGTCCACTTATACGCAGATTTCTTCAATAATAAATACTGCAGGACTACATGATCCAGGGTTGGTTGAATCCTCGGAAGTGGAAACACAGATATGGAGGAACTGCATAACTGGAGGCCGACTAAAAGTCACACGTGGATTTTCACCTGTGCAGAAGGCTGGTGCCCCTAACCCCCTCCTTGTTCAAGGGTCAACTGTGTTTGCAGATAACCTATGCACATCCTCCCATATACACTAAATCATCTCTACTTATAATACCTAATACAATATACATGCTATGTATATAGTTGCTGGTGTGCAGCAAATTCAAGTTTTGCTTTTTGGAACTTTCTAGAATTTCTTTTTTTTGTTTTAACATTTGATCCTCAGTTTGTTGAATCTGTGGATTTGAAAACTACAGATAGGGAGGGCCAACTGCAATGATTATCTGTGGCCCACACTGGAACCAAACTGTCCCCACTTCATCTAGAGAATGCTCTGGAGCATGTTTCCAGAGCACTTACTATGTGCCAGGCCCTGACCTAGTGGCTGGAGATACAGCAAGATTAACTCTCCTTCCTAACACTTACATTCAAGTACCCTGGACAGTAAGTAAACATACTGCTGGAAAGCATGATGCCAAGAGGAAAGCAGCAACAGGGTGACAGGTCGGGTGAGGGTGGAGACTACTTTGGTTGCAGGTGGTCAGGGAGCAGGCACGAGAATGAATATCTGGGGGAGGAATGTTCTAGGAGAGGGAAGAACAAAGGGCCACAGCCCCCAGGTGGGAAGGAGCTGGGTGCATTTGAGGAGGAACAGCCACAAAAGGCCACAGGGGACATTTCTGAGAAGGTAAAAATGACATTTGAAAAGCTAGCTTTGGGCTTCTCTGGTGGCACAGTGGTTGAGAGTCCGCCTGCCGATGCAGGGGACACGGGTTTGTGCCCCGGTCTGGGAGGATCCCGCATGCCACGGAGCGGCTGGGCCCGTGAGCCATGGCCACTGAGCCTGCGCGTCTGGAGCCTGTGCTCCGCAACAGGAGAGGCCACAACAGTGAGAGGCCCGCGTACCACAAAAAAATAAAATAAAATAAAAAGTGAAGTCAGATGTGTTCTGACAAAAAGCAGGTCTGCTCGGCTGACTGTGGTGACAGAGCTTGATGTGACAGACATTCCTCTTAAATCAAAGGAACTAAAGCTGTAGCCCCAAGTTTGGGTGAAAAAAATATTTTTAAAATATTGACAACATACAGCAAGCCACAAAATGCATCATTTGCAAGTTTAAATTTATGATTAAAAAGACTTCAAATGTATTTTAAAGGGTGCTTCTGGAAAAAATGTGTGAAGCTCATTGTCTTTTTAAAGCTATCTTTCCTTTTTATTTTTTTTGTGGTAGCTTCTCTTGTTGCGGAGCACCAGCTCTAGGTGCACGAGCTTCAGTTGTGGCACGTGGGCTCAGTAGTTGTGGCTCGTAGGCTCTAGAAGCGCAGGCTCAGTAGTTGTGGCGCACGGGCTTAGTTGCTCCGTGGCATGTGGGATCTTCCCGGACCAGGGCTCAAACCCGTGTCCCCTGCAGTGGCAGGCACACTCTCAACTACTGCGCCACCAGGGAAGCCCCTGAGACTCAAGGTTTTTTAAAATAAATTTATTTATTTATTTTTATTTATGGCTGTGTTGGGTCTTCGTTGCTGCACGCAGTGTTTCTCTAGTTGTGGTGAGCGGGGGCTACTCTTTGTTGCGGTGCACGGGCTTCTCATTGTGGTAGCTTCTCTTGTTGCTGAGCACTGGCTCTAGGTGTGTGAGCTTCAGTAGTTGTGGTGCGCAGGCTCAGTAGTTGTGCCTCTCGTGCTCTATAGCGCAGGCTCAGGAGTTGTGGCACACGGGCTTAGTTGCTCCGTGGCACGTGGGATCTTCCCGAACCAGGGCTCGAACCCATGTCCCCTGCACTGGCAGGCGGATTCTTAACCACTGCACCACCAGGGAAGTCCTTCGAGACTCACGGCTTTGAGGGTCGGTGACTCAGGAACCTAGCTGGGCTCTTGTCTTGGCACTGTTTGAGCTTTCTCAGCCCAAGCTCTCCCCTCAGGGGCATTTCCTTAATTAGTAACGTTGTTCGTTAGGATCTGAATGGCCCAATTCATAGATCAGAGGAGAGGCAGAAAGGAAAGATTTTCCAATAGGTATCAGGAGCCCTGGCCCAGCCCTGCACAACCTGTTTGCCCCTCACAGTAACACCTCTGGCCTGAGTTTCCCCTCTTGAGACTCCGCTGCGTGCCAGGCTGACCTCTGAAAGTGCAGCTTGGAGGTTCTAATGGGGAGAGTTTAGACCTGCTAGGTACCTAAAGCCCTACTATGTGCAGAGCCTGCCTGCCGGTAAAAGGTCTCCTGATCTCCTGGGGAGTGACCTTGAGCCAGGCCGTTGGCCTCGCCAAGCTGCTGGTTTCCCAGTCCTACAATAAGGGCAATAAACTAGACCAGTCTAGAGCTCTCAAAGGGTCCTTTCAGCCTTGATGCTTTCAGTTCTACTTTCCCAGGCTGTGTGCTACTACCTCTTGGGACTAAGGTTTGGCAGGACAGGAACTTCAGCTTCTATTTCCCATCAGGTGTGGAACACCATGCCCAGTGGGTCCTTAACCCCTGTGTTGATTGACCCTCTAACCCACTATGAAGCTCAGGATGACTCTGAAAAGTATCCTAGTCAGGGTGATAGATTAGATGGTGCTTCCACTGTAGGCTGTGGGACCCACCCACACCTACAGGGAAATTGAGGGAGGAATGCCGGATCCACTGACTCATGGGGCACCCAGCCCCCAACACGCCTGTGGGCTCTGACCTCCTGCAAATTAAGCCTTTTCTTACCAGCTGCTCCTGGCCAAGGACGAGGGCGGCTCACGTCTTTCTCAGCCCTGTAGAGGCCTAGTCCCTGTCACTTCCAGAATCAAGTTTGATAACCAGTCCTCCTCTTTCCTTGGGCAGGGTTCCTTATGCCTTAGAGATTAAGTGAACTTCCAAATTGATGTATTTAGCAGATTATTTCTAGGGCAAAAAGGCCAAAAGTGTAGAAAAAGCATTGTCCAGGGAGTCTGGAAACCTGGGATTAGCCCCAGCTCTTGCTTTTCTCTGGGTGACCTTGGAGGAATTTCTTGTTTCTGGGTCTCAGTTTCTCTTTCTGCAGAAAGAAAATTTTGGCCTAGGGAGTTCTTTGAGGGACTGAAAATTCTATCTTTTTTTTTTTTTGGCGGTACACGGACCTCTCACTGTTGTGGCCTCTCCCGTTGCGGAGCACAGGCTCTGGACGCACAGGCCCAGCGGCCAAGGCTCACTGGCCCAGCAGCTCCGCGGCATGTGGGAACTTCCCGGACCAGGGCACGAACCTGTGTCCCCTGCATCAGCAGGCGGACTCTCAACGACTGAGCCACCAGGGAAGCCCCTCATTGTGGTTTTGATTTCCACTTCCTTCATGACTAATGATGTTGAGCCTCTTTTCTAATAGTTAATGATATTGGTCATTTCTTTTTAAAATAGTTTTAATCATCTTTACTTTTTTTAAGTGGGTAGGTAATGCCTTTACATGGTTTCTAAATGAATTCTAAAGGCAGTTTGGTACAAAGTTTCCCTTCCACCTGCCCTAATTCTTCCAGAGATATTCTTTGCAAATATGATAAAATATGTACAAATGTTCTTTTTTTAAACACAGATGGAGCATATTAAACAACTTTTCTGTGCTTTGACTTTCTACTTTATATCATTACATATTTCAGCGTTGCTCTATAAGAGCCACCGGAGGTCCCAGTGTGTCTGCAGGGTCACGACCCTTTAATTTACCTCTGGAGCAAATCAGGCAGAATCTGGGAGGGCTTTTAAGGTCTGGTCTCTGTGGCAGGGTGTTTTTGTTTGTCTGTTGTGTTTTGTTTTAAATTAATAGACTTTATTTTTTAGAGCAGTTGTAGGTTTACAGAAAATTGAACAACTAACAGAGTTCTCAAATGCTCCTTCTTTCCCCTCCCCAGTTTCCCCTATTACAACCATCTTGCCTTGTTGTACATTTGTTACAATTAATGAACCAATATCGATGCACTATTATTAACTAAAGTCCATACTTTACATCAGGGTCCACTCCTGGTGTTACAGTTTTGACAAATGCATAATGTCATGTATCCACCATTTCAGTATCACACAGAATAGTTTCAAATCCCGTGTTCCACCTATTCATCCCCTCACCACTTCCCCACCCCAGGCCACAACTTATCTTTTTACTGTCTCTCTAGTTTTGTGTGACAGGGTTTTGAAGGGCAAGCCTGCCCTCTTCGTGGGTGATGCTCCCAGCTGGAGGGAGGGGCTGGAGGCCACTCGAAGGCTAGGGACAGGGGTCTGTTGAGAACTGTCAAACGACAGAACAAAAACAATTTAGTCATGTTTGATGTCCTTTATTCAAGGGAAAAACGATCCATGGATTAGGGGGACACAGTACTTCACAAGCAGGGGAGCACTCTTCCTGAGGGATTTGAGACAAGAGGGTTTTATAGAGCATTAGAAGAGGCAATTTGGGAACAGGACGAGATTGGCTAGGAGGTCAGAGATTTCCTTATAATAAGGCTGGCGGGGCCTGTTTTCTAGGGTCAGGTGAGCTAGCTAAGGTGAATTGGAGGATTGTGATTGGTGTGTGGTAAGTTTCCTTGACAGGTGTTTCCTGTAAGTAAGTAAGTAAGGCTGACTTCAGTGTAGATTTGTGAAGTGGCGGCGGCGGGGAGGGGGCAGCCTCCATCTTGCGTGTCTGGATATACACGTGAACTTCACCAGAGCTTACCCTGTTGTGCCCTAGGAGAGCCTAGGAAGGAGTCAGGTGCTGCATGGGTCTCCTGGTCAAAGGATTTGGGTCAGGAGGGGCACACCTTCCTAATCCCCCATGGAGAGGAGGGGAGAAGAGATCCCTCAGAAATCGGCAGCCATAGTCTCCTCTCAGAAAAGGGGGTGTTCACCCATCTGCATCCCCACCCAGACTACCACCTCCTGAGGACAGGAAGACATCTCTGCCCTTGTATACCTGGTGTCTGGCCCAGGGCTGGCCAGGAACACGCATTAGTTGAATTTGGGGCTGAATGGGCAAGGCTTCTGCTTCCCAGGGTCACAACGATCCCTTCTGTGGGCTCAGCTTTTTTCAGTTGGTTTTATAGGGTGTAACAATTTGGATGAAATTACTGCGGTCCAAGGGTCTTAGTCCACCCTGCCCAGTGAGAAGTTTAATGTTTTCAGGGCCCAGAGTCAACGAGGCTCAAACAAACTCACAAGTTCAGTACGAAAGCTAGACCAACAGTCTTTACTGCAAGGAATAGCCCTCTCACCTGAACAATTATCTGCCCAGACAAGCAGCATTTTCCCACCGCTGTCAGGACCGTCAGGCAAGCTACAGAGCCTGTTCTGGGCATGTGGAACCTGAACATGGAACCTGAACATTGTATGTTGGCATCAGGCCCTGATGGCCCCCATGCCTCGGGCACTAAGGTAAGTGTCCCAGCCGTGTCACCCCTGGGCAATTCTGGGCATTCTCAATGAAGGCTGTGTGGCATAGGCCTCGGCCCCAAACTGTCTTGGGCTTGAATCCTGTTTTGCCAGGATCAGGGATATCCTAGGTAAGTCAGCCTCCCGAGACTCAGTTTCTCTATCTGTAAAATGGGCATAATCCTTGACTTAAAGATTTGAGCCCATGTATGTAGAGTGATCAGGAGGGAGCCTGGCATATAACAGGCAATCAGTTAAGGCCAGCTGTGGTTGTGGTTGTTGTTGCTGTTGGATAATGCCAGTTTGCCTTTTTGATTCTTCTCTTCCACCTCCTCTAAATTTCAAGTTCATTAGGAAGCTTCATTTGTTAAAGATATGCTAATGTAGTCAATTTGATTAGAGCCCAGTTCTTGCTTTCCTTTCAGGCTCTGGAACTAACTATTCAGTCTAATCTCATCTTTGTTATTGTTCACCCTCCAAGCTCGGCCCAGAGCAAGGGCTTAAGGGTGCTCTAGAAGTCAGAGGAAGAGAAACTTGCCTGAGGCTGGAGGGAGGGAGCGGGGAGGCTTCTCAGGAGGGAAAGGGCAGGTGCTTGGGACAGAGATTAAACTGCTAAACCAGGAGGACCGGTCCCAGTTTTGTTCCCTACTGGCCTTGTGATGTGTTCTGTCCCTTCCCCTCTTTGGGTTTACTGCAGTTCTCATTCTGACATTCACAGATGGACAGCGGAGGTCTGAGAATCTCCTGAAACCACTGCAGAATGTTGTGTCTGAGCACTGTTTGGCAGAGTGTCCCCAGCTTTCAGATTCTTAAAAGGGCTTTGACCTCACGGACTGGCAGATTTCCTCACAGTGACTCAGCTGTTTCCCATGGGCTCCGTTGCCCACAGCTGACTTACCAACACGAGCTCTTTGCAGCCCCCGGGGCCAGCTCCCCACAGAGCACCTGATTGGCTCAGCCAAGCACAGTCCACTGTGACTACACCTGGGAGCAGAGGTCTGGGGCCAGGCCACATCGTGGCGGTGGCCAGCTTCCAGAATAGACGGGCTGCCTGAAACTGTGCTTGTCGTCCCCAGCCCAGAACGTGGCCGGGCCCAAGGTACCAACCGGGACCTGTGCACCAGGAGCCCCAAGGGAGCTGTGGAGCTGGTGGGGCAACTCTAGCTTCCATGGAGGGGGTGAGATAACATCAGGCCTCATGTGTGGCTTTTCTATTAGCCTGTGTCTTTCAATTCAGTGTCCACAGCCTTTGGCACAGGATTTGGCATGTATAATACTAGGTGCTCAATAAAAGTATTGCTGAAAATAACCAGACAGCTACTTGAGCAGTGAGTAAAGTACAGTAGGGACAAGAGGGAGCCTTGACCATCTCCTAAAACATTGAAAAGTCTTCCCTCTGGGAGTATCATTTTAACTGGGTTTTGAAGGTTGAATAAAAGTTCACCAGGGAAAGAGGTAGAAAAGGGAATTTGAGGTGGGGAAGTGGGTATTTACAGGGCATACAGATGTGAAAACACACAGGTTATTCAGACAACCATAGAGGGTGTGGGGCAGAGTGGCTGGGACCATGAGATGGAGGGGTAAGGCTGGGAGTTCAAGGGAACAGATTGCAGCGTTGGGTTAGGGCCAAGGCCTTGTGTTCTGAGAAGAAATGTCAGAGAAGAAGGAGGACAACTCAGAGCAGAGGTGTTAGAGTGGTGCTGTTCACCCCCAGATCTCCCTGTGAAGACCAAGGAACTGTTAAACACAGGACAGTAGGTCCCAAATGGAGTCACCTATGTTAAGTCCCATGGCTCCAAACTGAGAATTATAGTGTTGGCTCTCCCAGAAATGGATTCTTTTTTTTTTTTTCAGAAATGGATTCTTAAACCAGTCATTCAGGAATTACCTAGTCAGGACTTCCCTGTTGGCACAGTGGTTAAGAATCTGCCTGTCAATGCAGGGGACACGGGTTCGAGCCCCGGTCTGGGAAGATCCCATGTGCCGCGGAGCAACTAAGCCCGTGAGCCACAACTACTGAGCCTGCGTGCCACAACTACTGAAGCCCGCGTGCCTAGAGCCCGTGCTTCTCAACGAGAGAAGCCACCACAATGAGAAGCCTGCGTACCGCAATGAAGAGTAGTCCCCGCTCGCCGCAGCTAGAGAAAGCTTGCACGCAGCAATGAAGACCCAGCGCCAAATAAAAAAATTAAAAAAAAAAAAGAATTACCTAGTCAGCAATCAGTATTAGTTAGGTTATCTGGCTGACATCTGTCTGACCCATGACATCCCTTAAAGGGAAGTGACCTTGCCATAACCAAGCTGCTTGTCTTGGCCTAGTTTTTTTGTTCCTTCTCCCTTCTGTCCATAAAAGTGTTTCATTTTGTATAGCTCCTCAGAGCTCTGTTCTATCTGTCAGATTGGATGCTGCCTGGTTCATGAATTGTTTGTTTTTGGCCGTGTGGCATGTGGAATCCTAGTTCCCCAACCAGGGATCGAACCCGCACCCCCTGCATTGGAAGCACAGTCTTAACCACCTGACTGCCAGCGAAGCCCCCGTGAATTGTTGAGTAGAGCCAATAAGAGCTCAAAAATTGACTCAGCTGAATTTTGTTTTTTAACAACTCATTTCCCTGCTGCCTGGAGGGCAGCCTGCTGAGGTCTCACAGCTGTGCACTTGTCCTAGTCAGCTTGGGCTGCCATAGTAAAATACCATAGACTAGGGTATTTATTTTCTCACAGTTCTGGAGGCTGGAAGTCTAAGATCAAGGTTTCTGCTGATTTGCCTTTTAGTGAGGGCTCTCTTCCTGGGTTGCAGATGGCTGCCTTCTCAATATGTCCTCACATGGCCTTTCCTGGGGGGCGGGGTGCTGGGAGAGAGCAAGCTCTCTGGTGTCTCTTTTTATAAGGATATTAATCCTATGAGATCAGGGGTCCACCCTTAATTACTTCCTTAGGGGGCCCCACCTCCAAATATAGTCACGGGGGGATTAAGCTTCAATGTATGAATTTTGGAGCAGGATACAAACGTTCAGTCCATACTAGCCCCCGTTCAGGAATTGCCCTCAGCCAAAGGAAGCCCTTGGCCCAAGGTTATGCCCCTCCCTTGGGGCACTATTATGTTGCCTCAACTGAGGACAGTTTGGCAGGGCCATCCCTGCAGCGTGGGGTGGGCTGAGGCCTCAGTGGCAACTTTACTGCAGTTTAATTTCCCGCTCTGCCCTATCTTGCTGCCCTCACTGCCTCAGAGGTGTGATCCTGCGAGCATGAGCTAAAAACTTCTGCCCACACATCTCAGTCTCAGAGCATGTTTCCCAGAGAACCTCACCACTTGACAGGTGGCAAATATGTGTCAATCCAAGAGCCAACTTTGATCAGTTGGTCCTAGCAGCTGGAGTACTGAGTGAGGAGGCTTTGAAGTCACGTTCTAGTAGTGATGTCTATCATGGGTGAGGAAGTGGGCATGGGGACTTCTGTGCTGGATGTCCAGCATCCTGCAGAGTGGTGCTGTGTCATGGATACCAAGTGGGAGAGTTGTAGGAAGGAGGAGCAGACCAACAGTATCAGAGGCTAAAGGGAATGAGAAGGTGCTGGTGGACGTTCCAAGTAGGAATTTACTATTTACTTTCAAAAAGCCATTCAGTGGAGCTGTGGGCTGGGCTAGGGTTAGTCTGGAGGGAGAGTAGTAAATATGGTGAGTGTAGGTGACTGTTTCAAGGAGCAGGGCAGTGAAGGGAAGGTACGAGAAAGTAGCTGAAGTGAAAGTCAGGGGTGAGAAGATTTCTTTTAGGATAGGAGAGCCTTGTGTGTATTTATAATCTGAGGGGAAGAGTCAGCGGTGAGGGGGGAGACTGAAGATATGAAAAAGGAAAGGACAATGGATGGAGCAAAGTGCTAGAGGGATGATAATAAAAATATTTAACAACTGGTAAGGCATGGGGAACGAACAAAAAGAATGGACACACCTAAAACTAATATAATATTGTAAATCAACTATACTCTAATTTTTAAAAAAGGAAAAAACATATTAAAAATAAAAAGAATAAAAAAAGGAAAAAACATACTAAAAATAAAAAGACCTAGAGGTCACAAGAGCTGATCAACAAAAGCAGAGGAGGGTTTAGCAGCTACAGTTTGGCCGCATAAAGAGAAGAAAAGGCATTTCCTCCTCAGAGATGGAAGGGAAGAGGTAAAATAGGAAACGAGCATGAAGAAGACAGAGATGAGGTCAGGGCTTGAGCATTGTTGAGAAGATCTGGAAAGTAACAAAAACTCAAGATAGTGAAACCTTAAACAAGATATGGCTGTGTTTACATAAATAGTCTGGAGGTGGACAATATAGGGCAAATAAAACCATCAGAGATCCAGGTTCTTATCTTGTTGCTTTGTCATCCTTAACAAGGCTCCTACCTCATGGCCCAGAATGGATGCTTGAGCTCCTGCCATTATGTCTGCAATCCAGCATAAAGAAGAAAAGAGTTTGCAGCCTTAGATGACGTTTAGCTGGTACAAATCAGTAGTGTTGTTCAGCAGTAAAATTATTGAACTACTTCTGTACCACCTGCTGGTAGATAGCTGCTGACTCCCTGGTGCCCATCCCCCTACTTACTCATCCCCTGGGACCACCCACCCCTCCAAGACAACAACTTGGCTCAGTTGGGACCTTCCAGGACATTCCCCCAACACTATGGTCAGTGTCCTGGCAGTACCATTTGTTAAATATTTGCACTGGCTGTGTCTCTTCCTTTTAAGAGCAGTACCTTAAAGTCACAAAATGGGCACTTGTTCTTTTAGTTCATTGGCCAGAATGAAGTCCTATGGCTGCAAGGCAGGTTGTGAAATATAGTCCTTTTTCTGGGTGGCCATGTACGCAGCTAGAAATAGGGGGTTTGATTACCAATTATCAAGATCAAGGGAAAAGAGGCGAAGCATATTAGGAGACAATAGGAGACTCGGCCACCTGGGAGGGCCAAATACGTCCCAAGTAACACAGGGCTTTGTGAGCCTAGCTGGGATGCTTGATTTCTCCAGCAGCCCAGGGCTGCTGGGAAGAGAGGAAAAGACAGCAGAGGCCAGAAATTGGCAGGTGAGTGACTAAAGTTTGATGGGGAGAGTGGTCTTTGGGAGGGGCTTACTAGAGTGGTTGCCTGAGGGTCCAGACTAGGCAGAGAGGAAAATGCAGGCAGGAGAGACTGGAGGCTGGAGGTCTTGATGAGGGAGATGCTGGCAGGAGAGGAACCTGAGCTTCCTTCTCTGAGACGCAGTGTGGGTGTGTTATGGGGGGAGGGGGTGCTTCCAGGGTGGGACCAGGGTGGCTGTTGGGGGAGCCAGAGTGGAGCTTTGGGGCCAGGCATGTGGGCTGGGCCTTCACAGTGGAGGCCTCTGTTCTATCGGCTGTCTCGGCCCAGTGCTCTTTCAGTTGCACAAAAGAAGCAGTAACAGATGGAAGCTTTCTGGGGCCAGAAGGGGAATTATTCATCTGACAGGTGGGAGTCTCACAAGATCTCAGGCACTAGAAGTGGGGCCTCGTGAGGAGCTGGGACCCAGAACTGGAAGGTCATCAAGAACCCCGCCAGGGTCTCCGGTATGGATCACATTTCCAAGGAAAAATATCTTTGCAGTTCCCTGGAAACTTGAGCTCATAGTAGGGAGGAAAAGAAGGGGATTTTCTTATCTTTTAAAAATTTTCCTGTAATTTTTTCTTTAAGAAGTATGAAGTAAAAAAAAAAAAAAAAAAAAGAAGTATGAAGTAAAACGTGGACATTACAATGAGTGAAATAATGCAATGACGGGTAAACCCCAAATCAGAAGACTCTTCTCACTTCCAATTCTTTGTTCCTCTTCTGGAAATCCTGCCACTTCTGAGAGAGAAGGGCACCTTGCTGCTTCTGCCTCATGCTTCAAAGCTGCTTCAAGTAACGTTGTTTTGTCCCGGCCCATTTCCTTAACTAGCCCATCATTGTTCAGCATTTGAAATCTTTCCAGTTTCTACTGTTACAAAGGGCTATTCTGTGAACACTTCGGATAAGGTACTTCTTAGCTCTGGATTATGTCTTTGGGGAGGTATATAGCTAGGAATGGTATTATAGGGTCAAAGGGTCCAAATAGATTCATAGCTCTTGTTGCCTACACACAGATGGTTAGGAAGGTATTTAAAGAGGATTGAAGCATCTACTGACTTGGTAAAAAATTATAATAACCCACTTACTGCTTCTATATTCTTTATTAAAATTCTGTCCTTACAGGGAAGGGGGTGGATGAAGGAACATATTACTCTTGTGTTCCAGGTGTGCAAATAAAAGGCAGCAAAAGTTCATCTCAAAAACACGGACATATATCCCTCTAGTTGCGGGGGAGGGTATTAAAAAGAGTCGTGGTGGGTTCAGGCTCTGTCATTAAGTAGCTCTGAGAGCTCAGTTACTCCAGCCAAGTGAGAGCCTGTGATCCGAAGGTCTCCAAGTTTCCTTTTGGCTTGGGGTCTTGTAACCTCTGTGTGGGATGCTTTGCCTCCTTCATCGGCTAGGAGCTGGGAACCAGGCTGTGTCCTAGAACCCCACCTCCCTTGCATTTATCTGGCTGTTGGGGTAATCTGCCCCATGCTGTGCCTGGACTTAGGAAGCCTGCAGATGGGGCAGCCTTGCAGCCTCCGTCTTGCCATTGAGGCCAACCAGTGAGGCATCCAGTTTAGACCAAATCTTGTCCCAACTTTACTCAGCTCTTTCACATCACCCGCTGTGGTGCACACTTCCCCATCCAGCTCCCCAGTGGGAAGTAAGCCTCGCTGTGTGGGTGGTGGTGGAGGAGCTGAGCCAAAGGTGCTGAGACCTCTGTCTGTGGGCTGTTCCTCAGGAAGCATTATAGATTGTCACAGACGGATGGGACCCTGGGTTTGCCCCTCCCTGGTCAGGTGTAACCTTGGATAAATGTCCCTCCCATTCCAGGCCTCAATTTCCCAATTGGTACAATGATGGAATGGGACTAAATGACCTTTAAGGGCCTGCCCTAAAAGTCTGAGGTTTCCTTCCTTTCCTTCCCTTCGGCTTGTAGGTACTTGGCCCTTGGAGGACAGCGAGGTTGTGGTCATCCCTCTGCTCAGAACCAGAGGGTCAACCACAGGTAGAAGGCAAGTGGTTTTGTGGGCCACCCAGGCCTTTCTTATTCTGGAGTAAGATGAGGATTGAGGGCTAGACAGGGTGGGCAGCTTCCTTCTCCATAAAGGCCCCTGGCTGATTTTCAGCCTGATTCTCAAATTCAGGCTTCACTCTCTGTTTCCTTCTCCAATGGCTCAGACACTTTCTATCCTCCCCCATCTTGCTTCTCAATCCCTTTCCTCCACTTCCTCCAACTCTGGGACAAACCATGACAGGGCCTTGGGAGTGTTTGCATATTTTGGGAAGGGGAAAATTTCCCTTCCCTTCTTTGGCTCTTTTTGGTTGGTCAAACAATTAAAATGATGTAACACAGATTAACAGGAGAAAATAAAATTTAATTTCATATGTGCGGGAACCCCACAGACACGAGAGGGTCAGAGACAGAGAGGTAAAATGAGATGTATACACCATGCTGAGCTAAGAAATGGGATAGGGGCCTGGGGCGTCCAAGGACAGGAGGGTCATCCACAGGCAGATAAGAAGAGCAGATTTTTCCGTAATTAGGTGTCTGCTCTGCCGTATAGATGGGGTCACTTAGATAAAATTTGTTCCTGATAATAACACCTTTTCTGGGAAAAATCCCCCATTTAAATTCTTCTAGGTAGTTAAGGGAGGGGCAGTAATTCCTCTTGAGCCCACAGGCTCTCCATTGCCTTTAGCCAAAAGAATCCACATGCCAAAGTACCACATCTCAGAGACCTGTTGTGAAACCCTACATATCTAACATTGAAAAACCTGTCTGTGAGTCATGGGGAGAAGGGATTGTGGATATGAAATGCTAAGAGGGAAAGTCAGGACCCAGAATGAAGTTACACGCTGGCCCAGCCACGAAAATACTATGAACGTCATTTAAGAGGCAGCGTGGGTCAAGTGGTGAGTTTGAGTTTTGACTGTGAGAGCTTAGAAAAAGTAGATAACCTTTTTGAGTACGGCTTCTCAACTGAAAAATGGTACTAATAATAGAAAATGGTACTTCATAGAAAAAAGGTGAGGTTGACTTCTTCACTTATGTATTCTTTGATGACCTCTCCATTCCCTTCCGTCTCCTTATCCTCCTCCCATGCTCCTTCAATCCTTTCGGCCTCCACACTCCTCCCACCTCCCAGCCTTCCTTTTGCGCAGGCGCCCTGTGCGGCGCTGAGTCAGGCTGCGGGGAGAATTCGGGCCGCCCGGCCGGGACAGAGATTGCGCCTGCGCGGTGGGCGGCTTTGGGGCGGGGCACGTTTATATTCGCTGAGGATCAGCTGACGCTCTGCATTGCAGACTGCGGAGTCAGGAGGCGTCATGTACTCCTTCTTGGTTCTGGCCAGCCTCCTGGGCGCGGGTAAGCCCTGGGACCCCCAACCTGGGGAAGGGGACCCCGCAGGACGCAGCCCGCTAGTCCCGGAGCGGGTTGTACCGGGCCTCGCCCCTTTTATCCCCATAGGGATTAGTGAGGGGCGCGCACTGCGCAGGCGCCTGCGCAGAGCCGGGTACCTGCTGGGCGGCGGAGGGGCTGCCGGAGGCGGGAGGCGGTTGGGAGCCTGGCTGCCTAGGGGCTGGGGTCGGGCTTGTGTGCGAGGCGGGCGGGGCCGGGGAAGTAGCGTCTCCCTCACGGCCTGAGTTGGCGGACTGGGGCTCCCTTAAGCTGCCGGTCCAGCTCTCGGGGTGGGCCTGTAGGGTGACCCCTCCTGCAGCTGTGTCGTGCTTGTGCTGGACGCACGTCATGGAGATGGACTGGAGCCCCAACTTCTGGATAGACTTTGGCCCTTGGCCTCACTTGCCCCAGTTTTTAAGAGTATTGAAGTTGCAGAAAGCACCTAAGTATATCTTCTGTATTGATGTTTATCTTTGCATATATATTTACTCTTGATCCTACATCTTGAAGATGATACGGGGTTTTTGTGGTCCTGATGAGTTTGCAATGGAGTCCTCATTTCATCTTGCATGGCCATTGGCAGGTTTTGGCAGTGGCCTTTATTTTGGGGAAAACCTAAGTACCTGAGAAATTGTGGTCCTGAAATAGTACTGACGGTTGTTAAAATCATCGCAGGTTATGTAGCCAATGCTTGGGAACCAGCTGTACTGCCTTCCTGGAATTAGGAGGGGTCCCGTGTCCTTCCCATGTTATCGAGACCAACCCTCCACCCTCAACTCTTGCCTTCATTAACCTCATCTAAATCATCATGGTAAAGGGAAAGGAGTGAGGTTGATTGACTTGGAGCCAGATTTTAATTTAAATACACAGAGGATCCCAAATCTGGATGTTTTCGGGTAATAGCCCACTGAGGGCAATAAACCTGATCTTCAGGCCCGTCCTCAGCTTCTGTTTCTAGTTAACTGTAATCTAAGGGCTAGCTTCCATTCTAACTCATGCAGCAATCCAGACTTTAATAGACAGTAATGTAATGGATGACAGAGTTGATGGGAATCAAATAAGATATTTGTAGGTGAGATAGATTTAAGGTGTTTTTCTCATGTTAGCTTTCAGCAACTTCCACGAATGTGTCTTAACCTTAAACCAAGCTCCTAAACTTGCTTTACTTGTGGATTATGAAAGGCAATCAACTTGTAAAGAAAGATTTTTGGTTTTATAGTCACCAAAGAAACTTTCTTGCTGGGGTTGATACTGCTTTTATTCCATAGTCAGTATGATAAAGTAATGCTAGTCTCTAAATTTTCTATACTGATTGAAAACGAGTTTTTTGTTTTTCAGTATCGAACTGTTCTTACTGGCAGTGACTCACTCCTCACGAGACCCTTAAGAGTTCTGAATCACTCAGCCCACACAAAAAGGACTAAATTGTTTGTCTGGAAATGTAAAATCCTCCTCTGGTATATATGGGAGTTATGGCTAACCAGACTGTTAAGTTAAACTAGATACCCTTTTCCCTGAACACTTGGGTAAATAGGAGTGTGTAATAATGGCCTTGTTCTAATCTTGCTGCCCAGCCTTTAGGATTATGCCAAGGTCATGCTCTGAACACAATGTATGAGTGCCCGCTTGCCTTGACAGCTCTGGCCCCAGTGTAGCTTTTTGGAAATGTATTCCTAAAATTTTTAATATTGATAGTGAGCTTGTTAACGAAGGTGTCTAGTGACGGCAGCCGTCATCTGCTCCCTGAGAGCTTAGAACTTGCTGTTCCAGTGTGGCGCCAGAGAGTGTCATCCTGAATCTGGAGAGGCTTTATGCTTTGTGTTTTAATGATGTCCTGGTGGTAGAGACTTTTGCTCTTGAGTTATTTTCCTACTCATCCAGTTGCCCCTCCTTTTTCTCCACCTGGAAAAGAAATGGCAGTGATGGTATACTGAGAGAATTGGAGAGTATCTCCTCTAACCTCTTAGGAGTGAAGACACTGAGGCCCCCCAGAAATGACTCCCCCAAATCGTAGGCCATTTACTGGCGAAGTCAGAATCAGGACCCAGGACTTCTGACAGTGCTTGCTCTTTATCCTTCCATCTACACCAAGCGCTTAACTTTACAAACTTATGGGGCTGTAATTTACATACAGAAAACATGCACCTTTTAAGTGTACAGATTGAGGTATTCCTGCAGAGTGAACGAGCCCACTGTAAGCAGCCCCCAAGATAAAGGAGGAGCATCCAGAAGCCCCTGTGCCTCTCCATCCACTCACCCTATCTAACTTGCCCCGAAGGAAACCGCTTTGTTAGCTTCTAGCCCTGTAAATGTAAGAACCTAATTACTGTTTTTGAGCTTTTTATAAATGGGATCATATAGTAAGGACATACTGTTGGGTGATTCCTCTAGTGGAAAAAGGCAGGCCCGGTGTTAATGAGGTGGTCAGTATAAAACAAGGGCTTGGTGCCTGGGATGTGGTACCTATTCCCTGAAACTTAGCTGCCCCTGTTACTGCCACCTGTGTAGAGGCTAACCAGCTGAATAGTGTTTACCCGCCACTGAGGCAGGTAGCTCTCTAGGGATGCTAGAATGTGTTATGTACAAATACATATACTCATTTGATAGCTTATTTTTATTAAGATGCAAGACATGAACGTATAGCACAGCCTGCTGAATGTCAACAACTCCAGTTCTCACCTGCCAGGAATTTGGATAATTCCCCTGGTTAGCAATTTTTAGTCAATCATCAACTTTACTCTGAAAATAACAAGGATTTGGTAAGTGGTTTAATTGCATTTAACAAGGTGTATCCAATACCTCCTGCGACAGTTGAAGCGTATTAGATCAGGTGGTCAGGATTTTTCTAGATGGGGAAGGAGAACTTGCTCCTCCATTTTCTTGGGCTCTGAAGCTGGAATGGCTGGGCTGTGGCTTAACTGAATGGGGACGAGGAAGGGCGACAGGGTGTTGCTGGCTGGTGAAAGTACCTAATAAGGCATGGGAAGCTCTCAGGGCCAAGACCATGCCGCTTGGGCAAGTGTGCACTGCAGCTTCTGGAAGCAGTCTTCTAGCATGGGCATTCTAGGTCCTCTAAGCCTTGCTTCTGCCACCAGTTATCTGCTTCTGCCTCCTGGGAGGAGGGTCTGGATTTTCCTGCCCTGCCTGTTTTGTTTTTTGTTTTTTTAAAATCATTTTAAAACTGATGGTAAATACAGTGATTGGGATGAACAGTTTGTTGGCTAAAGCACTCATTGCTTTACTTTTGTTCCGTGAAGTTCCAGAAAATAACCTGAATTTTGGCCTTGGGTAATGGTCTATGCACTGAAAAACAACCTGTCAAAATTCCATGTTTTCTTGCGGAATTTCTAATTCTTTATGATGGGAGTGAGATGATACTGTAGAATAGAAGTTTAACTTTATCACATCATTGACTGACCTTGGGCAGTTTTCTTCACCTGTGCTTCCTCATCTGTACAATGGGATTAATAATGTGATGCTTTAATAACTTACTGTACGGCAAGGCATAGGTAAATAAGTACTATAGGGTTTGTTGTTAAACCACAAAAAAACAATACCATGTTTGTTAATGTCCTTGTCCCACCAGCACAAGGACAAAATCAGTCTCCGCCCTTGATTTTGTGATGTCTCCTGCCTTCTTTCATTTCATGGGATGTTGTAAATTTAACAACAAACAAAATTAAATTGACTTGTAAATATGTTATGTTGGACATAATTACCAGATCAGAAAACAAACTAGGGTAGGTAGTCAGCCATTAGGAGGGAGGTGGGAAAGAATTTCGCTAGGCAGCCAAACTCTTGGTTTATACATCAGTTTTTAACAGAACAGCCCAGCACATCAGGGCTGGTTCCTGGTAACCTGACTACTCAGATTCTAGGCTGGTTGTCCCTAACCATGGTACCTGGGGTAAGTCTGTTCTCCACTCCCCGCCCCAGTCTGGTTTCCCCAGCCCTCAATGGCGGTGAACTGTTCAGATAATAACTGCACACAGTAAACAAGTTCCATCGGTGTAATAGTGCATAGAGTAAAAAGTATGTTTCCCTCCCACCACTGTCCCCTGGGCCTTTCCCAGAGGCAGCCTGGTACCAGCTCCTTTAGGAGCCTTCCGGAGCTACCTATAGGTGGCTGTGTGTATGATTTCCCCTTCTGTTTTTCTTTTTAACACAAACACATATTACACTGTTTCACTCCTTGCTCTTTTTTAAAATTGTGGAACATTCTAGACATCCGGAAAAGTGGAAGAGTAATGATAATGAACACCTATGTATATAACACTCTAGTTAAGATATAGAACAACCCCGCTGCCTTCCATAGATAACCACCTTCCTGGCCTTGGTGTTTATCATCCCCCTGCAGGTCTGTCTTTATACTTTCATACATATGTGTGTAATCTTCAGCGGTATGTGTAGTATTGTTCTGGATTTTTTTTTTTTAACCTTTTTGGCCGCACTGCGCGGCATGCGGAACTTCCCCGACCAGGGGTTGAACCTCGGCCCTCTGCGGTGGAAGCGACAGTCCTAACCACTAGACCACCAGGGAAGTCCTGTTTTGGATATTTTAAACATTTTATGAATAATATATATTCTTGGGTTAGTAATTGTTTTTTATTTTGCTAGTGAGGTTCATTCATTTTGAAAATGTTTAGATCTGTTTCGTTCATTTTCACTACAGTACAGTATTACATTTATATCATACTTATTCTCCATTCTGTTGATAGACATTTAGATTATTTCCAGTTGTTTTATTGTTCTGTTACAAACTGCTTCTATAAATACTCTTGTGCCCATGAACAGACATTTCCTTAGAGGATATACCTAGGAACAGAATTGCTGAGTTGCGGAGTATATCTGTTTTCACCTTAATTAGAAATTGCTGAATTACTCTCTAAAATGATTTTAGGAATTTCTGTTCCCACAGAATATGCGGTTTTTAGTTGCAGTATTAACATGTGATGTCAAACTTGAAATTTTGCCATGATAAAAGGGTGAGGTGGTTTTCATTTGCATTTCTCCTTTTATTTGTATCTTTAGAGGTTATTTCATGCTAATACAGATAGATCTATACTACTGCCTTTCTAAGAAAACATAAATTTTGGAATAATCTTAGATTTCCAGGCACGTTGTAAAGCTAGTACAGTGAGTTTCTGTATACCCTGCACCCAAACTTCCCTTACTGTTAACATCTTATATAACCGCTGTACATTTGTCAAAAGTAAGAAATTAACCTTACTGTTAACTAGACTGCATACTATATTTGGATTTTATCAGTTTTCCTAGTAATCTCTTGTTTCTGTTCCAGGAGTGGATCCAGAGTACCACATTGCACTTAAGTTGTCCTATCTTCTTAATCACCTTCTACCTCCCAGCTGTTAAAAAAAATAGCTGCAGAGTATTTTATTGTATGGATGTGTCAATTTAGTTAAACCTATTGATGGACATCTGTGTCACAGAAAAAGTGAGATGGATTCTAATGACACTTCCAAATTTTAAAATTAAATTCTGGCCACATTTGGATAGATACTGCTTTTGAAAAGAAATTGTTTACATTGACAGGAAACTACATAAATAAGATTGAAGGAGATGTTATAGAAAGTTCTTTTGGCCAGTCTTAGTGGCGTCACTTATTATAGTAAAAACAAAACAACTCCTTTAACAGCTGTGCTGGAATGCTGTCTCCATGTTCAGGCACTGATGCCAGAGGGTCATGTGGCTCTTCCTGTTTCACTAGGAGTCAAACCTAACGTTTATTCTGCAAGGTCATGTCATCTGGCCCTCGGCTGCTGTTCAGAGTTCTTCCTCTCCCATCAGGTCAGGGCTGCTTACTTACTGTTGCCCATTTTGTGTTCTACCTCTCTGGGTCATCCTCCTTTCCAGGTAATCATGTAGTTTACTCTCTGCCCAGGTGTTGCCTTACCAGAGTTGCGCCCTGCTCTGTCTGAAATGTCCATGTCTTGCTCTTCCTTGGTTTCATTTTTCTTTGTAGCACTTGGCACTGCCTGGCATCATATGATGTGGTTTTTTTTTTTTTTTTTGCGGTACGTAGGCCTCTCCCGTTGCGGAGCACAGGCTCCGGACGCGCAGGCTCAGCGGCCATGGCTCACGGGCCCAGCCGCTCCGCGGCATGTGGGATCTTCCCAGACCGGGGCACGAACCCGCGTCCCCTGCATCGGCAGGTGGACTCTCAACCACTGTGCCACCAGGGAAGCCCCATATGATGTGTTTTTATTTGTTGTCGTGGTCACTGACTGGATCTGCAGCACGTACAACAGTGTTTGGCCTGTAATAGGTGCTCAGTCCTGCTGAACCGTGGTGTGAGCTGTAGCAAGAGGACTTAAGCTCAGTAACTGCTGGTGGGTCAGTGTGCATGAAACTTAAATGCTGGTAGTGCCAGATTTTTATCATGATTAAACAAAGCATTTTCTTTTATTAACTGAAACGAATTTTACGAAATTGTGTTTAGGAGTTTGCAAATCAAGAGTGACTTTGGACTCAAGTGAAGTGTTGGCTTTTAATAATAGTTCGTGTCCAGGTTAGAGCCAATCCCCCCCACCCCCACCCCCACCTCGAGCCTTTTGGAGAGGATTTTATGTAGGGGTTAGGGACACAGGACCCTAACATAACTAAGATACCCCTGGTGGCCCTGATTTGAGGTAAATCTGAAAAGGGAACCAGCTATAAGCTGAGGAGTTGTTTCCCCTCTTTTTAGTTCCAGAACTTAGTTGTTTTTAAATGTTTAACCCAGTGGTTCTCAAACTTTTTGGTCTCAGGATCCCTGTATACTCCTGAGTCATTGAGAGACCCCAAAGAGCTTTTGTTAATCTGGGTTATATCTGTGATATTTACCGTCTTATAAATGAAGCTGACAGAATTTTAAAAATAATCCTTAAAAAAAATAAATCCATTACACGTTAACGTATTGTG
The DNA here is from genome assembly GCF_008692025.1 of Phocoena sinus. Lineage (NCBI taxonomy): Eukaryota > Metazoa > Chordata > Mammalia > Artiodactyla > Phocoenidae > Phocoena > Phocoena sinus. The sequence goes on along the minus strand of NC_045778.1, from coordinate 24,024,043 downwards.
ATTATAATGAAAAATAGCTGTTTTCCTAAACATAAACCTATTTAGTGAGAAGAACAACTTATTTTACATTTTTGCAAGCTTTTTAACACCTGGCTGGATTTTCAGCTGCCTCTGCATTCAGTCTTTTGCACTGTCACATGTCATATGCTTCCAGAAAAATTCCACTGCTCATTTTTGAGTGAATGAGTGAAAAGGGCAACTGACATCTTCATATTACTATTATGAGAATTTTGACTTCATGGATCCCCTAAAAGAATCTCTGAGACCCTCAGTGTTCTGTGGACCACGCTTTGAGTGTGAACTACCAGTGTAGCTGATTTGCAGGAATTACAGACATCATAGTAGGTGACACTTCCTGAGAGTTCATTGTGTACCCAGCACTGTTCTAAGTGCTTTTTGCTTAACATTTTATCCTCATAGCAGCCCTCTCAGGTGAGAGCAACTAAATCAGAATGCTGGGGACATTCTAATATCCTGCCCTAATCCATGCTCTGGTCTGAATTTTAGATTTCAGCATTTCCAATGAAGGTGGTATTCCTTTTAAGTATTAAGTACTCAAAAGTGACATTTATAGTAGACACACTTGCATGTATCTGAAACTTTTTACTTAATAAACAATCATGTGCGATGAGCCCAGAACACTGAATTTCCTTATTAGTGGGTTTGCATGAAATCTTTTTTTTTTCTTTTATGCATATTATTGTCTTCTTCAAGGGTGCAGAGACCACCCAGCCGGTTAGCAGGGATGGGATAGAGCCTGGGCCGGCTTCTGGCTGGCTGGCTGGCTGAATTGATTTCTAGGCTGTACCCTGGGCTGAGTGTAGAACCATACAGATGTGCCTTTGACCTCTGCCTGTACCCATTCACCTGGCTGGACCTTGGGCATTTCTGTCAGGGACTTCTTCATGGTCCAGTTGTCGAGTAATATTATCTAAGGTGATTTAAGTTTATGTCTGATCATCACCTGATAGGTTGACACTTTGGAAGAAGAGCTTTGCTGACAGGAGTTTATATTGGACTGGAGTGCTCCTTTTTTCTTTTTTTAATTAATATTTTTTATTGGAGTATAGTTGATTTACAGTGTTGTGTTAGGACTAGAGTGCTCTTTCTTTAAATATATATTTATTTTATTTTTGGGTCTTCGTGGCTGCGTGCAGACTTTCTCTAGTTGCAGCAAGTGGGGGCTACTCTTCGTTGCTGTGCGCGGGCTTCTCATTGCAGTGGCTTCTCTTGTTGCGGAGCACGGTCTCTAGGCACACGGGCTTGCGTAGTTGTGGCATGCGGGCTCAGTAGCTGTGGCACGCGGGCTCTAGAGCGCAGGCTCAGTAGTTGTGGCGCACGGGCTTAGTTGCTCCACGGCATGTGGGATCTTCCCGGACCATGGATCAAACCTGTGTCCCCTGCACTGGCAGGCGGATTCTTTTTTTCTTTTTTTTGCAATACGCGGGCCTCTCCCTGTTGTGGCCTCTACCATTGTGGAGCACAGTCTCCGGACGCGCAGGCTCAGCAGCCATGGCTCACAGGCCCAGCCGCTCCGCTGCATGTGGGATCTTCCCGGACCGGGGTACGAACCTGTGTCCCCTGTATCAGCAGGCGGACTCTCAACCACTGCGCCACCACGGAAGCCCTGAAAATTCTATCTTAACTGGTGTTGGTACCTCAGGGTCAGGGTCTCAGCCCTGTACTGCAGGGCTCCACTGTGGCCTTTGCTCATGGCCTGAGGCCAGGAACCAAGGAGGAAGGGAGTTTTGATTGTCACTCATTTTCTGAAAGTGATGACATTTGGTTTGGAGACTTTGGTCCCATATCTGTGGCTAAGCCTATGACCCTAGGCCTTCTCAGCCACCCAGGTGGTTCTATGGAGGGATGAGCCTGTGGTTGGGCTTCCTACCAAAAGCATGTGACCAGGCAGCTGAGGGCTCTGGCTGGCAGTGAACTTCCTCAAGGCTGTGACTCCAGGTAGGGGTGGAAGAGGGCCCATGAGGGTGGGTGCTGGTCACAGCTCCTTCTGGGCCCCTCTGAGTATGACTTTTCCTTCCGTCTTTGTGCTTTCCTGAATTTTCTTAATTGTAGGCAGTGAACATACGTGGTTTGGTAATCAGGGAAAAAAAGCCTGTTATTATTTTTAAATTTTTTAAAATTATTTTTTTAAATTAATTTTTTTTTTTTTGCGATACGCGGGCCTCTCACTGTTGTGGCCTCTCCCGTTGTGGAGCACAGGCTCCGGATGCGCAGGCTCAGCGGCCATAGCCCACGGGCCCAGCTGCTCTGCGGCATGTGGGATCTTCCCGGACCGGGGCACGAACCCCTGTCCCCTGCATCGGCAGGCGGACTCTCAACCACTACGCCACCAGGGAAGCCCGGGAGTGCTCTTGAATGAACTAGATAGGAATTTCTCATCCCAAAATCAATTATGCCAAATTGAATCGTTCCTTTACAATCTAAGAAGATCACACAGCCTTGCCCCTCAGTGTGTGTTATCACACAAGGCAGTGCACCTGAGGATTCTGTTGCTTTCTTCATGTGGATTGATTTCTTGTCCTAGAATGATCTGGCTTGTGAGGAAAATTAAAAAGTAAGGGAGCAGTGCGAGAGGAGAAGCGGGGAAGAAAGAACCTTTGTCTTAAGTAACAGAAATAATAGCTTATCTGAGCCAGAGGTGATGGGATGTCAGCCTAGCAGCTTGAAAGCTTTATTGCCACAGATTCCTTCTGTGATAAGAGGACTATTTGGACCTTACTTCCTCCAGATCAAGGCAGGCTGCCTCTAAGCGTATGCCATTCAGAATGATTAAATGGGCAGTATTTTTATTCTGCTCTGCAGAATGTTTTCCAAAAGCAAGATCCTCTAAAGAAGGGACAAGTGCTCTTTGTCATCGAAGGTATTTGTGACCCCAGCTGTTTCATCGAGTAGTCAGTGTTGAGTGCATTGTGTCGTCTCCTGCTCTTAGGGAATCTAAGTGCACAAATTCTCCTGAGAAATGTCTGAGTGCAGGGGACCTGAGGTAGATACTGCCTCTCCTGGGGTTCCTCTCTCTTGGTTTCCTAGCAACTGGCTTGTTGCCATGGCAATGCATCACCCAGGCAGCAGATCCACTGCCCTGTGGAATGTGTGCTCTGATTGTTGAGATTGGGAGGCTGCTTGCATTTTCTGTTACCCCCTTTTTTTTTTGATAATTAGACTCGAACGGTATTTAGCATATGTTAACTGAAATATTTAAAAGGAATAAAAAAGATTTTATATGGCTAAAATAATAAGACTTTTAACAAATAGGGCATAAAACACACATTCTAGGAATGATTATCCCTTTCATTCTGAGGTGGTTTTTGAAAATCTTTGTTAATTATATGGTGTACATGGACTTTTAAATATCCACAGTGGAGGTAGGCCTTAGTAAAGACCTGTCATTTGGAGACGATTTTGGTGAGTGAGGTAGATGATTAAGCTGGTATTATAGTTAGGCTTAGGTTTGACTGCAGACAACAGAGACCTAGAATAATGGTGTCTTAATTATGATTGAACTGTTCCCATCTATCATAGCGAGTTCAGGAGCCAGGCAGTCTAGGGCTAGCGTAGTGGTTCTACTTCCAAAAGAATTTGGAGACCCAGACTCTTCTAGCTCAGTGTTCTGCATCATTGAGGTCTAGGCCCTTTCTTCATGGCCCATCATGGCTGCCAGAGTTCCAGCCATCACTTGTCTTTAAAAGTGCAGTAATGTCTACTAACATCCCATCAGCCAGAATGTGGTTTCATGGCCAGACCCTGCTACAAGGGGGACTGGGAAATGTTTTAAATTTTGGCAGCCATGTGTGTAGCTAAGAATTTGTGGTTCTGTTCTTTTGAAAAGAGTGGAGAATAGATATAGGAAGCAGCTTGTGGTCTGTGCCACACTGGGTGATAATTGTTCCCTAAAACAGGTGGTAAGGTTTAACTATTTTTTCTGATTTTAAAAGTAACATGAGAAAAAATTAATGTATGCCAGTATACAAAAATTAGAATGTGAACACCTCCCTTTGTCATCCTTTCCCTCGAGTCCACCATTAACAAGCCAGTGTACAATTAACTGAGCTTCATAAGTACCAGGCACTCTCAGTGCTTTCTGTGCCTTCTTACTAATCTTCACAGAATTCCTGAGAAGAGGGCACTCTTTTTTTTTTAAAGGAAGTTATTTAATTAATTAATTTATGACTGCGTTGGGTCTTCGTTGCTGCGCGGGCTTTCTCTAGTGTTGAGCGGGGGCTACTCTTCGTTGCGGTGCGTGGGCTTTTCATTGCAGCGGCTTCTCTTGTTGCAGACCATGGGCTCTAGGTGTGCGGGCTTCAGTAGCTGTGGCTCACGAGCTCTAGAGTACAGGCTCAGTAGTTGTGGCACACGGGCTTAGTTGCTCCGCGGCATCTGGGATCTTCCCAGACCAGGGCTCGAACCCGTTTCCCCTGCGTTGGCAGGCGGATTCTTAACCACTGAGCCACCAGGGAAGCCCCAAGGGCACTCTTATTTTCCATATTTTGCGGATAATTGTGGCGTTAGTAAGTTGTCTGAGGCTTGGCTTTAGTAGACAGCAGAGCAGGAATTTTGTCAGGTCTGTCTACCCCCAACACTCAGGGCAGTGATCATGTTGCCATACTGCCTCTGTGCCCTTCCAGAGAAGGAGAGGTTTTTGAGGGGGCTTTTCTAAAAAGTGGGTTCCAAAAATATTTTCAACAGTGGCAACTTTCTTGGGATTGGAGGGCCAATCAGCCTGTAGCTCCAATTACGTGAATTACTGAAAGCTTTTCACTGGTGGTGGTACTGGTGCTTCGCTGGGCACCTCTCATTTTTGCCCACACAGGGCTTCTTGCTTAGCTCCTAGCTACACAGTATCGACTCCTGGGCTCATTACCGTCGGGCGTGTGCTTCACTCTCCTTGTGATTTCTGGGTCTTGAATTTAGCAGCCAACAACTTCTGAGGTTGCTGGGAAACAGCTCTCTAGGTCTTTGAGCTGCCAGTTAATGACCTGGTTAAATGTAGAGAAAGCAAATAGAACATCCTTGGTTCAGCTATTTGTGGAACACCTGTTCTGGGCAAGACAGTAGATGTGAAAAAGGTCTTCCAGTCGCTACTGTGGATAAAAATAGTAATAGCGCTCACTGGACTTTTGTAGCATGCCAGCACTGCACTGTGTTTTACAGTCGGTTAATTTTTACAAATCCCTTGGAGTAGGTGCTAGTAATAGGCCCATTTTGCAGATTGGAAGACCAAAGTCTGAAGGTCACATGACTAGAAGTGGTAGAGCCATGATCTGAACCTTCACTGTCTGATTTCAGAGGCAGTCTGGTAGGGGAGTCAAGATACTGTGGGTAAAGTAAGATACCAGAGAGATAGATGATGGTTGAGAGACTAATACTCTGGCTGTTGAAAGTGCATAGTTACGTCCTCTCTTTTCTCAAAACAATCCAGTGATCAATGGCTTCATCCTCATTTTACAGATGGAAAACAAGCTCAGAAGGATGGTGATTTGTTTAGGGTCATTTGGACAGGACTTGCAGGCAGATCTTATTTTCTTTTCAGTATACCGTGTTTGAAAACATTTAACTTGTTAGATGGTGGGTAAGTTGCCTTAGAAGCCTCACTCTAAACTTGGGGTTTAGCTCCTTCTCACTTAAGAAGTCATCGTAAGAGCACCTAAAACACACACGGCTATGGTAAGCTCTCCCTCCTTCCCTCCCTCCCAGGCTCACTGAGGACTTTTGGTCAGAGTCTAGAGCGGCCACAAAACCCATGACTGATCCAGCTCATGGCAGCTGTTCTCAAGACAGTAAAATTCCACTACAGCCTATCTTTGATAAGTGACCTACATGTGGAGTGGTTTGGAGCACATCTGCTTATTTTCTTCTAAGCCTAGGAGTAAGAAGGAAACAGAGCCCCCACCCCTTTCCTAAGGAAATAACCACTGAAGTCTTAAAAAAACAAAAAACAAACCTGAAACCCTGTCCTAATAAAATGAAACTTGGTTGTGGGGTTTTAGTGTCTCTGAAGTGATCATTTCTCTGACTCCAGCCCGCCAGCATTTGTCACTGAGGGCTCGAATGCCAGGCCCTTGAACTAAGAAGTGCAGTGCTCGCCTTACCCTGAGCAGTGATCCTTCTTAATAGGACAAATTTAATCAGAAATCTCCAGGGTGTCAGGCAGACATTCTAAGAACTGTCTTAGAGCTCAGCCTGTTGCCTCAGGGAAGGAAGTTGGTTTTCGGGGGCAGTGTGGGAAGATGAAAATAGAGATGAATGCTTTGCTGGGAAGATGTTTTGAGAAATAACTCATAAGAACGTAGGTTAGGGTAATTTTAATATTGGTTATGTGTAAATACTGAAAACGTCCTTTGCCTCATTATTGTAACAGTGAAGACTTTTGTAGCCCCTAGAGGTCTTCTAGCCCCGCTCACCACTCAGGATCCCTCTGACACAGAATCCGTCTAGGTTGGGCATTTCATTTCTGCTTGGTTGCTCCCACTCTTGTAGAGGTCATCACATAACAAGCCAACTCATTCCCTTTTTGTTTTGTTTTTGTTTTTTTTTTAAGCATCAGTTTAATGGTTAGAGGACAGTTCAGGCTTCAGAGTGAGAACTCTGATTTCAAGTTGAGGCTCTGCACTTATTAGTTAGAACTTGCTTAATCTCTCACAGGTTTCCCTTATTTTTTTCTTTCTTCTGGCTGTGCCGTGTGGCATCTGGGACCCTAATTCCCTACCAGGGATCAAACCCCGTGTCCCCTGCAGTGGGAACGTGGGGTCTTAACCACTGGACCACCAGGGAAGTCTGCGATTCCCCTTTTATAGCCTGTGGGTGTCAAGTATGTTCCTTACCTTGAGCTGTGGTCTGCTTCCGTTCACCTCTACCCACCGCTCTGAGGTCTGGGATCTGAAGCCACCACCCAGAGCAGATCCACCCCCATGTCAGAGGTGGAAGGTGTCCTTCACCTGTGAAGATAACTGTGCTTATCCCGGAAACCTTCTCTCTCCTTGCTAAACACCTGCAGTCTCCTAAGGGCCTCGCCTTCCGACCTGCGCTTGTCACTGTCCCACGGGAAGCAGGGCGCGCAGGTGTGCTCTGCCTGCCTGTGTCCACTCACGCCGCAGCTTCTGAGCCCCACCTCTGTCCTTGTGCTGTTGGCCTTTGCTGCCCTACTTTTTCTTTCAGCCCAGCAGACTTCACATTTAAATTTAACCCGGAGAGTTTCATTTTCCCAGCTGTCGTCTTCAGCCCTTGCTGTCCCTGCTCAGCCTTTTTGGGATGAGCCTTCCGCTCCATTTAGGTGCCCATCATCTGGATCTCCCCACCTCCCCCTCGTTTCTGCCACATCACAGCTGGGTGACACTAACATGGACCACAGCATGGACCATGGGCGACACTCATCACAAAGGATGGGTGCCTGGTGGGGCCTTTCCCAGTGGGCCTGAGGTCTGCTGGAGCCCCGCTCCTGAAAAGACAAAAGTGTTCTTTCCCTTCAGCAAAGATCACTGCTCTCCCTCAGAATGTTCAGGAATCCCCCTCCCCCCACCCCGCCCCACCAGTCTTTCAGCTGCCCTCTTTCAGGTGCCAGTTCAATTTTCATTTTGAAGAAGCCACCTCCGGCACCCCGGAACAGTTGGGCATTCTCCTTGCAGCTCTGTGTTTCTGCTAACGCAGCACCATTATTCCTGTGTCTGTCCCTCCCACCTGAAAGCACTGCTTGTCGCGGTCAATGGAGTTGATAATTGCGTCTTCATCTTAGTTGTTGTCCCACTTCTGTGGAGAAGAACCATGCTTACCCCGAGAGCTTTCAGTCCCCAGCTGGAGTCCCTGGACAGGTGTTGGGAACCCCCTGAAGTGGTGTGAGGGTTTTGTGTATTAGTACGTTTTCTGAGGAAGGGATCTATGTTCCAATCGTGTTCTGACTCACTGTTTGATTCCCTCTCAGGAGACCGGCTCCCGAAATAAGCCCCTGAACCTCTCAGCAGGTCACGCACTTGGCATCACCAGGCTTGTTTCAGCCTCATTACCAACCCTGAGGACACGCAGTTGTTTCGGGTCATCTTAGGAAATCGCACCACAGACCATTTTAATAACATGCACCTTTATAAATTTGGCTTTAGTTTGGAGGTAAATGGGGAGGTCTTGGTGAGAACTGAATTTCTGGGAGCTGGGACTTCAGTTTTCATTTCTTAGTGTCCCTGAAGTCCGTTTTAGGCTTGGATTGGGTGGGTGACCTCTTAGGTCTGCCAGATTGGCCACCAGGCATATATTTCACCTCTAGTTCTGAGGTGGGGGCTTGTTACCATTCAGCAACTGTTAGGATTGGGAAATGACCTTGGGTTCTGCAGTAGCTGGACCAATTTCAGATAGAAGGGGCTACATTTTTGGTCCAGAATAGCCTGGCCAAAACAAGTAACACGTCTTTATAGCAGGTGATTACTGTTTCAAGTTTCTAGGGGGAGTAAACAAGTTACAAAGTATTCTTGCAGCTTGGGCCTGTGATAGTGCATTGTGCTCGGAGAAACCTGATAGATTTTGGTCAGTTACAGCCGGTTCCTGGCTGGAAGTTTGGAGAAAGTCCCTAGACTGAGTATTTGTAAGGATGGAGAGTGGTGGTCAGGCCTTGTGCAGGGAGCCCTGCTTTTATCTGCCGAGGTCCATCCTTCCGGCGTCACTGTGTATCTCTGTATGTTCCTTTGCCTAGAGACTCATTCTGTAGCCTCCTGTTCATAATTCGGGCTCCTAATTCAGATGTAGAAGCAGGCGATGTACTTAGTGGGTACTGTTCAGGGGAACTGGGAGGCCAGTGCCTGAGAGGAGCGTGGGAAGCGCTGCTGGGAGCTGCCAGGTCTAGGGCTGGCTCTGTGACCCCCTCACTCCCCAGAGCCCTTTCCCTCGTGATGGGACTCCTGCTCCCCTCTGACCTCCCGGGACCTACGGCTGAAGGCCGCAGCCTAGCTCGGCTACGTTATGGTTAACCATCTGGGGAGTGTGCTGCTGTTACGAATCGGGCACATGTTCACCCACAGAGACCAGATCAAACCAACAGCTTTTGGAATGAGGCCAGTTCCGTTGAGTTCATGAACTGGTTGTGGGTTGTGATGTTTTTGCTCCCCAAAGGGCAGAGAAGGCTGTAATCTGGGCAGATTAAGAATTCGTTTGGTGGTGTCTGAAGGGGCGCAGATCATCTGGCTTGAGCTTTCTGGGGACCTGTGACTCCGTGTCTGCATGAACAGTTTGTCGAACTATAGCTAGTCTTGAATAGCTAGTAAAGTAATAACAGTATTTCCTTTCCTTCCTTCTAGTTTTTTTTTTTTTTTTTTTGCGCGCAGTATGCGGGCCTCTCACTGTTGTGGCCTCTCCCGTTGCGGAGCACAGGCTCCGGACGCACAGGCGCAGCGGCCATGGCTCATGGGCCCAGCCGCTCCCTGGCATGTGGGATCCTCCCGGACCAGGGCACGAACCCGTGTCCCCTGCATCGGCAGGAGGACTCTCAACCACTGCGCTGCCCTCCATGTGTTGTAGCCCATGATATGTGTGTGTGTGTGTGTGTGTGTGTGTGTGTGTGAGAGCGAGAGAGAGAGAGATGTCTATAGAATTACTGTGTCCTCTCTTGGTTTACAAGGTGAAGCAACATGCAGCATGACTCCTGTGGTTCTAAGTCTGTTTCTTACGTGGCTGTGGGGTTTTCTTCTCAGACCCAAGCCACATGTTTTTCTTCTGTTTACAGTAGAAGTTACTTCAACACTCCTGTGATAGCTGCTGGGGTTTGACCCCTGTGCCGGTGTAATCTGTTGCTTCCTAGTGAGGTGTGAATGTGAGAGTTTTCTTCCCAGTTTTTAGTTCCAGAATCAAGGAATACCATAGTTCTCTCAGGGCAGTTTATAAAATATTCTTTAAAAGTACACACAAGCAACATGACATGGGGAATTTAAAAAAGTAATTTAGCCAACCACCTTGTTTTATTTTCTGATTTTTGTACAACCCCAGTTTCATATTCTTGAATATTTTTCTGTTTGACGTACATCATTTTTATATGTATATTTAACAACTGCACAATATTTTTTTTTATAAATTTATTTATTCTTTTTTGGTTGTGTTGGGTCTTCGTTGCTGCGCACGGGCTTTCCTCTAGTTGCGGTGAGCGGGGGCTGCCCTTCATTGCAGTGCACGCGCTTCTCACTGCGGTGGCTTCTCTTGCGGAGCATGGGCTCTAGGGGCATGGGTTTCAGTAGTTGCAGCACACAGGCTCAGTAGTTGTGGCTTGTGGGCTCTAGAGTGCGGGCTCAGTAGTTGTGGTGCACGGGCTTAAATGCTCCGTGGCATGTGGGATCTTCCCAGACTAGGGATCGAACCCATGTCCCCTGCATTGACAGGCGGATTCTTAATCACTGAGCCACCAGGGAAGCCCCTGCATAATATTTTGGTAAGAATATGACTAGTTTTTTCCCTCTAGTTTTGACCATTCAGGTTACATCTGCCTTTTTTTTAATGTCGTGAATTTGACTTAATATATATACACTTAGGCATATTGTATTTTACCTCTTGAATTACTGGATTTCCCTAAGATGTTTTATTAGAAGTGGATTTTTGAAGAGAGATTTTTTTCCCCTCAGTTCTTGAAATATATTAATATATTTTGAGAAGTACTTACTAGTCACACTGCTGTCAGCCTTATAAGAATGCATCTTTTTCCACAAATTTATCACTATTCGGTGGTAAGGTTTTTTGTTTTTGTTTTCCGTTGGCTATTATTTTGACTTTATAAATATGGTACCTTCTTGCTTTAACCTGCATTTCTTTGGTTCCAGGTGACTTGAACCTTTCTTCTGTTTTTTTTTTCCCTAATCGCATTTCTGTGGTTGTGACTTCCGCCCGAGTCCTTTCCTTGTTACACCATAGATGAAACTCCGTGTGTGCAATTGGTTTCGAATGGACATACCTACACTTTGTGATATCCAGGCTATGTAGTTTTGTTTTTTTGCTAGCAAACGTGTTTATGTGCAGAAACTCACCCAGTTGATTATAAAAGGTCTCTTCTACTAGAACATTAAAAGCCATTGTTTTATGTAATGAGGATATGACTCTTTGTGTTCTCATTACAATTTTTTTTTTTTTTTTTCCGTATGCGGGCTTCTCACTGTTGCGGCCCCGCCCGCTGTGGAGCACAGGCTCCGGACACTCAGGCTTAGCGGCCATGGCTCATGGGCCCAGCCGCTCCGCTGCATGTGGGATCTTCCCGGACCGGGGCACGAACCCGTGTCCCCTGCATCAGCAGGCAGACTCTCTACCGCTGCGCCACCAGGGAAGCCCTCATTACAATTTTTTTAACTTTGGCCATTTTTCATTTTTACAGACGTTAAAATCTTCTATTTTTAAACCTGCCAGTCTTTTCTCTTTTGATTTCTTTCATTACTTCATGGAAATTTAAGATGGTAAAGATTAAAAGGACTGATCTGTCTGATACTGCTTAAAAATAGTGTGAGAGGAAAACGGTGAACCAGGTAGATTAGTCCCTCTCAGCCCTGTGACATATGATGTGACAACGCAGCTCCTTGGCTCTGTGGCTCATACAGCTGGTGAGGGGCCAGCCTAGTGTCCTGCAAAATGCCAAGGCCCCTGATGCTGGGGAAGCAAGTGAGGTGGGCCTGGTATGTGGGAATGGGCCGCATCCTCACACTGATTCCGCTTGCAGCTCTCGCCAGCCCTGTCCTGGGCCTGAGAGAATGTACCCGAGGCTCGGCCGTGTGGTGCCAGAACGTGAAGACGGCGTCTGACTGCGGGGCCGTGCAGCACTGCCTGCAGACCGTCTGGAACAAGCCGACCGTGGTGAGTGCCTCCGACTGCTGGGCCTCTGTGTCGTCTGTAACTGCTGCCCTTTACGGAGCGCTCTCTCCTGCTTCCTTTTGTTTGTTCTTCCTGGTGAACCTGAGACCTGTTTGTGGGTGGGGGTACCCATGCGGAGGAGTGGCGGGCTGGAGCGGGGAGGCTCCATTCCCCCAAGGCCGCCCAGTGTCCTGGTGGCACAGATAGGGGGAGGTCCTGCCTGTCCTCCACCGCGTGCCCCATGCTGCCCTCCAGATGCAGCTCCCACCTCTCTACCACACATAAAGGACCGGCAGGTGTAGCTCCCATTCCCAGGACAGGGCACACGGGTACAGCTCTGTCCTTGGTCACTCACTCAAAGTAGATGCTAAGCTTTTGAAATCCTTTCCCCCCTTTTTGGTATTTTTGTCTTTTAAACAGGCAGATCACCGATTCAGACCCTAGAGCTTGGTAGCTATCTAAAATTTTATTTCCAATTATAGCCAGACTGGAAAAGATGCCACTGATTTTTCATCTAAACAGTGATAAATATAGCACATTAATATGGGGAATACTCTTAAGATGACAGACCTCAGGTACATACTCCACGCAACCTGAGTCCTCTCAGGAGACACCCGAGCTCTGCTGGCTGGGCCAGGGGACTACAGGAAGTGCTGTTTGTTTGCTCTGGGATGTGCTTCAGCCTGTGGTCCAAGGCAGGATTGATTGTGTGGAGCTTGAGATCTAAAACTTGTCGCTGGCCACTAGTACTCCTTCAGTAAGAGAAGAAGAATTAATCCAGTAACACTGCTCTATTAGTTTTCTGAATTCACTGTCTTAAACCACTCTCTGTGGCCAAAATTACTTTCAGATTTGGTTTCTAATTTGCTTCTGATCTTGTTTTTAATACTGCTTCCTCTTTTGAAGTTTAATGTATCACGGGGGCAGTTTAGATCTTTCTCTCTTGACAGGACAGTCTCGTGGATACCGGAACCTCTCGGGCATCATGCACAAATTCACGATATCATAAGTTTACGATACTGAAAAAAAGGCATATGTAACCTGAGTGGCCGCACGCACAGTATTAGCCTGATTAGGTCCGAAGGTTCAAGGCGGTTTCTCTCAATGCGGCTAAATTCACAGGTGTTCCTTAATCTCACCCAGATGTGTTCCTTCTTCATGGGTTGAAAATTGGTTGACATAAAGAAGGAAGCGCCCCAAGAGCTCTGAGGACTGGCTAGAATTTCCGTGGTCCTGGGCCACGTAGGGATGCCAGGCTTGTCTAGAAGACTCGCGTCATGTCTCTGAGCTCTGCAGTGGTGACGTGTGGCCTTCACTGGCACACAGCACTGCCCGGGAGGTGGAAGGCAGACAGAGCGCCGGCAGCAGTGCTGGTGGGAGTGCGCAGAGGTCTGACTGGGCCTTGTTTCACTGCCCGCACCCTCTTACTCTGTGATGTTCCGTCACGTTACCGATTTCCTCTGATTTCTGCTGCCCCGAGTTCCAGCTGATTCTTGAGGCTCAGTTTCTTCACAGAGCTGTTGGGAGCATGAACGCAAAATGTAGCCTGTGCCGTGTGCACTGAGCAAGGCGCTGAGGGGTATAGAGGGTACAGGAAAAGGGTTTCTATCCTGTAGAAGCACAGCGTACTGTGATCAGCCACATCTAAGCCTCCCCCGCGGTGTCCAGTGCTTCTCACCTAGGTTGGGGGACCAGGATGTGCCAGTGTGTCAGAGATGGCCATGGTTAGATGAAACAGGAAAGCGGCCATGGCAGTTTTCAGCTGTGTGCGGTGTGAGTTATGTCCTACGGATACAGATCTCTCTCCCTCGTGTTCCTTCCTCTTAGAAATCCCTTCCCTGCGACATATGCAAAGACGTCATCACTGCAGCCGGTGACATGTTGAAAGACAACGCCACTGAGGTGAGCCGCCACCGGGGTGTGTGACTGCGTGTGAGCGGTGGCCGTGTGGCCACGTGCATCGGTTCCGTACAGAGCTGTGACTGAGGGCGTCCAGCGAGGAATGGTCTAGGCTCAGGTCGGAAATAACTGTCCTGTGGGCCACAGACTGCTTCTGTCATGTAACGTCCCCCACCCCATCCTTTAAAAATGTAAGAACCATTCTTACCCACAGGCTGTACAAAAACGGGCTGCGGGCCCTAGTTTGCTGACTCCTGGGCTAGGCGTCAAATGCCCGAGGTTGATCGGGACTTTGTATCACATGCCGTTAACCTTTAGGTCCATTTTTGGTGACTTCTGCTCAGAATTCCCTGTGCCAGTGAGACCGCAGGTCAGAGGATCTTTGTTCGCATCTGCTTTTTGCCTCACTGACCTGGCAGGGCCACGGCTCCACACTAGCCCTCTCCCAGGTCCTCTTCCCTGAGGGCCACTGTTTCTAGCCTTCACGTTTCTGGAGTTGTGGAGGGCCTCTCGCTTTCGGCCCGTTTGTGGAGAAGAAGTCCATCCTGGTCCGATCCTTGCCTCTGTCCTCTCTAGCAAGAGATCCTCGTGTACTTGGAGAGGACCTGCGACTGGCTGCCTAAGCCGAACATGTCTGCCTCCTGCAAGGAGATCGTCGACTCCTACCTCCCGGTCATCCTGGACATGATTAAAGGACAAATGGTACGTGATGGAGAATAGATAGACTCTTCCTTCAAGGCACCTCTGAGGCCCGGGGCAGGTTCCAGACCAGATTACAGTGACTAAGATGGAAAGTCCGTTCATAGACTGAGATTTCGTCAACAGATCTTTTGTACAGTTTTCGTCCAGAATGGCTTTGGCACAGCAGACCACTCTGCTTGTAACGTTCAAGGGTTGGGGAGGGTATGGGAAATGGGAACTCATAGAATTAATGAAGGAATGTAAACTGGTATAAGAGTTATAGGTGCTGACTTGATAACTCATGTCAGCTACAAGGATGCTTGACTTTCATTCAGTAAGTATCTGTTACGCATAAACCATGTGCCAGAGGTTGGGTTTTCAGCAAGGAACAAAGAGCCAGGTTTGTGGAAGTTGGAAGGACCCTAAAAACCTCCAGTGGGGCAGGAGTGTCCTGAGATGGGACCAAGGTTTTGGTAAGGAAAGCAGGGGTCACATCACGCAAGACCTTTTAGACACTCCTTCAGGATTGTCGGTGCAGCGGGGAGGTCTTGGAGGGTTTCACGGGGAGAGGTGAGATGATCCCTTTTCAAGGGGGTTGGTCTGGTCTGGGTCCCACCAATGGCACCTCCAGGAGGACGGTGGTGGAACCATTTGTCATAATGGAGCCATGGGGCTGGCCAAGCAGGTTGGGCGGTTTGGTTTGAGATGTGCCTGTTAGCTGGGCGTGCGCACGTGAGTCACGCCAGGAGATGAGGAAAGGGAGAATTCGAAGGCGCCAGGTGGCCTGTTTCCTTCTGGGGAGAGGATTTCCACTTGTGCCTCTTTCCCCCCAGAGCCATCCCGGGGAGGTGTGCTCCGCTCTCAACCTCTGTGAGTCTCTTCAGAAGCACCTGGCAGAGCTGAATCACCAGAAGCAGCTCAAGTCCAATCAGATCCCGGACCTGGATATGGCTGAGGTGGTGGCTCCCTTCATGGCCAACGTGCCCCTCCTCCTCTACCCTCAGGACGGGCCCCACAGCAAGCCCCAGCACAAGGTGAGGCGGCGGGCCTGGCCGCCCAGGGCCCCGTCTTTGGTTGGGTTTGAGCTGTGACACGAAAGGGGGCGGCATGTGCGTACAGCTCTCAGACTGGGGCCTTATTCCTTTACTTGATTCTGCAGTTCCACAACCCACCGTCCAGATGGTTGCGCATGGAGGTTCTGAAGAACCGGGATATCTAACAGACGCAGAGATGGTTCCCCCTTCCTGTTAAGCTTTACTATAAACCTGTCAGTCCCTTTAGAGCCTGTAAAAACACATTAGGAACAGTTCAGGGACTCACCCCTGGTGCTGCAGTTACGAGCATGTCGGAATCTGAACACTCGTAGCTGTTTTTAGGAATATGCAGTGTTTACAGACCAACTGCCCCTGTGTCTCTAGGCTGATGGGGACGTTTGCCAGGACTGCATTCAGATGGTGACTGACGTGCAGACTGCTGTGAGGACCAACTCCAGCTTTGTCGAGGCCTTGGTGGACCACGCCAGGGAGGAGTGCGACCGCCTGGGGCCTGGCATGGCCGACATGGTGAGCCTTACCTCAGGCATCGGAGGACGTTCTGGGCCAGGGAGCTGGGCTGTGGAGACAGCAGTGGGGGAGGCAAGAAAAGTTCACTTCCTGGGGCGCCATTTCAAGTTCCAGCCTGAGGGCTTTGAGGAAGAGATGTTCAGACAATTCCCAGTTTCCAGAAAGCAGCCAGATATGTGGTGGGGACTTAAATACCTGGTTGGTTAATTGAGTTTGGATATGTAACAGAACTCGTGGGACAAAATGGCGGAAGGAGAAGGAGACCACTTTTGTGAAGATTTTTTTTTTTCTTTTTTTCTCGCAGTCACCACAACTTTAAGAAACAACAGTAGAACCACTTAGAACCCTGTTCCGGTTCTAAGGCCTGACTTGTCTATTCGTAATTCTAGGTGTGCTGTCCCCGCCGCCAGCAGGGTGGTTGCCCAGGGGAAGCCACGCGCCTGGCTTGTAAGAGGCTCACCTGGGATGCCTTCCTTACTTTGGTGAATGTTGGTCCTCCAGGCTCAGAAACTCTTCGTTAGCCCCGTGGGGGGTTTATGTCTCGGACCCTGTTCCCATTACCCACACTCACGAGATTGATGTCTAAAACCAAAATGCCATTTAGTACCCGACCACTAATGAACCTCTGCCAGGCTGGACGTGGGGAGGCCAGCCGTAAGAAGTCCGTGGGCCTGGGATCTAGAGCAGCCTTTCTGGGTGGGCATGGCTGGCTCTGGGAGCTAAGCGTTCCTTTCTGTTAACTTTCTTTAAAGCCTGTGAATCTTTTAGCCTCGTTGAAGGATCTTGGTATATTTGCTGTGTCAGTTGGCTTCCCCAGGTTAACCTCTCTGAGAGCTGTCATATCACCCTGTTTTCTCACGTATAGAGGCTCCCCAGTCATGACCAGATAGGGTCTGCAGGTAATACCTAAATTTTTATGAAAATCATTATAACTTAACTGGATTGTACTGGATTTAGACTTTATGATCCTGTCCAAGAATGTGTGAACGGATTTGAAAGGTGATCTCGGATCCATCACAGTGTATCTTGTAGCCACTCTCAACTCTAAATTTGCCACTGAGTAGTTGCCGTGTGACCGCGGGGAAAGTATGGGCCATAAAAGGAGATTGGAGGACCTCATCTCTAAGGGCCTTTGGAAAACATTTTCAAAACACTTTTGCACACATGTTTTCCCGTAAGGTATGGAGTAACCAGATTGCCATTTTTTATCTTATTGAGACCGGCCCAGAGCAGGCATTGATGATGCCACTCTTGGCAACTTGCTTGATACTCACCTATTGACACTGTTGGAAAGGGTGGGGTTTTGGTGTGTTGTTGTAGCAGTGAGTTTCGCTAACCGTCTGTTTCTCTCTCCCCAGTGCAAGAACTATATCAACCAGTATTCGGAAATTGCTATCCAAATGGTGATGCATATGGTAGGTGGCAGGGGAAGCTCCTTGTTAGCATTTTTCTTTGTCTCAAACTGTGATCTCTAGGATTTTGAAAATTATATGGTTTAGTTTCCCTTTTACCTTTAAGTACTGAATTGGGCCAAAATGAGTCCTCTTTGACCAGCAGACTGTCCACCTGCAACTCAGTACCTCCCCCTTGCCTTCCCCAGGTAGGGGAAAGGCTCAAGTAGCCTGACCCCCGGGACTGCCCTGCTGGATTCCTGGTGGTTTGTTTGCCGGCGCATATGCGAGCTGGCCATCAGATTTCTAGCATCTGGCTTTCATTCTGGGACCCTTGGGAATAGTCTGCTCTGTAGCTAGGCCAGGCCTGAGGATTGCTGTCTTCCAGCCTGAGTTCTGAGGGGGGGAGCATCCGCCTCCCAGAGCTGGTCCTGCACTCTGCAGCAGTGTTAGCTTAGCTGCTGCTGGAGCCCGTAACTCCTGCACTTGCTTCTCATGCATCCAGGGGGTAGGGGCATTCCTTCATTATTAGAGGTAGAAAATATCCAGAAAGCACAGTGAAGCCGGCTCGATCCATGCAGCAAACTGTACAGGGCAGGGAGGTCTGAAGGCATCCTTACATGGGGAAGATGCATTGGCCTCCTGAGATCTGATCTGCAGTGGGTGAGGGGTGAGTTGTCCTTTTTTTCTCTGTCATGCTGACTTCCTAACTATGTTGAGACTGGCCTACAGTCCTTGAGTTTGTTCTCCTCAGGGACAAGTAGATACACATGCGCATCCCTGTTTTTTTCCCTTCCCTTAAGATAGGTAACTAAGACTGGAATTGCTGAGTCAAAGGGCAGGGCTTTTAATAACACAGGCTTACCTCGAAGATACTGCAGGTTTGGTTTCAGACCACTGCAGTACAGTGAATATCACAATAAAGTGAGTCAAACGAATTTTTTGGCTTCGCAGTCATATAAGAGTTACGTGTATACCACACTGTAGTCTGTTACGTGTGCAGTAGCGTTAGGTCTAAAGAAACAGTGTACATACCTTAATTAAAAAATACTCCATCGCTAAAAACCATTAACCATCATCTAAGCCTTCAGTGAGTCATAGCAGTAAAAAGTTGAAATATTGTGAGAATTACCAAAATGTGACGCAGAAACATGCAGTGAGGAAATGCTATTTATTGGAACAATGGGGGCCAATAGACTTGCTTGAAGCAGGGTTGCGACAGACCTTCAATTTGTAAAATCTGTGAAGCTCAATGAAGTGAGGTACGCCTGCATTGTCAAACCAGCCTTCCAGGCTGGCATTCGGCCACCTGGGGGCAGATTGCCCTGAGACCTGGGCTGGGGATCCGTGACCCCTCCGGGTGTATTAGGTATTCGGACACACGCCCCTGATTTGAGCAGCCGTGTGTCTTGTTCCCGGGCGCTCATCCCCAGTCTGAGGTGTGGGCCTCGCAGGCGTGGTGGGCTTGGCTTCTGAGCAAGGAAAGCCCCTCCTAGCGTGTTTTCTGGGGACCTGCTGCTCAGTGTTTTGCCGTGGCGTGTTAGGGGCACGGGGATGGTGCACCAACAGGCTTCTGGGGGCAGCGTGGTCTGACCCTTGAAGGAGAGAGTAGCTTTCAGGGTCCCCATGTGCATGCAATAGTAGGAACAAGGTAGGTTGCTGATAGGTGACCGGAAGGGCATTTCACCTAAACTTCTGGTGACAGACATCCTTATACCTGGTTAACTGCTTGATTATTGGTGTTTTAATTTTTTCTTAACTGTTGTGTCCTTTCCTTTCTCTCATTTTTGTCATCTCCGATTTCCTGTTTTTTTGTTCAGCAGCAGGATCAGGTATGTGCTGGGGATTTGCTTGTAGTAGTGGGTCTGCTGCTGCTTCTTGTTAAGTTTGCTCATCTTTTTTTGTGCGGCATCGTCAGCTCTGACAGATAACAAGGAAGGATTGGGAAAGGCGGGCTCCCTCTCCGTGTTAATAACTTGGCTGGCGAGGGAGTCCGCATCTCTCCCGTGTGATTCAGCACTGGGAGGGGCCGGGGGCCTCACTTGCCCTTCGGGGGGCCCAGCAGATGAGGCCCGCGGAGCCTTGCACTCTGGTCGGAATCGGCGCCCAGCCAGCCACGTGCAGGCCACCAGTGTGGTGGGGAACCGTCGGTGGCCTCGGCTTCCTTCAGTGCAGGCCCGACCTCAGTGGGACACCTTGTTTCTGTCATGATTCGGGAGAGCGTTGCATGTCATTGGTCGTGTTTTTTCATCGCCCCAGAAATGCTTCTGCTGCATGAGCGAGTCATTTGCAGATAGCCGGCAGACTGTTCCCCTGTCTGTTGGATCCAGAGAACTGGAAACAGTCTCTTGATGGCTTCTGCCCCTCTGGGTGACGGGGTCCTTTGGGTTCTGGAGCCACACGAGACAACTCAGGAGCCAGGCCACTGGGGGCAAGACATGGGGACCGAGCCCCCAGACTAGACTTACCGAGCTAGTGCCCTTTCGGGGTTGTACTGAGCACTGCCCTCCTTTGAGTACTGGTATCCATTTTTAGAATTAAAGATTTTCAAAGGCATTGTGAAGTCTAAGAGGAGAGGACTTTGGTTGAAATATCTGAATTTCCACCTAGGCCTCAAGGAGTTAGTGCAGCAAAGCTGATCTGAGACAAAGCAGCCACACCTCCTCATCTTTGTCCTTTTTCTAAAAAGCTTTTGCTATATCTTCCACCCCTTTCTGATTTTTGCCCGCTCTTAAAGCCTGCCAGAGATAGGATACTTCTAGGATATACTTTTCAGAATCCTCCAGCCTTATTTAATTTTAGAGCCTTCCGCATATTAAAACAAGATGAACCATAGCCATGAGCTACTCTTTCCCCTTAACAGAGCCCGTTTTAGCAATCCTGTTCCTGCTGCTTTATGATTTGCCGGTGGGAGCAGATGCCATCTCAGGCCAGAGCTAGTTGCATTTGTTTACAAAGTATACCAAGTGCGTATACTTCACTTGCTCTTGGCCATTGTCGTAGTGAAATGGTCAAGATGTTGTCCAAACTATCTAGTTCTTCTGTGGTTTGGTATCTGGAGGGGAAAGGGGATCTGGAGACCTTGTGACTTGAAAAGATTCATGACGTGGGGAGACTGGGTTTTCGTTTGTTGTGTGTGTGTGTGTGTGTGTGTGTGTGTGTGTGTATGTGCGCATGTGTGTGCAATTGTGAACGTAGAATGTAATGTGGCTTTTTAAAAAGACAGTATTTCCCCTTAATGTATAATTTTAAAGGGTCCTGCTACTGAGAGATCCGGTGTGGTCTTATTTCTAACACATTTGGCTTTCTGTTAGTTTATGGGCATCGTAGTTCTTCCTCTAGAAAGAACATGTAGCTTATTACTTCCTCCTCCTGAGGGCGAGCCAGCTCAACTGAAAAACAGACCAGGTGTCCTTGGAGTTGATTCGATTGCCCTTGAAAGGTGCCAGGAGTTTTGCTTCCCTGGGTGCTCCCCGGCTGGAGCGGATAGTAGTTCTGTCTGATCACTCTTCAAAGCTTTGCATGACCTCCTTCCCCATGTGGAACTGGTACATCTGCATTTGCACAAGCCCCTTTAGATTTAATGTGGGCTCTTTGCCTGTCTGGGGGGCAGTCAGCTTTGACACTGGGTCTAGGATGTTCCTCCAGCACCCCGACTTTGTGTGTAGAGCGTGGGACGGGGTGGTGGGTTTGGGCCTGCCTCTCACTGCTGCTTCTGTGCTCTTTTTAGCAACCCAAGGAGATTTGTGGGCTGGTTGGGTTCTGTGACGAGGTGAAGGAGGTGCCCATGAAGACTCTGGTGCCTGCCAAGGTGGTCTCAGAGAACGTCATCCCTGCCCTGGAGCTGGTGGAGCCCATAAAGGTACCTGGTGCCGTTGGTTTTGTGATGCCCCGCCACTCCACATTGTCACGCCCTACAAGGCACAGCTCATTTGGCTCCCTGCTTGGCTTTTTTTTTTTTCTTTTTTTTTTCGCCGTATGCTGGCCTCTCACTGTTGTGGCCTCTCCCGTTGTGGAGCACAGGCTCCGGACGCGCAGGCTCAGCGGCCACGGCTCACGGGCCCAGCCGCTCCGCGGCGTGTGGGATCCTCCCGGAGCGGGGCACGAACCCGTGTCCCCTGCATCGGCAGGCGGGCTCTCGACCACTGCGCCACCAGGGGAGCCCTCCCTGCTTGGCTTTTACAGGTATTTGAGTTTGAGACCATTAGTTTACAGTACCCCCTAAATTGATGCAGCGCCCCCTACCCTCGTACATTTATCTCCTTGGTTATAAACCCTAGTGCTCGTGGGATCAAGTCTACGTTTTTAGCACACCATTCGAAATCATTTTTCAGTGCCCGGCTCCGACCGAACCTTTCCGATGTGCTTTCTGTGGCCTCGCCCACCTCCTCCCCCATGCTGTGGCCGTGGTACAAACTTGATGTTTCCAGAACAGGCGCCCAGCCATGTGACGTCTTATCACATGGCACGTGTGTGCACTTCTTGTTCCAGAACTTTCCATGTCAGTGTCACTCGACCTTTAGCTGTCTCGTCTCCTCCTGTTGTCTTCTCTCGGCACGGGTACTGTGTGGACCACACAAGGGTCGTGTCTGGCAGAGTCGGAAGCGCTGCTGCCGCCCCTCCTGTCCAGTCGAGACGCCCACCTTGCTGACTGAATTAGTGGCTGGAGAAGATGGAGAGTTCTAGCTTGTACTCTAGCCACATGTGATACTTAAAATTTAAAGAAAAAAATTCAGTTCCTTGGTTACACTAGCCACATTTCAGGTGCTTAGTCGTAGACTCACGTGGCTAGTGGCTGCTGTATTGCGTGGCACGGCCAGAGAATGTTGCCACTGTCACAGAAAATTATGTCCAACAGTATTGTTTTATCAAAGGTAGGCTCTGGAAAGGCAGTCTCGGGCGCTGAGACTCGAAACGCAAGAGCAGACCTGAAACACGTTTAAAACGCTGTCTTCTAAATAGTAGACCAGTAGTGAATCCTCTCTCTGTTCCTGCTCCCCCATTCGCCTCCCCAGAATGAATGCTGAATGATGAGGTGATTGCAACCAAACGGACGTTGGATGGACAGCTCTTTGGGGTTGGGGGACAGTTTCACTGCTTCTGTTCCTGGTTTTGGGGTGGTGGTAGAGGATTGGGGAAAGGGACAGGTTTCCCACCATCTAGGAGCAGCAGGGACTGGGGCTTGGACACTGGGAGGAAGCCACACCCCATTCTGAATGCAGCAGGAAGTGGCCTTTGTGTGACGCTAGCCCGTCCTGACCTCTGCCCCACTCCTTTAGAGGAGCAGGACCGAGGAGTGAGGCGAGGCCCTCAGGGTTAGTATTCTTCTGCCCTTTCAACAGAAGGATCCGGTCCCGGCGAAGGCTGATATTTACTGTGAGGTGTGCGAGTACGTGGTGAAGGAGGTGGTCAAGCTGATTGACAACAACAGGACCGAGGTACGTGGATTTCGGGAAATACTGCCATCGCGAACGCTCCTGGTGGCCCTGGAGCCAGAACGGCCTGGTGGGAGGACCCAGCCCGAGAGCTGGGTCTGGCCCATGTGGGTATGGGACACCAGCCCGGGAGTCGGAACCACCACTTCCCAGCAGCGGATCCCTCTGGGCTGGGGCCGGAGGCAGCCTCTTTGTCCTGCTCTATAGGTCTAGCCTTTGAGGGAGAAAACAGCACCTTGCTGTTGGCTCCCTGGTCACATCGGCATTTTCAGAGTCTCTCCCACCCCACGCAGCCTCCCATCTTCTCACATGAGCCTCTCTTCTTGTGTTTCAGGAAGAAATAATTCATGCTTTGGACACCGTGTGCTCGAAGCTGCCCTCGTCCTTATCCGAGGAGTGCCAGGAGGTGGTGGACACTTACGGCAGCTCCATCCTGTCGATCCTCCTGCAGGAGGCGAGCCCTGAGCTGGTGTGCAGCATGCTCCATCTCTGCTCCAGCCGGGGGCTGCCTGCGCTGACCGGTGAGCCCAGTGCGCGTGAGGCCGGCCGGCCCCTCTCGGGTTAGGGAGGGCCTTGCCAGCACTGAGCCTGTGCTCTCTTGCATAGCACACGTGATGCCGCGGAAGGACGGTGGCTTCTGTGAGGTGTGCGAGAAGCTGGTGACCTATTTGGAGCACAACCTGGAGAAGAACAGCACGAAGGAGCAGATCCTTGCTGCCTTCGAGAAAGGCTGCAGCCTCTTGCCTGACCCGTACCAGAAGCAGGTACGCTGTGGGCTGCTTTCGGCCAGAATGTCAGAACCTGCTTGGGACACGCAGGAGCTGGTTGAAGTTTTGAGGGAGAAGCAGCCATTTCTGCCTCTGGCGTGGAGTCCACTGAGATTTTCTTAAAGGTGCTCTGTTGGCTCAAGTGGAGCCACGAGGGGGAGAAGAACATGAGCAGGTGGGGGTAGGTGTGTCACCCGGGCAGGCAGGGGGGCCCTGGGCCCACTGGGCTGGCGAGGCCAGGAATTGTGGTGGAAGAGCATGGCCAGCGCCCCGCACTCTGGCTGGGCCCACCTAGACCCACATTGCTGTTTCCCTAACAGTGTGATCAGTTTGTGACGGAGTACGAGCCCGTGCTCCTAGAGATCCTGGTGGACGTGCTGGACCCTTCCTTTGTGTGCCTGGTAAGCGGCGTTGGGCCCGGTATGGGTTCCTGGGCAGTGTGACCTGGGAGGTGCTGCATGGACCCTGGAAAGGGTTCCTCTGAGATTTGGGGCCGGGGCCAGAGTCTGGGGATGGTGTGTGGGAGAACCAGGCGTCCAGGCCCCACCACTTGACTCAGCAACCCTGCCTTTTCTGGAAAGTGCTTATTAGAGCTCTGATTCTAGCTGCTTCTAGAAGCTGATAATCATCTCAGTTTTGAAAAGGATTAGCTGGGCAGACCTAATCCTTCCCCCTTTCCTTTGACCTTATAGAAAATTGGAGCCTGTCCCTCAGCCCGTAAGCCTCTTCTGGGAACTGAGAAGTGTGTCTGGGGCCCGAGCTACTGGTGCCAGAACATGGAGTCGGCAGCCCTGTGCAACGTGAGTAGCTCAGCAGCTGCTCCCCAGGACCCCCGCCAGGCAGGCAGCTCGAGGGAGAACCTGCTCTAACAGGCTCCTTGGCAATCAGCTGTACCCTGTCTTTGGTGGGGAGATGGGTGGGGGAGGGGGACTGAGGCCCAGAGGGGCAGTTAGGCTTACTTATGGGCACCAGCAAAAGCAGGGCTCGCTGCGTTGTTGTCTTTGAGGAGGGAGCCCGGGAGTTGGCTCCTGGCTGGGCAGCCACTACGGGGTGACCCGTGCTGCTTTCCTGGGTGGGGACGTTTCGGCTCAGCCTCTGTTACTTAATGTTCCTTTTTGTGCACCTTCTTCCTCGTGGGGGTTCTTCATGACCGGTAAGCCGGCGTCAGGGCTGCTGCAGGGAGGAGGGTGAGGCCCACCCTGCCGAGCCCCTTGCCCCAGCACCCTCACCCTGTAGCACCGTCAGTGGTGGAGTGCATTTCTGTTGCTCTCCTGGGGACCGGGGCCCGTTTCTGAGCCTGCGTGAGCTGATGTATACCTCTCTCTGACTCTTGGGTGAGGAGTTCTGCCTCGGGGGCCTCGAGGCAGGGGCTCGGGTGTGTAACCAGAGGAAGGGGGTCCTGGGTCCTACCTGCAGGGGTGCTGTTCATCCACTGCTCTGGACTCTTGCCTTATGAGTCCCCAAAACTCATAGCCACCTACTATCCCCGAGTTTAAATGAGATGCTGTCCCGGGCCTTTATTAGCATCTGGTCCATCCCGGCTGATCTGGGACAGGATAGCGGGTCCCACTTTCGGGTGCCGGCTGATGCACTCATGGGCCAGGGATAGCGTTTGTCACCTGCAGACTAAACTGTTTCCTCTCTCCTGTCAGGCTGTCGAGCATTGCAAGCGTCACGTGTGGAACTAGAAGGCACGGTCTGTCTTAGAGAAACTGCAGCCTCTTTCCCTGCTTGTGTCTGGGGGAACGAACACACAGATCTGTTGGCTTTGTTGTTGTTATAAAAATGATAGGAGCCCTCTCCCTCAGTCCCTTTCTTCTCACCCTCATCTTAGCATCGCTGTCAGCAGGCCGCTGGCGTAGCTGCTTCAGTGTCCCTTTCCTCCCTGCTACATGGATGCCGACATACCGTACACTGGAGGTCTCTTGAGTCTGTCCCTGCATGGTGGTTACCCGGAGGAGACGGGGCTCTGGCTGTGGGCATGAGCCAGAGCCTCTTGACTGAGGTTGTCCGTCCTCCTGCATGGGCCTTGGGTGCTGAGGCCTCCGGAGGCCTGCTCTAAGGAGGGACCTTCCCGCCTCGTTGGGCCTGCTGATCTGCCAGACAGAGGCAGTTTTATAGGAAAGATGAGAGGCTCAGAATAATTATTAGGCTTTTTAAACAAACAGTGTGGTTCTCACTGTAATAGAGCTGCTGGAAGCAGCCGCTCAGGAGACCTGGTGGGGCCGGGCTTGCTACCGTTGGGTCAGCCTTTGATTCGGCTTTCCTGTCTTTCTTTCCTTGTTGATGCCGTGTTTGGAGTTCTGTGGTTTGGGGTGGGAGGGGAAAAAACCTGCATGAATGTAACCTGCTAGCTCTTTGTGGAGGTCCTGGGGGCCTGCTTTTGTGTGTGTGGACAGTGGTGACTGCGTCATGCCCACTCTTGTGTCCACCCTGCTGCTCAGCGCCCCCGTTGCTCTGGGCAGTACAGCCCCCTCCCTTCTGACCCCCCCCCCTCCCTGTAGATGGTCTTTCTGACCTGTAAATAAATGTGGATGACAAGCTCCTAAGCCTCTGGCTTCCAGGTAGAGGGGCTGCTGGCCTGGGGCCTCAGCCGTCGCCCTGCCTTCTCTCCAGTTTGGCTGCATCCTCTCCTCCACTTCCAGTTGCCAGGAGACAGCGAGATGTGCAGTTGCTATTAAATGAACTTACCGATATTGTTTGTTTTGCACTAAAATTTCTGTGATTTAACAATAAAGTCTGTCAACCAGAGGCCGAGTGTTTCTGTGACACCTCAGCCGGAAGAGTGGCTGCTGCTGAGCTCCGAGGCCGTGAACCTGTAAGTGCCCAGCAGTCCTATGGCCCCGTTTGGCCAGAGAAAGAAAATGCCATCTGGTCCTCCCTGACACACCTGGGGCCAGCAGTGGGCAAGTGGTCACGGGAGTGCCCCCAAAGGTGGGTCCAGAGCTGCCCTGTCCTTACCCCTGCAACCCGCCGGCCCAGCCCCACGGGTAGTTTACCAGAGCCAGAGTGAATTGCCGGTTCCTTTTTTTTTTTTTTAAATTCAGACCATTCCAGAAACGTTCAGTGCGTATCAGTTGAACAAAACCAAGGGGAGAATATGGAGGGAATAACTTAATTTAAAAAAGGAGTACACACGAACACTATATTCAAAACCCAAGGGAACATCAGTCGTTTTATGAGCCCGGCACGTTTGGAAAGCCAGTGAAATGGAGAGAATGCCGTTGGCTGACAATGACCATGTCTGTGTGGGGAAGCAGGGATTACTCACTGCCCCCACCTGGATGTCCGGCCAGGGATGTGGCAGAAATGCACTGGGACTTGAACTGGGGTCAGAGAGTCAAGGCCAGGCAGGGTATGCCTGCTCTGGGCTCCCTCCCTGGTGCTGGACTCCTGTGCTGTGAGGCGGGGTGGGAGGGGCAGAGGGCCGGCTTGGCCTCTTTCAGCTCAGCCTGGGCTGAGATCATCCTCAGACTCCTGGGCTCTCGGTGACCCTCCTTACCTCGTTCTTAGATACTCACCCTTTCTGTTTGGTTTTCTTAAAAAAATAACATTTTATGAAGGTAGAGATCAGATGCCGAACGAGCGTCTGGCAGAAGTGGAATCTGAGCAGCTGACGTGGGCCCTGCCTCTGGGCCAACCCAAGGCTGCGCGCCCAGAGCTGCCTGGGGAGGGCCCTCCCCCGGCCCCCCCGCCCGGAGGTCCTGCCCCTGCTCTCGCCCTGGGAGGGGTGGGGTTGGGCTGCTCACACCTGTCGGGCTCCCCCCATCTAGTCACAGCTCTGTGATCTCCAGGGGGCTCTCCACGATCACGTCGCGAAGCTTGTGCAGGGGCGTGGATTTGGCGGACTCGGTGCGGGCGTTGCGCTCGAAGGCGCTGGCCTCGGCGGCGGTCAGCGTCTCCAGTGAGCGGCCCAGGCCCTTCTGGTCATCCTCGGGCAGGCTGTTGAGGTCGGTAGCCAGCAGCGTGCCGGTGCTGCCGTGCGTCACGTGGATCCCGTCTGGCCCTTTGAGCTCCGTAGGTGGCTTGTGGCAGAAGTGCAGGCTGCCCTGGCCGGGGCTGCGCTCCCCTGGCTCCTCTTCCAGCTCAGTCTGGATCAGCTGCAAGAGGCCGGGACCCACACATGTTCAGGGCAGGGCCAGGCCCCGAGCAGGTGGATGGCCCCGAGTCCCACCTGCTATGGGCCTGTTGCCTCCCTTCTGCACACGAGGAACCCCGGGCTCGTGCCGCAGCAGGCCTGTGCGGCCTGTGGCAGTGTTTCTCGAACTGGGTACAGAGGGGAGCCATGGCTACTTCTGGTGCTACAGATGTGTTCTCTGGAGCATGGGCTTCCCGTGAGAATCTTTCAAATCCCCTGTATTCACTTTGGTCTGTAAAGACCCTGTGACTGTGGTTGTGGCATCTGGATTTGTTACCACGTTGGCCTTAAGCAGGATCAACTCCTAACTGTGGCCAGCTGGAAAGTGTCCACAGTTGAAGCTGGAGGGGATTAATAAGGTAGAGCAGAGACTCACAAACGGCACTTCTGTCCTGTGTGGAGC
The DNA here is from genome assembly GCF_008692025.1 of Phocoena sinus. Taxonomy (NCBI): domain Eukaryota; kingdom Metazoa; phylum Chordata; class Mammalia; order Artiodactyla; family Phocoenidae; genus Phocoena; species Phocoena sinus. The sequence goes on along the minus strand of NC_045778.1, from coordinate 23,995,953 downwards.
TGTTCGGTTTTAGCTACTCCAGTTGAGAATATTGGCCCAGCTGGAAATCTGGGTTTTTAGATAAAGTCTGACTTTCTAAAGTGTTGACATATCACTGCAGGCAAATAAATACGTATATCTACTTGACCCTACAGCCCATTTCTTAAAATGATATCACCTCTCAAAGGTATCTTCTTGGGGCTCCTGAAGTCTAAGAAACACTGCCTCGACACCCACCCACCCCCGGGGAAGCCCGCTGTGGAGCCCAGATGGCGGAAGCAGAGCCCGCTGTCTGACTCTCTGAACCCCCACCCAGTGCAGTCTTGGGCCCTAGCTGCTGATCTCCAGAGACTCCGAGGAGGATGAACTACAGAGAGAGAGAGAGAGAGAGAGAGAGAGAGAGAGAGAGAGAGAGAGAGAGAGAGAGAGAGAGAGAGAGAGAGAGAGAGACAGAGAGAGAGAGAGAGAGAGAGAGAGAGAGAGAGAGAGAGAGAGAGAGAGAGAACCCCCAGGGCTGGGGCACAGCACACAGCTCCCGGCCCACCCGCTACCTCGGAGATGGAGGAGTGGCAGGAGGCTTTTTGCACCATCCGCTGTGCAAAGAGCTTTTTGAGCCGCAGGTAATCCTCCAGGACCACCTTCAGCAGCGAGCCCTGGGGGAGGGAAAGTGTTAACCCCCAACCAAGGCCCTCCCCTGCCTGCGCCGCCCATCACTCACTCCCATAACTAACTCGGGTGGGGGTGACGGAAGGCACTCTGGGAGTGTAGGATGTACAGGCCTCTGATCCTAGGGTAGAGGACTGAGAGCAGAGCCTGGTGACGGCGGCCATACAGAGCCCACGTGAGCTTGTGTCTCAGAGTCCCGGCCTCCAGGACACTGCAGGCTGAAGCAGCTCCTTATCAGCCCGGGGCCCTGGCCCCTATCTGCCTTGGTGTTCTTGCCCCCGTGGAGGGCAGGTCTAGCTGAGTTCCTAGAGGTGGAGAAAGCTGTTTCCCAGGATCCTCCCCACTCCCTGCATCCTCTGGAGCAAGTCCGAGCGCAGCCAGGGGTCTGGGTGCAGGAGCTGCGAGGAGGGCTCACCTTGATGGGCCCCTCCCGAATGATCTGGCCCAGCTTGGCAATGTTGTCATACTCCTGGATGGCCGCCCGCAGGTACCGGTCATCATCAGGCTTGACTGCTGCTGGTTCACGCCCAAAAGTTCCCTGGGGAGAGAGGGGGCGCGTTAGCTGGAGCTGAGGTAGACCGCGCATGCACACGTCCAGGGCAGTGGACCGGTTCCCCCCCAGCCAGCCAGCTCCTTGGCCAGCGATGGCAAAGAGCGTACGCTACCTCCACCTGTCCCTCCTGACCGTCCACCCCATCCCTGCCCCGGCCCAGGCCTGGGCTCACGTGGGTGCGGGTAGGGCTGCTCCACAGGTCGGCGATCTCACTCAGGTTCTCCGGCAGGTCATCCTCGTGCTCTGCCTGGGCAGCCAGCTCCAGGTTCCGGCAGAAAGGATCCAGCCACACGGGGTTGGCCCTGCAGGTGGGGAGTGGGGTTGACTCCAGGCTCGAGTGGACAGATGCCCTTGAAGTCTCGCCCCTAACCCCCCCCCCCCCCCCCGCCCCAACCGTTTCCCAGGCCGTAGTTGTGCTTTCCACAGGACTGGGCCTTCAGGGCCGTGAGAAGCAGGGCCCTTGCCTGTGGTACCCGTGAGTGCGTCCTCCCGCCTCAGGATCCTGCTAGAACCAGGACTACGTGTCCATCTGGATCAGCTTTGGTGCAGTCCTCACCCTGTATCCGATGCCCAAAGCCTACGCCCCCTGGAACTTGGGACCCAGTCAGGGTGGGGAGCCCAACTTGGTGGAGAGAGAGTGGTACCCGGCCCAGCAGGGGGCGCCCACACCCCAGGTTTCAGCCAGTCCGTGATGCCCTCAGTGCTCGAGAGGCAGCGGGGACTGCACCGCAGCTGGGTCCTGGGTGGGTCTCCCCAAAGTGCACCCGGCAGGGTTCAGGGACACCACTTCTCACTCACCCGTCAAAGGAATACTTGTTGGTGTTGGGCATGTCCATGATGTCAACGAAGCCGCGATTCCCTGCAAGAGAAGGGTTGGGGTGTGGGGGGACGGGTAGACCCGGCTGGGGAGCTGGGCCTGAGCCAGCCCTATGGGGCCCGGGCTGTCACCCTAGGCCCTCAGGGGCCCCTCCTGCCCTCCCACCTCCCCACCCATCACAGCCCTCTGACCTGCCGAGCCAGCCACGATGGCTTTGAGCTTCCTCTTGTGTCTGGAAAGAAGCAGAGGGGCCGGTGAAGGAGGCTGCGGCTGGGCTGGCGTCTCAGGGCCTGATGGCCCTGCCTGCCTCCCTGACTGTCCCAGCAGCGGGGCTGGTCAGCCTGTCTCAAAAGGTAGGGCACGTAGGGGTCACTCACACGGTCCTGTAGTACCAGTTCATGAGGATGAAGAGCATGGCAGCCAGGAAGAGGAGAAGGGCCAGGACGATGGTCGCCATCTAGGGCAGCAGGGCCAAGCATGAGTGGCTGAGAGCACCCGGGGCAACAAGGGGACGGTGGGGGCGGTGTCACCAGGGGTACCTGCAGGGCGGACATGTCTTCGGGCAGCTGGACAGAGATGGCGGGCTGCACGTCTAGGACGTTGTAGTTCCGGAATAGATTCCTCAGCTGCTCCTTGTTTTCATCGATCATCTGGATCACTCTGGGCGAGGGGCAGGGGCCTCAGCTCCCATCCTCGTCCGTTCCCCAAGAGCCCGTCCCACTCAGGCCAGCCTGCCCCCCACATTCACATCCCCGACCAAGCCTTGCAAGATTAAGGCCCACCCAGCTCGGACAGCTCTGTATCTTAACAGGGTTCACCATCCCTTCACACAAGCTCCTGTCTGCTGCTCACAATTGCTGTAATACTCCCATTTCACACGTGGGGAGGGTAAGGCTCAGGGGGGTGGAGCTCTGCTCATACAGCCAGACCGTGTGCTCTCCACCCGCCCTGCCCACGTCTGGGGTAGAGCCCCCATACAGCAGGCCTGATGGCGTCATCCGTGCCTCCTTAGTGGGTCCCCTGTCCGACTTCCAGGGCAGGGAGGCAGACCGAAAGACAGGCTGAGCTCAGACGCCCACCCACCTGTCCACGTCCAGGATACGGTTGGTTTCGCGGTTCACCACGTGGATAAGCAGCTCTGTCTGTGCAAAGTTCACCCGACCCTTCGTGTCCACGTGGAACTAGGCGAGAAGGGGCATCATGGGGTGTGTGGCAGGAGCAAGGGATGGGATGGGCGCCTCTTCTAACAGCCTCTCCTGCCCTACCCTGCCAGTAAACCCATCACTACTGGATGCCCACCAGGGGCCAAGCTCGATGCCAGTCACTGAACCAGGCACTACCATTAGCTCCCATTTTACAGATGAGGAAACTGAGACCCAGAGACCCGGAAGGAATTTTCCAAGGCCATGCATCTAGGAAATGACTGATCCCCCTTCATACCCCTGACCTCTCTGCAATGCCCTGTCCCTGCGGCCTGGTCCCCCTTCTCCCTCCACTGCCCCTAGACCGAGGGTGGGTTCCATGGGGTACCTGCACGTCATCGGTGTTGACGATGGCACCAGTGATGTTGGAGAGCAGGCGGATGAACTCCTCCTCGAAGCCACGCACACGGTCGGGGATCTCATTAATGACGATCTTGACCCGCTGGTCATCCCTCAGGATGTAGATGCCAATGATGGCTGTGTCATTGTGACCTGCCAGGTCTCGGGCCACAATGTCCACTACAAAGTAGCCAGGGCTGTAGGCCATGAAGAGGTCGAAGGTGCGCAGGATGCCATCCACACTCCCTGTAGGGAAAGCCTGGCGGTGGTGCACTTTTTCTGGAGAATTCTAAGTTTTTATTTAAACACGCTGCATATTAAAACACAACTTGGACAAGTTTGGGACTCTGCTGTCCCATGCTGGGATGCTACAGAACACTTCTGAGTTCCCTCAGTATCATCTCTCTGTCTCCTACACATACACATGTGCTTCGTAATTCCACAGCCATAGCTGAGAGATGACCAGCAGTGGTACAGCATAGTCTGCTCTTAAAAGGCAGTAGACCTGGGTTCAAAATCTGCCACTTTCTAGCTTTGTGACCTTTAGCAAGCCTCTCTATGCTTATTAAGGTTAAGAGCAGTGCGAACTCAGAGGACAAAGGGATGGTGTCTAGTTGTGTGACTGGGGGTGGCAGCTCATGAACTAGACTACAAAGGGTGGCTAGCAGGAGCATATCTGAAGGCAGAGTTGGAGGTCAGGGTGGTATTCCAGGAGGTGAAGGCCACGGGAGGACGGTGTGGAGCAGGCTGAAGCCATGGTGAGCAGGTCAGCCTGGGTGGGCGCAGTGCACTCAAGGGTAGTAAGGGGCTGTGAAACCAGAAAGAGGGATTAGGAGGAAGACCTGGGGAGCTTTGAAAGCCAGGCCAAGGAGGCTGGATTGATTGCTGTAGGCAGAGAAGAGCAGGGAAGGGGCTGGAGCTGGAGGTATGGTAATGTGACACCCACTGGGACACCTCCTAGAACACCTTGTAGAACCTAACAGACGCTCAGCTATCCACACAGGCAGATTCACAAGCAAACATGCATACTTCTACGTACAAGTGTGCTTTGTACACCTGGGGAGAATTCTGGCTCCCCAGTGCCTACCTGGCGCAATGCCTGATGCAGGCGAGGGTGAGGTGCACAGATGGAAAGATAGGTGGATATATGGAAAGGAGAATGGGAGGATGGATGGACGGATGGACGGACAAATGGGTAGATGGGTGGGCAGATGGATGAATGAGAGGATGGATGGATGGGTGGACAGATAGATGAATAGGTGGGTGGATTGATGGATTGTTCAGTGGGGTGGGTGGGTGGGTGGATGGATGAGGAGATGGGAAGGAGAAGAGAAGAAAGTGGGTGGGTAGGATGTAGAGATGGATAGGTGGATTAGAGAATAGATCGAAAGATAGGTGGATGAATAAAAGGATTAACAGATAATGGCTGGCTGGCTGGCTGAAGGATGGATGAATGGATGGATGGATGGGTGGGCGAATGGAAGGACTGACACGGCTGGTTGGCTGGCCGGCCACCTATACCCTGGGGTAACCCTACAGACCGTATCTCCTCCAGACGATAGTCCATGAAGTGGCTGGAGCCCCTACCCATCGTGAAGACCTGGCCCACATCCTCAGAGTCATTGGCAAAGGCCCGGAAGTAGTGGATGGCCAGGATGCTGTAGAAGACGAGGCTGTTGTTGCCAATATCTGCATCCAGGGCCAGCACTTGGATCAACTCTGAGCCCATTTTAGCGTCGGTGGCCACCCCTGCAGGAACGGGCAAGCGGGTGTAAGCGGCAGGGCCGAGGCCGTCCCACGCCCCGGGCCCGGGCTCTGGGCCTGCACACCTGCAGTGTACTCAGCCTTGGTGAAGCGCGGGGGCTGGTCGTTGATGTCCTCCAGCACGACACGCACTTCCTGCAGGGTGAGGTCAGTGGCCAGGTCCAGGGCTGGGGAGTGCCCACGGGGAGGTGTCCAGCTGCGATTGCTTGAGGCCTTGACGATGAAGGAGAAGACGGCTTCGCGCTCCCTGTCCAGGTCCCGCAGCACCAGCAGACGCCCGTCGGGCTGTAGCTGGAAGTTCTTCTCTTCGTCGCCGGCTGAGGGGGGGACCACGGCACAGCGTGAGGGGCAGGGCGGGGGCATATTTGGGTCATCTCCAGCCCCAGGGTAGGTAGGCACTAGCCCCGTCAGGCCTCACCTGCGATGAAGTAGTACACGATGGCGTTGGGGCCCTCGTCTGCGTCCACAGCGCCTGTCACGTTGCCCACGAGGGTGCCACGTGGTGAGTGCTCGGGAACTGTCATCAACTGGTACTGGGGGCTGCCTTTCTGCAGGGGGAGAGGGAGGTCATGGGAGGCCAAGGGAAGACCTGAGCTCCTGGCTCCTGCCAGAGGGCCCTAGGCAGTGTTTTTGTGGGTGCTGAGGGAATTTTTTGCCCAGGCCTTGTGGGGCGAGAGAAACTGCTGTAACCTCAAGGGAGCAGGGGCTGGGCTGGAGACACTCCAGCTCTGCCCTCAGGGAGTGTCACCCGTGACATCCGCCATGGGCAGGGCTGGGCTTGGCACATTGTCTGAAGTCTCCCAGCACTTAGATGGATGTTTGAATGAGGAGGGCATGAGCTTGAGCGTGCTCTCCCTCTGTCTCTCTCTCACACACGCACGCACGCACGCACGCACGCACACGGTCTCCAGGAGACATCACATCCTAGGTGCGCACAAGAAGAAAAAACCACCAAGTTAGAGGGTCTGAGTCCACATGAAGAGGTTTAGCCCCAGCTCGCTAAAGCAGAACTGATTTTCAGGCTTCTTGTGTGAGCGCGTGTACAAACATGGGAACATCAGCTCCACGAGTCAGGCATTTTTGTTTGTTTTTTTTTTTTTTTTTGTCTGCTTTTTGGACTGCTGGATAGTGCCTTGACCTAGTAGCTGCTCAATAAATATTCGTTCTGTGAAGTGCTGTGCAGTTTCCACGTGTAACCAACCACGTGTGTCTACGGTACAGTGTGCACAGGAAAGTGTGTGCTTGCAGGCAGGTGAGTCCCTGTGTGGGTGACCAGTGCAGGGGATGGGTGAGCTCACCGGAGGCCTCACGAAGAGGGGTTCGTTGTCATCGATGTCCTCCAGGGCCACCTGCAGTGGCTGCATAGTCTCATAAGGCACCGGCTGGCCCAAGTCGCTGGCCACCAGGATGAGCTGGGGGGGCGGAGAAGTGCAGTCAGAGGAAGAGACGAAGGGCCCCAGGCAGGCATCCCCAGAGGACAGGTCACTACCCTCGCAGACATTCTAGGTGGGGACATTGTGGTCCTGTGCCCAGAGCAGTCTCTTCTTTGGCCCCGCCCCTCATGCCATGCCCCACCCCCTTACGCTGTACACTGCCTGCTTCTCTCTGTCCAGGCGCTGCGCGGTCTGGATGAGCCCACTGACTGGGTCGATGGTGAAGTACTCCCAGTCCCGGTTGCCTGTTGTCTTCAGGAAGCTGTAGCGCACGGCCCCATTGAGGCCCTCGTCCTCGTCTGTGGCGTAGACCTCGTACACGTTGGAGCGCAGTGGGATCTCCTGCAGGGGGCACAGGAGGGAGGATCCTGGGGCGTCTTGAGAGAATCCCAGCTCCCAGACCCAATGGAGCTCTTGTTCTTTCTCCTCCCCTAGCAGAATGTCCTCACCACCTTTCAGCATCCTTAGGAAACGCCTGTCTGCTTGGCTGGACTCTCCTGGAGTCTGAGCATCTGCTAGAACATCCCTTTACCCCACCCCCAGCTAAGGCCACTAACCACTGAAAGTCCAGCCTGGGATCCACCATGCTGCAGACTCTCTCAGGGTGACACCCTGCCGGGGGCTATCCCATCCCTCCGATCCCACTGCATGCTGAGGTTGAGAAGACAGAAGGGGAATCCCAAAGCTGAGGCCACAGCCAGCCTCTGTTCCCAGGTCTGTCTTGCTCTCTTCTACCCCAATCACAGAAGTTCTAGGTATCCCCAAACAACACCATCCACCCAATGGGGTACCTGAAAATGGGGGGCATGCAGGTAGGGTGACATGGTATGACATGGTGGCTAGAGACTGGACACGTGCATGCTAGTCTGTTACTAAATCACCACGTGACCTAGACATGTCACTTCACCTCTCTGTGCCTCAGCCTCCCGAGTTCGAGTTAAGTCTGATATATCAAAAAACCCAATTTACGTCAGACATTGACCCATGAAAAGGCTGCCAAGGGCACAAGAAAAAAACAAGTTTCTTTGCTTTTAGTTCAAAAATGATCAGCTCAGCATGGTTTCGCTGTTTATCTCATTGATCACGACAATCAGAAACTCCAAATGGCAGTCACATCTAATTGACAGAAAGTGGGATGACAGACATAATTCCTTAACAAATGCTGGTTGTTTGGGAGACATGAATCTTTCAAAGTAGGGACCCCTTGAAGGGAAAAAACTTAGTAAAAGGGGGGGCTTTGGCGTGCAAAAGAACTAGATTATTATTAATTGATACCCTGCCTCACGCTACAGAAAAAGATTTGAGGCAGCTTACAAGAATGTATACACAACAATAAGAGTAAATAAGTTTAAAAAAAAATCAGGGTAAAGAAAAACCATGGTTGGCAGGAAGATGGAAACCGAGGGATGGGAGATAAGGCGTGTGTGCTAAGTCCCTGCAACATCATTCACGGTGGGCTGACCACTATGAGCTCCCTAGTGGGCAAAGCAAAGAGGGCCACTGCATCATTGCAGTAGACACAGGAAAGGGCAAATCACAAGGTAAAAGCATAGAGTTTCCTAGAGCTCAGCCCTGGGAGAAATTTCTCTTGTGGGACCTCAAAGAGGAGATAAGAGTGACAGCAAGGACTTAACACTGACATTCTGAGATGTGGAGACATGCTGAAGTTTGGGGAGCAAAGAACAAGTGGGAGACACCCCAAGTATTCTACCAAGGAGCATTTTGGGCTTGGGTGCTGAGAGGAAGGAGGGGAAGGGCAGGAGTCAAAGGAGTACTTCCCCATCTTTACAAGACAACTGAGAGCAAGGCATGAAAGAAGAATTGGAGGTAGTCAGAAGCTCAGCCACTTCCCCTTGTTTCTTATTTTGATGCACATCCTCAAGTCCCAGGCTGTCTCCACACTGGTATCAGCAGGAACAACAGACAGACGGAAGGGGCTATGTGTTTATTTTGAGACAAGTGTAGGAGAAGTGACTTGCGGGGAGACTGTCCTTCTTGGCAGACATTTAGGAGCAAGAGATGGGGCATCTACTATTATAAGTCCCACTTTGCAGATGAAGAAACAGACTCAGAGAAGTCACTTGCTCAAGGTCATTTGGCTGGTAAGCGATAGAGTCTGATGTGAATCCAAGAGCCTTTGCTGGCCCAGCCCTTCTTACTAACGACTGTTCAATACTGCCCTGTGTGGCACTGAGCTGGCCCGTTCCCTACTCTGGCCTCAGTTTCCCTGCTTTTGCAGTGGGGGCCCCTTTACCCTCTCAGGCTGCAGGATGACTGCAGGATGGAGGAGCGGGCTGAATACTGGAAGGGGGTGTAGGTAGCAGGAGGCCCCGGGGGTCAGCAGTACCTCTTTGATGTGGAGGATGGTGCCATTGGGTGGGCGCACGAAGACGGGGCGGTTGTCGTTGACGTCGATGACCTCCACCAGGAGCATGGCGGTGCCCCAGAGTGGGGGCTGTCCGCCATCCGTGGCCACCACGGTGAGGTTGAACCTCTCGTAGGACTTCAGTGGCCGCTTTGTGGTCACCAGGCCCGAGTCCATGTCCACGTGGAAGGCCTCTGGCAGGTGGGGGCAGGAGAGCAGGGCATGGCTCCAACTGAGACCTCCTTCCCATCCTTCCTCCTATTACGCCTGGCCTGGGGCTGCAGGAAGGCAGCCCGCCCCTCCCACCCCCTAAGGCATCCTCGGTGGGGAGCAGGCTACGTACCCACGCCCGGGCCCTCGAGGGAGTAGGCCAGCTCCGCATTGGAGCCCTCATCCTGGTCGGTGGCCATCATGGTGATGACGGAGGTGCCCGCTGGCTCATTCTCATACACGCTCGTGCTGAACTGGGGCTTGGAGAACTGTGGCCGGCAGTCATTGATGTCCAACACCTGGATTACCACCTGGAGGGGAGGTTGAGCTCAAAGGTCAGGAGCACATTGGGGGCTGCTTCTGGTGACCCGGTCACACAGGATTAAGCCGAGGTGGACAGTGCCCACTGTTTAGTCCGACCCCAAACTATTTATTTAACCCCCTGACCCTCAGTTTCCTTAGGTGTACGCTGGGGACAATAGGATTTTATCTCTCAGGGGCTTGTGAGGCTTGTCCGTGATGGTCTATGCGCAGTCCCCGGCCTGAGTAAATGCTCAGCAACTAGTACCGTGGTTAACAGGTAATCTGTGTCTGGGTCCTGAAGCGGGGACTCCTCCCCACATATCTCCTACTCTGTCCTCTCTTCCTTCCCACAGTGGCCCCATATATCTGACTCTACTTTCTGGACGCCCCTCTTGACTGGGATTTGTGTCTGGCCTGGGACTGGGCTCTGTCTGCTGACCCCAGAGCCCAAGGCAGGTCCTATGGATACACCAGGAGGCCCTTTTTCCCTGGCTGCTGTGGCCCTGCCTGACTGCATCCGTAACAGAGCCCTTCACAGCCATGATTTTAAGAACCCCTTTCAGGGCACAAAGCACTTTCCCACCTCCCATCTCCTGGACTCACCACCAGGCTGGGAGGGAGGCATCATCATCACTGCCCCTGCCCTCCACTCCCTGCAGCTTTGACAACCGAGGCTCAGAGAGGTTACATGACAAATGCAGTGTACCCAGCTAGTGGAACCTTAGGCTTCTGACTACAAATACTGTGCTCTTCCCAATACAGCGCGTGCCTATGTGACAGGACAGAATGCAGGTATGTGCGAGCGCTCCCAGCTCGGTTGCCTACCTGCCAAAGAGAATTCTTCTTTGCCCACCCAGCTTCTCACCTCCCCACCACCCTTCAGGAGACTTTTCTTTGGATGGTTAGGTCACTGCTGAGAATTGGAAGAACTGAATACAGAAAGACAGGACTGGAAAGGGCAGAAAGAAGGGGGAGAAAGAAAGAGAAAGCAAAGTCTTGAGGTGTGGGACTCTGGATGGAAATGGGGACAGAGCCTAAAGGTGGGATGCTGGCCTCCCCAGAGCAACTGTGTGGACAGTAGACCTGGAATGGAAATGGGGTTGTGAATTTGATCCCTCATTAATGTTCTTTTTTTTTTTTTTTGGCTTAAAATAAGGAATTTATTCTCTCACGGTTCTGAAGACCAAAGTTCCTCATTACTGTTAAGGGACATAAAGATAAATGCTTTGTAATTATGTTTGGTTGCTGGACTGTGTTTCTTTCAATGGGACAGCATGGAGACACTGGGCCATGTGGAGCCCCAGCCTTTATTTGGGTTACAGCCAGGTATGTTTAGCTGCCTTAGCAGGGGTTTGACACAAGAAGTTTCTCCTACAGAGTCCCCGTCTCCCTGAGCCACAGCCATCGTGAACCCCCAGCTAAGCTCTTGCCTCTCCTTCCTGCCACCACACCTCTTGAGGGGCCAGGATGGTTCTGTTCCTGCCCTGCAGCAGCCATGCTCTAAAGGCTTTGCCTACTGCTTCCACAATGGCAGTCCTTAGTGTCTCTGCTCCACGCAGAGAGCAGGGGTCCCTCACCTGCACCGAATTTTCTCGACGGTTGCTGGCTACATCTCCAGGGTTATCTTTGGCCAAGGCAGTCAGGATGTAGTGAGCCTTCTCCTCCCGGTCCAGAGAGGACAGAACATAGATGTCACCCTAGTAGGGGGAGGGTGGAGTCAGGTCCTTCATCAATTCAACAGGTATTTATTGAGCATCTGCTATGTGCAGTCACTGTTCTGGGCTCTGGAGATATAGCACTGAAGAGACCACAGCCCCTGTGCCCCGTGCAGCTCTCATTCTAGTGGTTCTTCTTGTCCTTACTACCCCAGTTCACCTGGAGATGGGATGAATGGCCCAGGCTGGAGCTCACTACCTGGCCAGGTACAAAGTAGTACTCCATAAGTATTCATGGTGCCAGGCCAGGAGTGTGTTTTATTGTTCACACCAAGAGGAAGGAGAGAAACCCTGCTGAAAGGGCAGAGTGCAGGGGGATGTGGGCAGGCGGTGGGAGGGAAAGTCCAGCTCCAGCCCCACAGCTGGGGAAGGCCCTGCCTGGCCAGCCACCCCCAGGCCACAGGGCTCTCTCGCTGTACTGCAAGAGCAACTTTGAACCAATTTGCCGACATTTAAAATCATCACCCATTTTTCTCTTGAACTTCTGCATTCCTACAAGTCTGAGACCCATGGGAGCATGGGGGCTATGTCCATGGGTGCTTCTTCCCTCTCCCAGCACTGAGGATAGGGCCATGTATACAGTAGGTGCTCAAATACTGCGCCCACTTTCCGCAGAGCTTCCTATTTTTGACAGTTTCAAAAAGCAGTCGCATGGACTTGAATCAAGTCTTCCGGTCTGGTGGAGACACATCTCAGTTTTTGTCCCACAAGGGGCTAGTTCCAAAAGACTTCGGCCACTTCCTCCCATGTCTCCTGGGACAGAAAGGCCGCAGTCTACAGGATGTCTGGGACTCTGAGAACAGGGCTTGCCAACTTGGCTGAAAGATCTCTGAGGCTATAGATGTCCAGGTGGCAGGACCCAGAAACAGGGGGATGACTGTAATACTTTTGGTGGCTTCTCAGCCTGTGACCCTGGGCCCTTCCCACTTCCCACTCCCCACTCCCCGAACCCAGGCCCTCCGTTGCCCACTCACTGTGTTGGGGTTGATAGCAAACTTGCCCTCGCCGTCCACAAGGCTGTACTCAATGAGGGCGAAGTTGCCTGAGTCGGCATCAGTAGCAGTGACTCTCAGGATGACTGTGCCCACAGGAACATCCTCAAAGATGGCTCCCTGGAGCCCAGTGGGCAGGGAGAAAGCATGGGCCATGGTCAGTCCTAGAGTCTCAGCCCTTGCCCGAGAAACTCACTGATGCAGACAACCCAGGGCATCAAGCTACTCATGGGTGGTCATTCCCACGGGACTTAAAGGCTGGCAGGGTGGGAGTGGGAGATGCCCAAAGGTGCCAAGGAATGGATGCAGGTCCCAGACCCAAGTTGTTGGCCTGGCCACCTACCTGGTAGGAGAGTTGGTCAAAGATGGGGTTGTTGTCATTGATGTCCACAATCTCCAGGTAGACAGGAATCTCAGCTGCCCGGGGTGGGGACCCATTGTCTGAGGCCCTCACGGTAAAGTTGAGCCAGTGCACTTCCTCATAGTCCACCGTCCGATTGGCAATGACCTTGCCTAAGACACAGAGACACCCACTGCCCTTTTGGCCACCCCTCACTCGTGGAAGCTCTCTAAAGTATGAAGAGAGAGATCTGGGGCTCTGAGGGATGAGTGTGGTCCCTTGAAGGAGGAGGGTAGCCAGGCAGCACTGCCCAGGCCAGAGGGCCGAGAATCACTGGCATCCAGCTGTTCTCCTATGCACAAGTCAAAGGCATGTACACTAGCACGCTGAGGACCTCCTCTGGGACAATTCCCTCTTGGGCTTCTTGCCCCCTGAGTGATACTAACTGTGGAGCTTGGATGGTAGGGAGGGTGATGGAGTATTCCAGGTTTCCAGCAGACACCGAAAGGGGCTTCCATCCCGACCCAGAGCTAGGCACTCTGTCCTTGCCTGTAGTTTGGGCATCTGGGAGTGACTAGAATGTTAGCCATACTGGATCTGGCCTAGCCCACTGAGGGGCCCCAACTGGAGGGTGAGAAGCGAACCACGGTCCCTCTCGGAGGTTAAGCAGGCACAGACACATGTTCCCCAACCCTCCTCTGGCAGATTTCCCACCTACCTGCTGAGGAGTCTTCCAGCTGGACATAGCCCGGGGGTATCAGGTCCAGCAGGCTGTAGGTGATCAACCCATTGAGGCCCTTGTCGGGGTCCACAGCTGCCACAGCGATGAGCGTGGTGCCTGGGGTGGCCCCCTCCAGGATCCTCTCCGTGTAGTAGGTGATCCCGAAGGGCTTGAATTGGGGCGTGTTGTCATTGACATCCAGGATGTTGACCGTCAGCTTGGCTGGGGTGGAGGCAGGGGGTGAGAGTGGCATGAATGGGCCCCAGTGTGGCTGGGCCAGGCCTTCCTACGCCTCAGCCAAACCCAGAGGGGATGGCAGCATCTCACAGCCCCCCTGGGGCTCCCTAAAGCTTGCCCCAAGCCTCAGGCGGTGGCATGGCATGTGACCCTTGCCTCTGGTATGGTCACTCACTCTTCCATTGGGAAAGGGGCTCGGGTTCTGCCAACTGGCTGGGTAACCCTGGTGGAACCCCTGGCCTTCACTGTGCCTCAGTTTCCTAACCTGTCCCGTGAGACGGGAGTAAGATGATCTTTAAGACCCTTTTCATGATTCAGCCTTTTGTTTCCTCTCTGAGTTGTTCCCTCTATATAACCAGCCTGGGCCCTTTGCCTCTCTGAGCCTGGGACAAGTATTGGGTTGGCCAAAAAGTTTGTTCGGGTTTTTCTGTAAGATGCCACGGAAAAGCCGGAATGAACATTTTGGCCAACGCACAGGAGAAGACCAGGTCTGCCCTTCCTTCCTGAAAACTTGGGCCTCTGGGCTGTAAAGATAAGCAGCCAGTATCTGCCAGGCCTATCTCCCCACCCCAGCAGCTGTCCTTGTCTCATGGCAGAGCCCATGTGAGGCCACCCCATCCCTACACCCTCCTCCCCACTCCCTGCTTGGCCCCCACAAAATCCAGTGCCTCTAAACAGCCCGTCCGGGCTCAGGCTGCAGGCCGGGTGGCCTGTGCCCAGCTGCAGAAGGCAGCACGCGTGCCCCTCTCTTCTCTGCCGTGGTGACTGTGTCCCCCAGGGTGGTGTCTGTGGCCTCAATTCACCTTTCCTTGCTCTTTGCTTCCTCTGGCCTGACCAGGTGGCTTCTTTTCAGACCTGAAGTTCCTATCTCACATCCACCCACACCCTGCTTCCCAGTTCTGACAATGGGATTCCAACCTAAGTCTCTGTCAATCCATCCTCTTCTCAGTCCCCTTCCAGCCTCTACCAAGCCTTCTCCCTACTCTGAGCCTTTGGAGTTCAAGATCACACACAATTCTGGGCTTCTGGATCCCCCACTGCTGAGCTCTGTCTGACAGCTGGGACCCAGGGCCTCCCTCAGCCTCACTGTAGCTGCCACCTCCCCCACCCCCCTGTGGCCTGACGACTGGCAGCCCCGTAGCTGGGTCCCGCTGCTCCCCCCCCCGGGGCCAGGCCTGTGCCGGTTCTGGGTCTGTCTCTCTACGGGATCGTGTGGGAGATGCCTGTGGGGAGCCTTACCATTTGGCACACTGACGGAGAGCTCTGGTAGGTCGCTGGCTTTGTCAGTCACTGAGAGAGTGACCTCATAGGTGGCAACCAGTTCCCGGTTCAGGGGGGATTTCACCATTACAGACCCTGTAGACCAGACCAGGTCAGGTTCAGCCCGAGGGGAACCCCCTAAAATCTGGGCCTCCCAGGGGTGCTCCTGGCCAACCCTCCCAATCCCCACCAAGGGCAATGATCCCCAAAGGGCCCAGGACTTGCCGGTCTCATCTTTGGCTGGGATGACACCACAGCCATCTGCAAGCTGGGGGCACGTCACTCAGCCCCTCACTTACCGCCTACTAGCGGGGCAATTACTTAACCTCTCTACACCTCTGTTTCCTCATTTGTAAGATGAGGGTAATTACAGTACCTACCACAGAGGGTTATAACAACTAACTTAATTTACATTTGTCAAGGGCTTAGAACAGTGCTTGGCACTTAGAAAAAGTGCTATGCAATTGCTTGTTTAAAAAACGCCTGTTGGGGGCTTCCCTGGTGGCGCAGTGGTTGAGAGTCCGCCTGCCGATGCAGGGGACACTGGTTTGTGCCCCGGTCTGGGAAGATCCCACATGCCGCGGAGGGGCTGGGCCCGTGAGCCATGGCCGCTGAGCCCGCGCGTCTGGAGCCTGTGCTCCGCAACGGGAGAGGCCAACAAACAAACAAACAAAAAAAAACTGCTTGTTGGAACTCCCTGGCTGTCCAGTGGTTAGGACTCCACGCTTCGTGGCCAAAAAAAAGAAGATGCTTGTATTCCACAACCATTGAACTTATGGTTAAAAATGGTTATGATGGTAAATTTTATATGTATTTTATCAAGATTAAAAAAATGCTTGTATTCTAGGGAGATCAAGCATAAAGGAAGGTCAAGGCAGCTAAAAAGCCCTGAGGGGGTTCCCTGGAGGGGACAGTGGTGGCACAGCCTAGACAGTAAGGCCCACCCCTTTGTCTTGATTACGTGAGACATGACGTGGCTGGGCTGCCTGGGGCACTGTGAAAGGAGCACCGCCCTACGGCAGTACTAGCAAGGAGCTGTTTCCTTCTCTCCTACCCAATGCCTCCCCAAGCCCCTGCCTGCCCTCCAGAGGCTTGGGCTTGAACTGGACAGAACGAGTTTTGCCCATCTCAGCCTGGCTCTGTTGGGACCTCTCTTCTTCCTGCCAGTTTGAGGGCCTGGTGGCTCTTCCTCCCATTGGCCTCATCCTAGGGTGAAACCTCCTCTCTCTCTCTTTTCCCAGCTCCCACTCAGGCGTTGGGGTGTCTGGGATTCCCGTCCCCCTGGCAGATCCCTCTGCTGAGCTCCTGTCCTCCTCGGGGCCCCAGCCAGGGGGCAGTCACTTACCCTGGGCCGCCGCCTCCTCCTCCTCCTCCTCCTCTTCCTACTCTCGCTCCCCGTCCCCCGAGGCTGGGGAGCGAGGATGGGGAGAGGGTGGCTGCATTCAGTCTGCAAAGGCTGAGCCACGGCCTTGGCCCAGGCCCCACGGGGTGGGAAGGGTGGTAGGGGTGCGGTGAGTATGGAGGAAGGCGATGGGGTGAAGCAGAGAAGAGATGAGGTGGGAGGCGACAGAGAATCAGAGCTCAAACCTGTGGGCCTGCCAGCCGTGAGGAAGAGAGAAGAGGGTCAACGTCAGTTAGTTCAGGGTGCAGAGGGGAGGGAGCAGAGTAGGGTGTGGGGGATGGAAGCGCTCAGAGCTGACCAGGGCTGGAGGTTTGGGAGGGATGGGGTGGACGGGAAGAGGCAGAGGGGCAGGAAGCCAGCGGAGCAAGTGGGAACCCAGTTGGAGAGGCGCACTCAGAGGGCTGAGGCTCTGGCAGGAAGAAAGGAGAGAGAGGTGAGCGAGGGAGGGGGAGAGCATGAGGAAGAGGGGCAGAGAAGACACTGGAAAGGAAAACAGAAGAGAACAGAGTCAGTTGGAGGGAGGGAGGACAGAAAAAAATGGGCAACAGTACAGCATAAAGTTGGGCTGGGTCATGGAGTAGCTCTCCATGGTCCTGAGAGAGCACTGCAGCAGGAATTTTGCTAACCTGACACACGACTAAGCTACCTAATTCCTCCTACTGGCTCATGGTTTTCCTGTCTTCTTCTTTCCTTTTTCCTCAGAGGCATACTGAGTTAATCATACTCTCTGGTTCACTGCACACTATGGTCACGGGCACTGTTCTTGTTTTATGTACGTATCTATTCCCTTTTATTCTCATACTCCTCTCCCCTTGGGCAATGTATTAAAGTGTATTTTTTATTCGAAGGTGTTCCCGAAAATCATGTATTGTTTTTGTGTATGTATTTTAATTTTATGCAATGGGATTCTGGTATATATAACCCATCCTATTTCTTATTCTTTTCAGTAAGCACTTGTTTTTAAGGTCTACCCATGTTTCTCTGTGTGCGTCTCATCTGTTGCTTCTAATAGCTTCCTGGTATCCCATGATGTGCACCCACCACATTTTACTCTCCAACATCCCAGGGATGGATGCCTTGGTTGCCTCCAAGTTCCTGTCACCAGTAACACCGCAGTGAACCTCCTCAGATAGTCCCATTATCGACCTGGGAGTTTCTTTGTCACGTATACCCAGGAACAGAATTGCTGGGTCATGGGGTGTGAGGGTGTGAGTGTACTTTGTGTTGGATTGCCGTCTAGATGTGAAATTATTCAAAATTCCTACAGCAGTATAGGATGTCCCCACATTGTCACCAATACTCAATACTGCCCAGCATCCTAATGTCTGCTAATCACATACGGAAAACCAACATCTCACTGATGTTTCACTATGCATTTCTCTGAATAACAATGATTTTTAGCCTTTTTTCATAGCCACGTTAGTTTTTCTGTCACTCCTCTGGGCCTTCCAAGAAGGACACCTGTAAGTTTGTCCCATGTCCCCTCCTTAACTCCCCAAAGGAGCAAAAACACTGAACTTTTGGAAAAATGGTAAAACCATCAAAATTATGATAAGCTGCGTAAGTCATGAAAGATAAGCCACAGTTCGCTTTGTCCTGTGATAGTGTAAGAAAATCATTAAGGGTACACACACACACATATGTAATATAGAAATATGTATGTGTGTATATATATCATATATATTTTTCTGTATTATATACATATATATGAAACTTAGAGACAACTTAAATGGCCCGGATATATATGAAGAAAGTGTTCAACCACCCGGTTATTAAAGAAATGCATATTAAAACAAGATGCCATTTACCTATGAAATTACAAACACGAAAACTGTAATATCTAATGCCGTCAAGAGTGTGGTGACATGGGCACTCTCATATAATACTAGTAGAGTAAGAGAGTCAGACAGAGAGGGAGCTGGTCAAGGGAGAAGGAAGAAGAGAAGGGAGAGAGGGAAGGAGCCAGGGGAGAGATGGCAGAGAGAGGGAAGGATGTGCTGTCAATAGTGGGGAAACGAGAGGAGGAAGGAGCAGCTGAGGGAAAGGGAGGAACAGAGCAAGAGAACCGATAGAAGGAGGGTAAGGGAGAAAGCAGAGCCAGGAGACTGGGGTAGGGAGTCAGGAGGAAGGCTGGGGGGAGCAGGCCCTTGTACCTGTGTTGATATTCACGGCAAAGGCGTCCTCCTGGTCGGGCACCAGGCGGTCAGTGTCATCCTTGGCCACGATGCTGATGATGTGGTACTCCAGCTTAGGGTTGAGGTCACGGTCGATGGCGGTGACGTTGGCAATGACCGTGCCTGGCTCAGCTGACTCCAGCACGCTCACCGTCTGGATGGGGTTGAGGAACTCAGGGCGGGAGTCATTGATGTCATCGATAAGGATAGTGATGATGGCTGTGCCCGAGAGAGGGATGGTGCCCCGGTCGGTGGCCACCACTGTCAGCCTATAGGATTCCTGCTCCTCCCTGTCAATGGTGACATTGCCGACACGTATGACACCAGTCACTGGGTGGATGGTGAAGCGGTCCTGAGCCCCAGCTTCTATTCGGTAGATGAGCTCCGCATTGAGGCCACTGTCCTCATCCGTGGCTGTGACCTGAAGGACTGAGAATCCTGTGGGGGTGGGAATGGGGAGCAGCTGAGCACAGTGGCTTCTTCTAAAAACACCACACCGAGATACTTTTCTTGGAGGTTCACAAGGGCCTCTTCCCACCATAGCCTTGCCAGCAGCTATCTTTGTTTTTATTGTTATATATAAAGCCTACTTTATTTTTAAATTTATTTATTTTTAATTGAAGTATAGTTGATTTACAATGTTGTGTTAGTTTCAGGTGTACAGCAAAGTGATTCAGTTATATATTTCGAGATACGTATACGTATATATATTCTTTTCCAGATTCTTTTACATCATAGGTTATTACAGGATATCGAATATAGGTCCTTGTTGTTTGTCTATTTTACATAGTGGTGTGCATCTGTTAATCCCAAACTCCTAATTTATCCCTCCCCACCCCCGCTTTCCCCTTTGGTAACCACAAATTTGATTTCAAAGTCTGTGAGTCTATTTTGATTTTGCAAATAAGCATCTATCTTTTATGCCTTTTGCATGTTTGCAATTTTCTAGGAAAATGGTATCCTATTTTATTTTGCATTCTTTGATTATTTGTGAGACCGAACAGTTTTTAATAATTTAATGATTAGTCGCATCTTCTCTTCTGCAAAGTGTTGGCCTTTGTCCTTTGCCCATTTTTGTCAATTTATATAAATTGTATAATTATGATAACTTGTGACAAATACCTTTTTTTTTTTTTTTTTTTTTTTTTTTTTTGTGGTACGTGGGCCTCTCACTGCCGTGGCCTCTCCCGTTGCGGAGCACAGGCTCCGGACGCGCAGGCTCAGCGGCCATGGCGCACGGGCGCAGCCGCTCCGCGGCATGTGGGATCTTCCCGGAACGGGGCACGAACCCGTGTCCCCTGCATCGGCAGGCGGACTCTCAATCACTGCGCCACCAGGGAAGCCCGACAAATACCTTTTTTTTTTTCAGTTTGTTGTTTGCCTTTCGATACTGGTTATAATTAAATGACGTAGAGAAGTTTAAAATTCATATGCACCAAAATTTAGCATTTTTCCTTTTTGACGTTCTTCTGTTTCTTATATGTTTAGAACCTTCTTATCCCGAAATCAGATAAATATTCACCCGAAGTGTCTTCTTTCATTTTTTAATGTTTTATACTCTTTTACAGTCCCTTTAGGATGTCTTTGGGTTTCTTTTTGGTGTCTGATATGGGGTGAGAATCTAGACTAAATAAGAAGAGATGTTTTGCACACGAAATAGTTTTCACTATTGGTTTCATTGTTTCCTTTATCGCATATTACATTCCTTATAATTTACCGGTATCTGTTGCTGGCCTACTTTGCCCCAGAGTCTTGTGTTCATATCACGTGGTTTTAAATACTGTAGTTTGGTAATATGTTATAAATGTCTGGTAAGACAAATCTGGCTTTATTATACTTATTTTTCAAAATGTCCTTTTTCTTCCAGATGACCATTAGAATCAAATTTATCTCCCCAATCATGTTTGATTTTGATTTTCAAACAGTCAGTTCTTCCATCCAGTAACACGGACGGAACATACCTTAATAATCTCATTTTTGCAGACAAGACGCTGTGGGTCCGAGAAGGGAGGTGAGGGGCACTTGGGTTTCCTGACTCCCTCTCCACCCACCCTGCTGCCCATCCTTCTCCCCGCTGGACGTGACTTCTGCCTCCAATCCCCACAGACCACCAGCCAGCTCCTGCCTGGGGGCTGGGGCCTGGGGCCTGCCCCTGCGTACCTGGTGGGCAGTTCTCCAGCAGATGGACGGTGAGGGCGGCAGGGCTAAAGGTGGGCCAGTTGTCATTGTCATCCAGGATGGTGACGATCAGGTCGGCTGTGCCGTTGAGCAGCCCAATGTCCTCAGCCAGCAGCAGTAGCTCCAGGACGGCAGGTGAGAAGGCCTCCCGGTCAATGGTGACACCTGACCTCACTGTCACCACGCCTGGCACCCAGCGCCACCAGCCGGGGAGATACAAAGGAAAAGAGATGCAGTGGGAGACCAGGTGAGAACCAACAGGGAGGGGACAGAGAAAGATAAGGCTTGATGGGGACCGATGTGAAAGAGGAGCAGAAAAGGCAACCCAATGACTTTCTTCCCCAAAGGCTCAACAACCATTGTTTAGGGAGGTCCCGTAGGTGCCAGTGTTCCGTGCCTGTCCCTTCCGCAGGTGCCCTCTGCAATTCTCCCGAGTCCCGCCTGGGATGAATGACCCAGGCTGGAGGATTGACCAGCTCTGTTGAGAGAGGTACTAGTATATCCCTCCTTGTCACCTGTCACTCAATTGGCCAGGGCCAGACTGAGGTAACACAGTCTCTGGGGAGCTTTGGGTCTGGTTTGAGGACAGACCGTTGACTTCCTCTGGCAGACTAGGAGCCCCATTCTCCGGGCTGGGGAAGGGGAGATGGGGGAGTGGGTTTGGGGATGCTCTCTGCCGAGCCTGAGAGCTTATGCACCAGCAGGTCTTTTCTGTTGACCCCAAGTGTCTTCCCGGTTCCTCCTACCCGGCCCCCAGGTGGCCTAACCCAGCTGTAAGATGGGGATTGTGAGGAATGGGGTCTCTATGGAGAGCCTGGATCCAGCACTGAGAAAGGAGACCCTAGATCTAGCAGTGGGGTCACCCTAGCAGGAGTACCCAGAGCCAGGATGGGAGAGCTGGGGTGGTGCAGAGGCCTCACCGGTGCTGTTGTCAATATCAAAGAGCCCGCTCTGGGCACCCAGCAGCTGGTAGGTCACCACGGCGTAGACATCCAGGTCTGCATCCAGGGCCAGGATGGGCCCATTGAGCACCGTCAGCGGGGTCCCTGGGCCGGGGGAGATCGGTCACTGCAGGGCCGACCTGGCCCCCCGCCCGCCTCTCCCCCTCCCCACCCAGTCCCGGTGAGCCATGGCTGACGATGGATGAGAGGGAGGGAAGGAGGTGAAGTGGACGGGGTGGGAGACCCTGGGCCGGGCTGCGGCAGCCTTGGCAGACTGACGCAGATGGCTGGGGAGCGGCCTCAAAGCCCTGCTGGGGAGAAAACACAACAATGGTGAGCAAGCTCTTCCGGCCCGCCCGGAGCACGCCTGCCTTCCCAGCAGCCTTTGAGGCTGGCCCCTCCGAGGGAGGGTCTGGGGGCTCCCTGATGTCCCCTCACTGTGTGGGGGCCCTGTCTAGGTATGCAGCCCAGCCCAGTCTGTCCACGCATGTGTGTCCACAATGCTCTAACAGCTGTCCGACTATACATGGCTAGGAACCCACGTGTGTGTGCAGGACTCCGTGTTCACACGGCCACGAGCACTCACACTGTAGCACTTGCAGGCCTGGAGTCCCCAGGATGTGCACTTGTCTGCCTCTGCAGGCGGGCATATTTGCACATGGAGTGCACTGTGCAGGCACCCATGTGCCTGTGTGTGTCTGTGCACAGGTGTAAGCCCACACATACGCCTTACATGGACGTGCATTGGCACACATGTGAGCATATACACAGGCAGTTTCAAATCCCTTCAGGGGAGACACCCAGCCAGAGACAAGGAGTATCTCAGCCCATCCCTTTCCGACTTAGAATCCAAGCTACGGGGGAGGCTGGAGGAGGAGTGAGGGGACTCCCCTGGGGAGACAGTAAAGAGGAGATTCTGTCCCTTTGAAGGGAGGTGAGGCTGGTCAGTGCATGCGTGTGGGGAAAGGGCCACACTGACCTATGAGGGGCCCCGGCCCCCCACCTGTGATTACAGATGCTCCCTGAGCTTTCGGAAGCCTCTAGGGGCCCTATGCTCCTGGAGTGGAGGGAGCAGGGAGGAGTAGGCTTATTCCCCTCCTGGGTAGTCCTTACACCTTAACTCCCCTCGAGGAGGGGCAGTGGGGCTGTTCTCAGACAGCCTTGGAGACCAATGACCACATCCAACCTGACCTTTGGCCTCTTTGGTGGCCCCTAGGAGGCCTGGCAGCCCTGGCCCACCAGCCCTTCGGAGCTGTGCCTCTTTCTCCCCTCCACACCCTTCTGCACTTGCCAGGTCTGTGTTCAGCCAGGCCTCAGCTGGGCCTCCACCAGGCACAAGGGAGGTCCTCAGGCATCTGGGGCCCAGGGGGTGCCTGGAAGCAGCAGGTGGGCCCAGCACCTACCAGCAGGAGAATTCTCCATCACCTCCGCCAGGTAGGTGCTCTCAGTAAAGAGGGGGTGGTTGTCGTTCTCATCCGCAAGAAAGATCAGCAGAAAGTCAAAATCCTGTGGGAGGCATGACGGCGGGGGGACAGGTTGTGGGCCACGTTCTAGCAAAGTGCACCAGTGGGAGAAGGACTTGGAAGGAGGGCGGGGGTCAAAGCAGAGAGATAGATGATAGAAAAGCCCCCGCCACGGGTCTGGAGACCTGTGGTTCAAGCCTCTGCTCTGCTAGTAGCTCACAGGGTGGTCTTGGGCAAATCTTTCCCTCTATCTGAGCCCCAGTTTTCCAATCTGACAAATGGGGATCTTAAGTCCCTCGCAGAGATGTTGTGAAGTTCACAGGGGAAGGGAGGTGGGTGGTACTCAATCATGCTCCATCTCGTGGTAAGGAAGGACTGTAGCCAGGAAGATGAGTCTTAGTTTCCAGACCCTCCTGGCTGGCCTGGTGCCCTGGTCAGAGTTCATCCAAACTTCCACTCAGTGCTGCACTTCATCCCTTTCAAAAACCACAGTTATCCTATCTCTTAGAACCTCCCAGTGCCCCGGATGCTTCTCCATTGCAGAGGTGGGGGACCCAAGGTCCAGAGAGGGGGTGACTATTCACAGCCGCGTGGTAAGTTAGCAGCAGAGTGGCAACCAGCCTCCAAGCTTCTGGGTTCCCACCACCCAATGCTGCTGCTTTCCAGGATGACCCAGGCCCTCCTAAAGGACAGGCAGAGGCGGGGGAGTGACAGAGGGAGAGAAAAGAAGGAGGGAGGACGTGAGAGAAGGAAGGAAGGCGAGGAGCACAGGATGAGAGACGCCAGCGGCCTGCACCTCCAGCCCGAAGTCTCCTCGGCCTGTACAGATGCAGAAACTGAGGCCCAGAAAGGGCTGAGCCATACAACTAGTCAGAAGCAGAACTGAGATGAGCCAGACCTAGGCTCATCTCATGGGCTGGGAAGAGGGCTGATTCCTACCCCGAAATGGACTGTTTGCTTTGCAATACCCACTTCCTCTTAGTAAAGAGAGCCAACCTTTCGGCTTTTGAGGGAAAAGCCACCTGGAAAACGCAACCCTTTCAGAACCCCAGAGTACGTGCTTGTGTACGTGTGTCCCCCCGACTGCCACCCCTGACACTGCTGTCGTGTGTGCCCAAGTATCTGTGGTTTGGGGAGAAGAGATGATAGCTGGTATTTACTGAGCGTTTGCCATATGCCAGGCACTGTGCCGAGGACTTGACAGACATTGGCTCCTTCAAGTCCTCTCCGCGATTCTGGGGTAGGTATGTCTCCATTTGGCAGAAGAGAAAGTGGAGGCTGGGAGACAATAACTTGCCAAAGCCACACACCCACTGACAGGCAGAAGTGGGATTTGAACCCAGCACTTGCTTACTCCAAAACCTGTGCATCTAACCCGCGGGCCGTGCCGCCTGGGTATATCCAGCACCGGCCCTGCTCCCCACTATGCCCTCCAGCCTTACCCTCCTGGCTATGCGTGGATTCTCTGGGTTGTCCTTCACGGAAATGGTCAGCTTGTATTCCGGGATCCGCTCGCGGTCCAGGGGCCGGTTCACAGTGACGATCCCTGTCTGGGATGTAGAGGCTGGTGAGCTGAGCAATGACCTGTCCCCTACTTTGGGCTCTGGCCCACGGAGGCCCAACTGCTCTGCCTGTAGGAATGGCCGTGAATGTTCTCCCTAAATCACCAAAGATAGGGTCTAGAAGGACCAAAATGGATCAGCAGGGCCTTGCCAGAGCAAGAGTGACCCACCAATGCCCAGGTGTTGCTGCCTGAAAGGGACGGTCCCTCGGAGGACCCCACGGTGACAGCAGCCGGTAACACTCCAAGAGGTCGAGCGAGGACTTCTTGGTGCATCTTGGTACAAACCAAGTGGTACCGAAGCTCTGGTCCCATCCCTGCACACGACAAGCCTTGGGGTGACAGGGACCCCAGAAGTGGCTCACCTAGGAATCCAAGATTCCATGCTTCCCACACAGACCCCACATCCCAGTGGAGGGTAGAGACTTGAGGGGGAAGTGGAACCAACAGAAGCCCAGACAGCAGAGTAGAAAAGCCCCTAGGGCAGGGTCCTGTTTTTTAGGAAAAATCCTGGGGGCTTCCCTGGGGTCAGACCCAGCCCTACCGTGGCGTTGATGGAGAAGGCCCGCTCTCGGTTGCCTGCAGTGATGTTGAAGGTGAGGAGGGCGTTGCACCCGCTGTCAGCGTCGCTGGCCAGGATACGGGTGACGAAGCTGGAGACGGGGATGTTCTCACTGATGGTGATGTTCATGGGTAGGTTCAGCAGCACGGGGTCGTTGTCGTTGATGTCCAGCACCCGGATCCCCACCAGCATCTGGGGCACGTCAGGGAAGAGGAGGAAGTGAAGGAGAAGGACCAGGAGAAAAGGGGGCGCGGGGGAGATGGAGGAGAGAGGGGAGGCAGAGAACGGGATGGTGGACGTGGCGGCCGAGGAAGAGGCAAGGAGGCAGGTGGAGCGGGACAGCAAAGCAGTGGTAACGGAGGAAGGAAAGGTGCAGCTCGTCGTGGGCAAGAAAGAGGAAGCCCAAGAAAATGACAACAAAAAAGGCAAGAGGATGAAAACGAGGATAAGAGGGAAGGAGGAAAAATAGAGGCAGAGGCAGGCTGGAAATGGCAGAGTGACAGGTGCAGAGGCCTGGCTGACAGCACAGCCTCCCCAGGGAGCTCTGTGTGGCCGTGGCTGCCAGGCGCCAGGTCCAGCCTTCACGGGTGAGCCTCACGAGGCACTTGCAGGTCTGGTAGGGGCCCTGAGGGCCTGGACTGGCTCCAGAGCAGCCTGAGGTTGCTATGGGCACGAAGGTGGCAGCGTTTATAGGAGCCTCTATGGAGAGTTCAGGGGGCAGGGAGGTGAAGCCAGTGGAATGGGGCCCCCAGACTCACCGTGGAGCTGAGCGGGGGAACCCCCCTGTCTCGAGCACAGATGGTCAGGTTGTAGAAGGCAATGGTCTCCCGGTCCAGCTCCACATCCTTCCGGACCCGCAGCACCCCTTCCACGGGAGAGATCAGAAACTCCCCTGGTGTCACCCAGGAGAAGCCAGCGTCAGCTGAGAATGGCCAAGAGTGGTGGAGAGCCCAGGCCTTCCCCTGCTTCCTCTACTGAGCCTTACTCACCAGGGTCAGGGGCAGCTGGGGCATGGGCCCTCCAGCACCCCCCGCTTCAGACCCTCGTGGGACCTGCCAAGGGCTGGGAAGTGCAGGAGGCAGGAGAACAGATAACTCCTAAGGGTACAAGCGGGCAAGGGCCCACTCATGCCCTGATGGGCCTGAGATGCCAGGCCAGGGACCCACCTTGGGTAGGATGGTTATGTCGAAAAAGTGAGGGCTCCCTTTCTACACAAGCACTCTCTTTGTCACCACTATTGATCTGAAATCAATTAACGAAGGTGTCGGAAGCTTTGTCAGGTGCGACCCTTTCCAGATACCACATCTTGTAAAACAGCATATGGGGGAAGGGTAAAGCTAACCCCAAAGGGACTCCTTGCTAGTGGTGAGGCACCGGGGCAGGACGGAGCGGGAGGGATTGGGGACAGGGAAGCCCCCAACTGCCTTCCATTCAGCCCTGGTATGGAGCCACATGGAGCACAGCCAGGGCTCTCCCAGGCCTATGGCCATCCCTTGGCGCCTAGGTGGCCCTGATTTCCTTTCTTTGAGGTTGCTGAGGACCCTCAGCTGGCCCTTTGGCTTCAATCCTTGTCTTGGCCTGGCTGAGGGGCCAGATGTCTGAGGATGTCTAGAGCAAGAACCTCAGATTCTCAGGCTCTGAACTGGAAGAGACCTCAGAGACCATCCCGTGTCCTTTGGAAAACGAAATGGGAGAGAAGGGTGATGACTTGTTAGAGCCCCCATAGCAAGTAAACAGTAGAACCGAGACTCGAACCTAGGGCTCTGCATCTCAGCTCACTACATCCATGGGACTTACCACTCAGAGCTGACCAGGGTGGGAGGGGTAAGAACAGGTAGGGGTGGAGGAGAAGAGCCGAGCGGCAGGATGACAGGGGAGCCAGTGGGGTCCCAGTTGGACAGGAGTGCTTAGGGGGCTGAGGAAAGTGAGGGAGGAGGGGAGAGTGTGAGGAAGAGGGGGTCACCTCTCTGCCACTCCCCCAGGAACTGGGAACAGTGAGAAAGTTACTTCCTTCACTTTCCCTTTTGGCATCTGGGGGAAAAGGCTTAGAGTGGGGCAATGACTCGCTCAGAGACACACAGCACGTAAGGGTGTGGCAAGGACAGAGGCCCAAGCTCCCCAACGATCTTCTCTGCCTGCTTCTACCTACCTCACAACTCCCTGCCTCCAGCTCCTACGGCTCTGATTTACCAAAACAGTCCCTCCGCGGCCCACCTGCAGCTGGGATTTCCCACCAGCCCTTCTGCTCCCAGCAGTCCTATGGGCTACACCCTGCTTAGAGGGGCGGAAGCCACTTGAAGCAGGATTTCCTGAGGCTGATAATCCAAGGTCTCCAAAGAACAGGGGATTCCCTTTCTAGGGGTTTCCCAGCCCTGTCTCAGCCCCTGGCCACGTGCAAGCAGATGGCCAGCTGCCTTCTCTCCAAAGCAAACCACCCCATTGATGGAAGGGAAGAGGTTCCGAAGGCAGCCTGCATGAGCAGGCCTGAGGTGCTGGGGGCTGGGCCCAGGCTAGACCCCCACAAGGTCAGCTCAGTGGGGGAGGTAGGCAGGTCAAAGGCCCCCAAACAGCAAAATGCCCTCAGAAGCTTGCCCCGGGGCCTGAACCCCCCAACACTCCACTCCTTCTGGAGATAGAGGGTTAAAAGCAAAGGCTTCCCATCAGTCATATCCCGGTCTGCAATGCTGACTTCGCTCTGTGTGCCCTTGGGCATGTGATTAAATCTCACCTTGATGTTCTCATCTGGAAAATGGGCTAATAAAGAGGTACCACAGCCGGGTTGTGCGGGTACTGGACAAGCCCCAGTTCACCTCGTGTATGCTGGACCCACGGCAGCTCTTTGTATCATTAGGGGCACCCCGAAAGGGAGCCCAGGCAGCCTGTGAAGGAGCTGGGGGCTTACACGGAAGATGAGGATGTAAGGAAGGGGTCCAACGAGTGGACCTGACCAGAAAGGGCCGCTGGTGGTTCTGAGAAGGCCAGGATAGAGGGGGGAGAGGTGCAAATGACATGGCCTGTTTCCCAACCGTTCCTTTTTTTTTTGGCCACGTTGGGTCTTCACTGCTGTGCGCGGGCTTTCTCTAGTTGTGTTGAGCGGGAGCTACTCTTTGTTGCGGTGCGCGGGCTTCTCATTGCAGTGGCCTCTCTTGTTGTGCAGCACGGGCTCTAGGCGCCCGGGCTTCAGTAGTTGTGGCACGTGAGCTCTAGAGCACAGGCTCAGTAGTTGTGGCTCACGGGCCTAGCCGCTCTGCGGCGTGTGGGATCTTCCCGGACCGGGGCTCGAACCCGTGTCCCCTGCATTGGCAGGCGGATTCCTAACCACTGCGCCACCAGGGAAGTCCTCCCAACTGCTCTTTGACCATGTGTCTCCTCGCAGCTTAGTGGGGCTTATAAGAGCCCAGGCAGCCCTGATGTCTTCCCACCAGCAGGAGCCCCCTCCAGGTTCAGGCTGCAGTGGTGGGAAGGTGACCTTGAAGCCAGGTGGCTTGGAGTACATCCTTTCACCCGTGGTGTTGCTCAACTGGCTTTCCAGGAAAACAGCCCTGATTTATAGTGTTTGTCAGTTTTTCAAATTACCAACATGGTGTCAGGGAACCCGGAGGTGAGGAGAGAGGTGGGGAGTGGATGTCGCGACCTGTGCGAGCCGCTCCAGCACAGCACTAGGTCACCCACCTCACCCTGCCCAGCCTCCGCTTATCTCCTCTGGAGTGGGGGCAGTGCTCGGTGATCCCCAAGTTATCTTTGGGCTGTGAACGTCTACTCTTCCTTTCCAGGGGGAGGGAGCCCCAGGCCGGGTCAGCCTGGGGAAACTCCTGGCCCCTCTCACTGCCCCAGGGGCCTGCCTCTCTGCCTGCCCCTATGAGGCCGCAAGTCCCCAGGCTGGCCCCGATCCTGTGTGCACTTAACCTGGCAGGTTCTGCTCAGGACAGCAAAGGCCCGTGGCAGGGAGCAGTCTGCAGTCTGCTGGGCATGAGTGCGAGCCCTGCACCCTGGAGGCGGGTGCAGAGAGGGTCCCTTCCTGGGAGGGGCTCAGCTGCCCGCCCAGCAGCCACCTGTCAAGCAGACTTTGGCATCCTCCCGAACAGGAGCAGGGCTCCCATGACATGATACAACCGCTGGGTGTGTGTGTGACAAGAGCACAGGAGAAAGGCCCATGCTCTCCTGGTTGCAGAGCAGGAAGGCACAGTGCTTGGCCAGGGAAAGGACTTTTGGGACATGAAAGGGTGACATGTCAGAACAGAGTGGCCCACCGCAAGCTCTGGACAGCAGGGGCTCCAAGTCTGGCCCTACAGAGGTGGGTTTGTGTTTGTAGCCTCTTAATTGAAAATTCATCCCATGTTCTATAACCTCTCCTCCGCCTGCTGTGTCAGTGCGCTCCTCTCATCTCATGCCTTTAAATATCTCTGGGGTGACTACTCCCAAATACCTCTCTCCACTGCAGACCTCTCTCCTGAACTCCTGGCTTGTATATCCAAGGCCTATCTGACATCTCAAACCTAACCTCACCCTCCTCCCCATTGCCCCACCTTTCCTGCTCCTGCTGCAGTCTTCCCATCTGCTAACAGCACGGCTGCTCAGGCCAAAATGTTGGTGTCATCCTTGACTTTAGGTTACATCTCACATCCAATCAGTCGGCACGTCCTGTTGGCCGTCTATGAAATATAACAGAACCCTCATGATCTCCAGCGCCGCTTCCCTGGTCCCGGCTACACCATCTCTAGCCCCAGTGACTGCAACAGGCTCCTACCAGGCATTCCCTAACCTCTATGGTCTGGTCTGAGCTCAGGAAATGGAATGCTCCTGTTGAAATCTAAGTCGAATCACATCCCTCCTGTGCTCAAAGCCCTCCTACGGTTCCCATGTTACTCGGAGAAAAAGCGAAGTCCTCATAATGGCCTACAAGACCCAACATCTGTCTCTATTACCTCTCTGATCTCATCTCTTCTTACTCTTCCCCTTGCCTGGCTTCATGCCAGCCACTGGGCCGCTTTGCTCCTCTGTGAACAAGCCAGGCACACTCCAACCTCAGGGCCTTTGCACTTGCTGCTCCCTCTGTCTGTCATGCTCTTCCCTGGATGTCCACATGACCCATTCCTCACCTCCTTCAGGTCTTTGCTCAAATGTCACCTCCTTGCACAGGTCTTCCTTGAGCACTCTTTCTAAAACTGCAGCCTTCACCCTGGCATTCCCCATCTCCTGGCTTTATATTTCTCCATAGCGCTTAGCACCTCCCAATAGACTAAGTCGTCTGCTTAACCAGTTATGTTCATGGCCTGTACCTTCCAACTGGAACGTATGTTCTATAAGGGCAGGGATTTGTATGTTTTTTACCATTCTGTGTCCTCAGCACCTGGAATGTGGTCAGCAAATGCTCAATACATACTTATTGAGCGCTCAATTAAAAATCAGGATGTTTCACAAAGATTTGGATTTCCAGCATTTCTTTTAAAAACGGGAAGGGCTCCCCCGCCCCAACCCCGGGGCCTGCATTTCAACCTGACCACAACCGGCAAGAGCGGAGCTGTGGCTGCTGCAGCCCCCACTATTCCCTCTTCTCTTGCCCAGACCTCTTCTCCCATGTGTGCTCCTTGCATGGCCCCAGTAGGCCTTGAGTTTGGGATTCCTACTCTACAAAAGTGAGTAAAAACTATCCTGAGAAATTGCTCTGGCCAGGCAAGCCCTGCTCTTCAACTGAGGAGAACAGTCGGGCTAGTTGTGAAGGCTATTAAGGGATGATGAGATGTGCAGAGAAATCTGGGTGCTCCCTGCATGTGTGCATCTGGGGGGGTCCTGTAGGTCTGGGGCAAGGATGCTCGTCTTTCCTCTCGCCTGGAGCCTTTTCTCTGGGTATGACACAGGGGTGTTTTCTATCAGATTCTCAAGGGAGTCTGTGACCTTCCAAGGCTACCAGCCTCTGCTCCCAGATTTCAGAGTGTTCTCACCATATTCCTGGGAGAAGATTACTTTCATCATCTTATGGGTGGGGAAACTGAGGCCCCATCACACAATGGTGGGGCTAATTGCCTTGAGACCTCCTTTTTCATCCTGCTCCTGAGTGGGGTCAGGGAGAGGCCTGCCGGGTCATGCCACCCCCATCACCCAGCTCAGGCCCCACTCACCCAGAGGGTCTCCGTCCACGATGCTGTACTCCACCTGCCCATTGGGGCCCGAGTCCCGGTCATGGGCCAGGAAGGTCCACACTCTGGGTCCTGGTTGGCCCTCGGTGACGTCAAATGGTCCCTCGTAGTCTCTGGGGAAGGTGGGCACATTGTCGTTGATGTCATTCACGTTCACAAGCACCTGAGACGATGAGCGAACTTAGTCAGGACTGCGCCCCAGCCAGCCTTGTTCATCTGTAAACTGGATCTGATAACCCTGCCTCATAGGGTGATGGAAGAATCATACTGGTTAACGGATGTGGGAGGGCTTTTTAAGCTACTCATGTGGATAAGCTATTGTTATTGCCAAAGTCTCTCTATGGGCATAATAATATTATTAATAATAATGCCATGAACTTCTGTTTATTGCTGTACTATGGTCATCGTTTTTCTGGTTTCATTTGCTCCTCCCACACCCTGAAAGAGTTTTTTATTATCCCCCTTTTACAGAGGAGGAAAGTGAAGCTCAGGGAGGTTAAGTGACTTGCCCAGAGTCACACAGTTAGGAAGTAGATCAGGGACATGAACCCCTGTCGGTCTGACTGGAGTTTGTGCCCTTCCCATGAAGGGGAGGAAGGCAGGTGTCATCATGTATCTGATAGCTGCAGCCACACAGAGAGGTTCAGTAACCTCCTCAAAGTCACACTGCAAGTTTGGGTGAGTTGCTGAGACCAGGACAGGGCTCGTGGATTTAGGCGTTCCTCCTAGAAACCCCGCTTCCCCACAGGACCTTTCTGCGACCTGTCCTACCCCACCCCCAAGTTGGGGCTCTGTCCCATCTACCCACCCACCCACCGTGGTGGTAGAGGTGAGGCGATGGGACAAGATGGGACACTGGTCCGTGGCGGTGACGATCAGGGTGTAGCGGCCATGGCTGATCTCGTAGTCCAGCTCCTTGGCAGCATAGATGACGCCCTGCAGGATAAGTAGAGGGGACGAGGGTGGATCAGTAGGTGGTGGGTCTGGGGCTCCCTCTGACCACCCCAGGAGGGAGGTTGGCCCTAACGTCCTGGCCATGACAGGGAGCCCCTGTTGTCCTCTAAACCAGGCCCCACCCAACCTTTTCATCCTCCCGTACCGGCTGCCCCCCCAGTTTCCTCCCGGACTCCATCTTTGCTCTGCTCCCACCCCCATGGCGTCACTGAGCTCCCCTCCAATCCCTATGGCCAGCTGACCCTCTTCCTGGACCCCGCCACCAGCCACTGACCGTGTGCCTGTCGATGTGAAAGGTGTCGATGATGTTGCCGGCAACGATGGCATAGGTAACTGTGCCGTTGGGCCCCTCATCCGGGTCTAGTGCCTGGACGGTGACGAGGCTGGCATTGATTGTGTCCGGGCCCTCATCCAGTAAGATCTCGTAGTGGGGCTGCTGGAACGTGGGTGCGTTATCGTTCTCGTCCACGATGGTCACATACACGTGGGTGGTGGCCTACGGAGAAGAGCACGATCAGGTTCCTTGGTCAGCTGGCTAGAGGGTTTGAGGTGGAGCCAGCTGGATGTATTCCTAGGCTGCACTTACTCCGTGTGATCCAACATGGTGAGGGAAAGGGAGAAGGATGAGAGCGAGGGAAGTCCCAGGCTGATAGAGGAAATCACAGAGGCTCTGTCAAAAGCCAAGCTAGGTAACTGCTTAGGTCCAAGATGGCGCTTGCACCACCACTCTTATTGTCCGTGACATCACTAATCAATCACGGCACTGCTGAGGCCAGATGCACCCTCAGGATCCCTGTTAGCACACTGATCTAGTGATTATAATTGGCATATGAGATGAACTCCAGTAACTGCCTCCAGCCCATAGCTTTTTTTTTTTGAATTTTATTTATTTTTTTATACAGCAGGTTCTTATTAGTCATCCATTTTATACATATTAGTATATATATGTCAATCCCAGTCTCCCAATTCATCCCACCACCCCCCTCCGCGACTTCCCCCCCTTGGTGTCCATACGTTTGTTCTCTACATCTGTGTCTCTATTGCTGTCCTGCATCTGTACCATTTTTCTAGGTTCCACATATATGCGTTAATATACGATATTTTTTTTTCTCCTTCTGACTTACTTCATTCTGTATGACAGTCTCTAGATCCATCCACGTCTCTACAAATGGCCCAATTTCGTTCTCCAGCCCATAGCTTTGACTGGGCCAGGGCCTTACTGACCCTGGGCCTCCTTCCAGATCACAAAAAGCAAGAATGTGATGTACTCAGCCCACCCGCTTAAGCTTCACCCATTGTCCATGTAAATGGAAGCAATGCCTATTCTCAGCATTTCTGAGAGGAAGGACATCGGGTGTGGGGCTACTACACGTGCAGAATTTGTTGAGCTGTGAAAAATAAAGCTCATAGCGCATGACTTCACTGCAAGGACAATTTCACTCCATATTCTCCTGTGATTGGCCATTTTTGGCTGATGCTTGGTCCAATCAGACCACAGGTAATATTCAGCCAATCGAAACTCAGCAAGCAGCACTCAAGAACCATTGAGAGATGGTTGATGTGGCACTTCACAGGCAGAGGAGATAAACGGAAGGAAGAAATTAGCCATGTGCTGGTATTCTGTGTCCCTCGGCTGCCCTCCTCTCTTCTCCGCTTCTCCACCTGGGAGGATGTCCTCTGTGGACGGCCTCACCTGGACTCCCTTGCCATCTGGCTTCCAGATGGTTTGGCCAATGGGAGGTCCCGGCAGAAGACAGGAGGAGAGGCGGTGGGGGCATTTCTCCCTCACTCCCTCCTTTCCTCACTGCAGTTCTGCCGGAGGCTGTGTTTCTCCTGCTGGGTGGCCCCTCTTTCACACCTCTGGCCCTCACTGGGCTCCAGTCACCTCACGCCCTCTTCTTGTCCTTCTGCACCCATGGGTGGTAATGGCTTCCTGCAGTTTTTAGTCTATGGGTGCTTCACCAGCCCTCTGTAAACAGTCCCTCCATTAAACTTTCTTCAGTTGAGCCCTTTCTGAGTGTGCCTCTGTTTCCTGCCAGGACCCTGACTGATACAAACTGTAATTAGTGACTAATATAAAATAATAAGGTTATAACAACTTCAAAAACATCTGGGTAGAGAGAATGGGACCAGGCCATTGCCAAGGGAAGGGAACAGAAAGCAGGTGGTGCAAAAAGCTGGATGTAGACAACTTGTGTGCACCTTTTCTGGGGTCTGGCTGGCTCTGGAACCACCTGTGGAAGGATGGACAGAAGACTGTCACTGCCCCTGCGGAGGGCATGAGTCCCCTGAGCTGCAGCTCTAGATCTTGGCAGGGGGAGGGGTGGGGGGGGCCGGGTCATGTTAGGTGGTTGCTGGAACTGTTTCCAAAGCAGGTAGGCCTGACAGCCTTGAGATGGGGCTCTGTAACCTTGGACATGTCACAGAGGTCCTTTCTGGACCTTTTCTGTCTGTTAGTAAGGGACTTGTTCTTTAACATCCCTTCTGGCTCAGACATTCCGAGGATCTGGTCTGCCATCATCAGTCTGAATCCCTCCTCCATCAGGGAGGTATTCCTTTGGGTCTTAGAGTCTCAATGAATCTTCATAAAAGTAACAATCACACAGAGAGGGAAAATGCATTAGCTTTACATTGCTCAAACTTTCCCACTGGAGTGGAGAGGGAACCTGCACTGAGTTGGGGAAGAGCCTGAAGCATTTGTCTCAAGAATGAAATACCTTTGAAATCCCTCCTGTTATCTTTGAAAGCTCATATAAATTTCGCAATCTTTTCCGTAACGCGTTTGCATCAGTTTCCATTAAAAATGGTGGTAGAGGCCCCAAATATTTGAGTAAAGATGACTGTCAAGGAAGGCCACCGCGTTCATCTTGTGGCTCTGCACACAAGATACAGCTCTGATCTCCAGTAGGTCTGCGTCTTTATTCCTGTCTTACCCCTAGGTTCTTCATGACATGTTTTTCCCTTAAATTCCATATATATGTGTTAGCATACGGTATTTGTCTTTCTCTTTCTGACTTACTTCACTCTGTATGACAGACTAGACCTACTGGAGAACGGACTTGAGGATATGGGGAGGGGGAAGGGTGAGCTGTGACAAAGCGAGCGAGAGGCATGGACATATATACACTACCAAACGTAAGGTAGATAGCTAGTGGGAAGTAGCCGCATAGCACAGGGAGATCAGCTCGGTGCTTTGTGACCGCCTGGAGGGGTGGGATAGGGAGGGTGGGAGGGAGGGGAGACGCAAGAGGGAAGAGATATGGGAACATATGTACATGTATAACTGATTCACTTTGTTATAAAGCAGAAACTAACACACCATTGTAAAGCAACTATACCCCAATAAAGATGTCAAAAAAAAAAGATACAGCTCTGAGCACTTACCACTGGCGAGGAGCCCAGCATTGCATCCTCCTGAGCCCCTTCTGCCAGCAAGAGCACACGAGTGCCGCCCTACAGGAGAGGGCTGGATTCCAGCCTCACCAATCGGGGTGGTGGTACTGACGTTTCCTACTTTCCCAGACTCCTGGAAGTGGGTTTAACCATCGTCCAGGCTGCAGGGGCTGAGAGTGGGGGGCTCTAATAGTGCTGCCCCACAGAGCCCCTTCTCTCTGAGACCAGGACTTGAAAGAGGAGACAGATATTGCCAGCAGTGCCAGTGCTGGGTGGGGTGCCAGAGCAGAGGACTAGAGGGGGTGTGTGTGTGTGTGAGAGCATCCTGCAGACATCTAGGGTGCAGGGAGTAAGAGAGGCTGGGGCCTGGGTGAGAGGAGTACTGATGATTTCCTGTGGGACACACTACCTGATGTTACACACACACACACACGTGTGTGTGTCCGCCAAGCCTGCTGGGTACTCCTGCACCTGCCATACATGTGTGTACATCTGCACAAGGGTGTTGCAGGCGCTGGAATCTACAGTCAAGCCTGCCCCAACTCACTCACCTAGCTCTTTACAAAAGTTACATTTCATCCATCCGTCCATCTATTCATTCATTCATTCATTCATTCCACTACTGGGAGTGCCAGGACCTGGGCTGGGCTGGAGGACGTCAGGTACAAGCCTCTGCTGGTGGGTGAGGGCTGATACAATCTGTGATGATGATGAGGTATCGCGCCAAGTTAGACGCAGATGTACTTCTCAGGCTTTACAACAGTACTAACCCTCTACAAAGAGTAATGGGGGAGAGAAGAAAAGGCTTCAACGGGCGATCAAGTGGCGCTGACTCTTGGCATACTGACTGGCTCCCCCACTTACAAGGCCAGCCGGCTGCGAGTCAGCGGGAAGCCCCTCCCGCGGGGGCCCTTGGAGAGGCAGCGCTCCAGCCTTGGCCGCCCGGGGGCGCTGTGGGCCCCCGGGAGCGGGCGGCTCTCGGGCTGCCGGCCGCGCTCACTTGCTCTGCGCTCAGTCGCGCGGAGGTTTCCCCGCCGGCCGCGTCCCGTCCGCTCCCTGCGAACCAGGAGTGCCCCCTGCGCGCCCCCGGGCTCCGCTCCGGCCCGGCTGCGCCAGACGCAGCTCTGCCCGACGGCGACATGGGCGTCCCACCAGTCCCGGAGGCTGGCAGCTGGCGCTGGGGGCCTGTGCTCCTCGCCTTCTTCCTGGCTGCCTCCCGAGGTAAGGTCGGCGGAGCCTGGGTGCTAGGGAGGAGCAACGGGAGAGCACAGCGGGGCAGGGTGGGGGGGGTGTCCCAGGTCAGATGGGGGCGCCCTGGGAGCCCCCTTCAGCCTGCCGTGACCCCAGCCCGCGGCAGGGAGGCCGCTAGGACGCCTTGGCAGGGGCGGCGGCTCTCTGCCAAGTGCCCTGGCTGGGTGGTGGGCACGCGTGTATGCCGACAGCTGTCCAAGCAGCTGCCTGTCCAGCCCTTCCCGACCCAGAGAGCCCAGGCACGAGTACCTTCTGCAGCACGGGAGATAAACACGGTGGAGACAGCCCAATGTGTTCTAGTGGATGCCACTGGCTTTTGACACCTGTGGCATCTCCCAGCACCACCCCAGGACCCCAGGGTCTCACGAGGCGCCGAAGTTGTATACTCTCAGCCAGTGTCCTGTACCCTGGTGACACTCTTGGTTGAGCCTTGGTGGGCACTGGTCAGTGCAGGCACTGGTCCACAGCTGGACATGGGCGCCCTCTGGTCCTTATCCTGAGGGTCTGATGGCTGAGAGTTGAGTGGTCAGCTGATTCCCAGCATCGTAGCAAATCTGCAGCCCGGGGACTGCTGTAGGGCCTGCACTGGGGAGAATGTGGGACATTGCCCAGCTTGGCTGTGAGCCCCTTCTAGGTCCTTGGATAACTCATAGCATCTTTTGGGCCTCAGTTTCCTCAGCTCAAACACAGAAGCCATACACAGGGAGGTGTCACTTTCCCCTTCCAAAGTCCAGACTGTCACGACTCTAGGTGGTATCCTGGTTAGGACACAGGGGCTCCTTGAGTGGGGGGCAAAGTTCCCGGGACCCACAGCCTGGCCCCTGCTCCTTGCCTGTCCAGGACTGAAGCAGCTGGATCTTGAGGGAAGAGGGGGCCGGCAGGCAGCCTATGGAACTAAACTTTAAACTTTTTCCCTGGGAAGGCTCAGGGAAAGTGTGAGTCATGCAGGGAGTCAGAGGGAGGCAGGAGGGAGGTGGGGAGCTTGGCAAGGGACCCAGTGGGTGAGTCAGAAGAGGAGGAAGGGGAAGACAGGGTAAGAGCAAGAGGAGGGTTCTGAGAGAACCTGGAAAACACCTCAGAAACTGGGGAGCCTGCAGGCAGCATGGTATCTCAGCACTGGGAGGCTGGCCTGGGCCTCCTATAAGGAGGAGGGAGCCCACACCCGACAGACAGAGATGCCTAAGCCCTGAACTGGATACTCCCCAGGAAGAGCCAAAGCGGGTGGGGGAGCAGTCTCGGCACCGAGGCCATGGCTCATGGCAGACAGGGCTTCCCAAAGGAGCAGTGGATGGTGGCAGGCAGGACCGGCCAGCATCCCACCCACTACAGACCGCCTGCCCTGCCCCCTCCTTCCCAAGTGACCCCAAGAGCCCCTTCAGTTTTCTTACCCCTACCCTGTCCTCCTCTGGCTGAGCTGCTCTCTGTTCAGCAGCCCGTTTGGGAAACTGAGTTCCAGAGAACTAGGGCATAGAGAGCCAGCTTGCACAGAGCCAGGAGCAGATAGGCTCAGAGCCCCTCACTCCATATTGTCTCTTCAGCCAGGAGGCTTCACCCCCAGAAGTCTTGGCTACTTAAACAGCTTGGTACTCCATCTCTCCCTGGGCCCAGCTCAAGGAGATAATTAGGGTTTGAAGCAGCTTTCCACTGAAAGGAGTCAGGAGAATTCTCTTAGTTTTGAACTACTCTGGGACTCAGTATTCCTAACTGAAATATGGGCGTGCTAATGAATATTCATGCTTCTACCCAGTACAGTGTGCAAGAAGGGGGGTAAGAGATGGGGAGGCCTGCTTGCAGGCATGGTCCGGAGGGTGTCTGAGTCGGAAAGACCTGCTCACCGGCCTGCTGAGGTGCAGGGTGGCCCTGGGCAGGATTGCTCACTGTCAAAGCCTTGATGCTTTGGGAAGGTGAGATGGAGGTGGCTAGTGCAGACCTGTTTGTTCTCTAGCTCTTGGGGCTGGGCCAGCACCATGGAGAATGGTGGTGGTGATAATGGCGCACAGGAGCCTAGGAAAAGTTGCAGATACCCCTTTCCTGGGCCTGACCCAGGTTGAAATGGGTGGAGGGAGGCACCTAGGGAGCCAGGACCCAGCAGACCCCAAGGGTGGCAGAGCCTCTTCTTCCCCTATCGGCCTTCCCAGGACCTGTGGAAGTTATTGTCCCTGCCATGTCCTCACAGGCTGACCCGAGTCCCAAACTCTGGGACTAGCCCATGGAGGTGCACTGGGGCTGGGGAGGTGAGAGCCCATCTTCCCCTGTATGGTAAGCAGGGTTGCAGGGCCTTGTTGAGTAACCCAATGGTGCAAGCCTCTGATGTAGCAGTGATCGGCTCTTAGGAAATCCACAGTCTGCTGCCCAGAGGCCCTGAGGTGGAGAGAAGCAGGCTTGAGGCCAGCCCATGGGCATAAGGGGGCCCCTACCCAATGCCAGGGGTACGCAGCAATACTGGGGAGCCCCTTGCTGAGCTGGGCTGCTTGCTCTCTCTTTCCCCCAAGTAGGGCAAAGGTTCCCTGCTGGGGCCTGACCTCCGTAGGAGAGGGTGGCCCAGGTGGGAGGTACACCGCTGGAAGGCCACCTCCCTATATGCACACACATATGGGTCTTAGGCCCAAGCAGACAGAGGGAAAGAAGAGAGGAAGAAAGGGGTCCTTGGTGCCCATCGGGTATACTGGCAGTGACCCCTCACCAGCACTGACCAAGCCCCAAAGACTGAGTTTGAGGTGCCAGGTTTTAAGCCAACCGTTCATCCAGGAGCAGTCTGGCCTCACCAGGGAGCTGCTGTGAAGCTTCTGATGGACCCTTGGATCCCCTTAGCAGCAGCGCGGGCATGACCAAGGCATCCTGTGTGAGAATGGAAGGGACCTGGAGTTGTGTGCCCTGCATGCCAGGGCTTCCCGTTCAACCCTGTCACTTGACAGTCTGGCTTGGGGAGTCAATCAGAGCTCCGTTCAAATCCCAAGATGGTCCTCTACTGCTCTGTCACTTTGCACAAGTTACTCAGCATCCGTGAGCAAGTTCTATCATCTTTCCCATAGGGATGATGACAGCACCTCCCTCAGAGGGCTGCTGTGAATATTCGGTGCACACGTAACACAGAGCCTGGCATAACATAGCGCCTGGCGCCTGGTGAGCTCTGGCTGTGTAGTATTATTCTGCCTCTTGGCTTTTGGAGGCCACACGCCATTGGTTTACCATCTTAGCTCCTTGCTTCCTGCAGGGTCCGGTAGAGCGCCCAGAGCATGGGAAGGCATTGACCCGTTTCACTGGGACGGGACTCTCTAGAATCCTGGAGGTCTGAAGAGCTGGGCCCAGCCCTCTGTAGCACCTCTACACACTTACAGTCTGTAATGCCCATGGAGGTGCCTGTACATTCTCCTCTTAAAGTTCTCCAGAGATGGGGACTTTGCCACTTCAAGGCAAGCCGGACTCAGGGTTTCCTTGTCTTATTGGGGTCTTTCTTGCAACTGAGCTTAACATTCAGCCTGTTTACTTTGGCTGACCATCCCCAGAGAGAAAGACAACGGCCACCATTGTGTCCATCAGTAACTCAGTAATGAAGTTGCTCTGCTCCTGACCGAGCCAGCCTAGTCCCTCAACCTTTCTACATAGGATCTTACTTCCCACGGGGACCGGGGGTCAAGCCCTGTCTCTGCTGTTCACTTACTGTGGGACCACAAACACACACACCGCCTTTACCTGAGCCCTGGGAAGGCTGGGTAACAGGGTCTCGGCAACGCTGACCACTCACTTCGGAAGGGTAATCCCATGATGGTGTTTCCTGACCTTCAGTCCATTTGTTCACCACTTTGGGGATTTCTCCAGTGTCTGCCCATCATCATATGTACCCTCTTTAAATCTACTTATTCTTTGACTTAAGTAAATAGATTTTAAAAGGAAACTTTGTATCACTGCCATAAATGGAAAGCCAGTGTCACTTGCCATAAATAGAACAAAATCATAAAAGTACATAATAGGAAAACCAAATAAGGTAAATTCTAGTTGGAAACTATAGCCTGGGGAAGGCTCCAAGCCTGCTGTACCTTGCAGGAAAAAGAAAAAAAAAAAGAAGAGCTTAGCACATAATAGAGATGTTTTGAAGACACACTGGCATCAAACTGGGACTTTCTCTTTGATGTAATCAGGACTGAAAGAGAATCGAAAAGGGAATAACCTTCTGTCTATGTGATTCAGTGTTATTTAATGCCATAAAACTGAAAGTAAAACTACCTATGCTGTAGATGCCGTCAGCTCCTCTCCATTGAAAAAGAAAGCTCACCACTGTGAGGAGTGGCGGCTGGGGGCAGGGGACAGTTCAGCTCTCCTGGAAGAAGGGAGAGATGACGGTGCTCATCCTAAGAGGCCGGGACAGGGTCAGAAGGCCTTTCTGGGCTTCTTCCAGGCCCCAGTTCTCCCAGCCCCCGTTGCCTTCCCCAAATAAATACAGTGGCTCTAGCTGGGTCCTCTCCTCATGCTGGGGCCAACGGGCTGTCCCAACAACTACGGAGAGAGTGGGAGAGGGAGCCTGCAGCCTCGCTGGCCAGGGCAGCCTGTCCAACTGCAGGAAGGAGGTGGGGCCTCTGGTCAATCCCTGGCCACTTCTACACCCCAGACCTCTGGAGCGAGACGAGCTGGGTTCAGATGCTGGCACCCCCGCTTGCTATTCATGAGACTCTGTACAAGTTACGTAACCTGTCTGTGCTTCAGTTTCCTCATCTGTAAAGTGGAGCCGATAACAGTACCTACCGTACAGGGAGGGAGGATTCAGTAAGCGACTCCATATAAAAGTGATTAGAATGATGCCTGGCACAGAGTTAAGAGCCTGCTACTACACCATTACCACCGAGCCTCCTGCACTGAGGGTAGGGCACGAAGAGATTTGAATCTGAACCTTAGGAAGTCTTCGCAGCACAGGATCTTGAGGGTAGCTGGCTGGAGCTGGTAGTCTGGGCTACATACAGCGTCCTCAGGGAGGGCCTGGGAGAGCTGAGGAACGAGTCATCCAGAGACGCATCCACTGGTGCGGCTCTGGCCAACCGCCCAGGCCCTCCCTGGGGAGGTGTGCCGGCCAACAGCCTCCAGCCCCAGATGCACCGATGCTTTCCCAATGTGCTGGAAGTGCCGCTTCCTCCGATAGAGCCTGGCTTCCCCTTCCCAGACTCCCTGGTCCAATGTGAATGGACACTTCCTGCAGGAGCAGGTATCAATAAACACATCTGAGATGCCCTTTGTCCTCACTGGCCATGGAGCCCCATGGACGGACCTGCCGGCTCTGGGCCCTCAGCCCTTTGTCCCGGAGGTACTTCCTGGAGCTTAGCACTGGAATCAGGACCAGTCCTGCTTGGTCCTTGCCTCTTGCCCTCTGTGCTCTCCATCTTGATAAAGACAGAACCTAGCCTTTCCTTATACCCTCCATGGACTGTCCTGGAGGACAGGGTCTGGCAGGGAGCTGGAGACGAGGTCCATGTCAGTCTGGGGCCCCCTCGAGGGCGAAGACCTGGCCTTCTGCATCTAGCACAGGGCCAGCAATAGCAGGCCATCAGTAACTGTTTGCTTACAGCCCCTAGCAGCTGGACAGAGTCCAGCTCTTTGGGTGGGGCCTCCTAGGCCTGACTAATCAAGCCAGGGACCCACCTCCAAAGGCTGGGGCGTTGCCTTGGCGACTGTGGAGTAAGCTCATGCCAGGTCAGGG
Organism: Phocoena sinus; assembly: GCF_008692025.1. Lineage (NCBI taxonomy): Eukaryota > Metazoa > Chordata > Mammalia > Artiodactyla > Phocoenidae > Phocoena > Phocoena sinus. Next base: position 23,953,355 of record NC_045778.1, on the reverse strand, counting down.
TAAATACACAGGCCTGTCTATACCCACACACACCCATCCCATGCACACCCACAGGGTTTCACGAGGTGAGAGCTTATGGGCGGAAAGAGGTCACAAAAAACTAGCATCCCGAGATGAAGCTGAACAAGAACTCCTTTCCCTACACGGGAGCTTTCACAAGAGGCTGAGCCCCTCCGCGGCTGAGGGTCCCACTGCTGGAAAGTGGCAGAAGCAGGGCTAAATTCTGAGCGGAAGTCCCTTAGGGAACTCTGTACCCCCACGGCCTCTCTGCCTTGGGCCTGGCTCATGCTGGGACCTTAGTAAATATTTGTGGAATGAAAGAATGATGTTTTCGGTTTGGGTCTGAGGCAGAGCAGCCTTGGCTGCGTGGAGAGCACAGACATCAACTGGAGGTCAGTTTACTCTCTAAGTAGCTGGAGGATGAGGTGTCAGCCCCGCCCGCTGGAGGGGTGGAGGGCTCTTGCGCCTGTAGTGCTGGCTTGTCCAAGGTGGGGGTCTCAGTTCAGCCACGTAGGGCTGTGTGGCCTTGGGCAAATCGCTTGACTTCTGATTTGGTTTCCTCATCTTTAAACTGGGGATAATGAGACCTACATCAGGGGCGTCATGAGACTTAAACGAGTATAAAGTGCTCAGCAAGTCCTAACATGTAAGAGGGGCTCATAAATGCCCGTGATCACCTTTGTAGCCCATTCTTGCCTCCTTCCTCTGCCCTAAGACAGCCTTTCTCACCTGCCACAGGGTTTCAGAGCTGGAAGGGGCCTAGGAATGTGGGGAGTCTCTCCAGATGGGAGGAAGAAAGGGAGGCCCAGAGAAGGATGGGATCTGCCCAAAGGCACACAGTAAGGGCAGGGCTAAGTGGGGATCGGGGCCCAGGGATCTGCCTGCCCAGGCCAGAGTTTTAATCCTGAGACCTCACATTTCCCAGGATCACAGCATTCTTCCTCCAGGTGTTTCTGCCATCTTACCCAGCAGCAGGTGGGGGCTGGGTGGGTGGGATGCAGGGCCCCAAGAACAGCACAATGATGGATGGTTCCCACATGGGCACAGGCTCAGCCCAGGGCTGAGGGCCTTTTCCTGTCCCACATGCTCTCGGCCACCCTGGAGCCAGGGGCCTTCCTCCCCAGTCTCCGACAATGCCCCAGGTGTCCAGAAGGATCTGCCCCTGACAATAAGCAACATCCTCCCGCCAAATAATTATAATTCCAGCTGGGCTATTTATAGCCCCTGATAACACGTGTGCATGCGCAGTCATGGAAGGCATGGGGCACGTGCGCTGTCTTCCCTAACGCCGTGCCCTTGAGAGTCCTCCTAAGGACAGGCTGCCCGTGCGCCTTGTCCTGGCTGCAGTCTCAGACACCACAAACAAGATGTTTTCTCTCCCCCCAGGACAAAACCTGTAGATGCCCGGCCCACTCCTGTCTGGCCCTTTTGCTCAAACTGAATACTTTCACCCACGCCCAAACCTAAAGCCCAGGGTAGCTTCTCCTTTTTCTAAAAGGGGAAGAGGTCCTTCTGGGGCGTGTGGGGTGTAAGGGATTGAGCAATGCCCCCTCCCCAGCTCTGTCTCTGAACCCCAGTTCTGTGTGTCCCCACTGTGGGTCTTCAACGAAATCGCTCCTCGGGCTGAAAATCCCCTCTCCACCGCTTCCTGGGCAATTCTGCAGTCATTAACACCACTGCTTGGACTCAGGGGGCTCTGGGCCTGACGTCCTGCTGGAGGCCCCGGGCTGGTGCCCCACTGGAGGCCCTGCTGCTTGCTCCCGTCCTGCCCATACCTACCTCGCCCACAAGCTAGCCTCAGTCTTGCCACATCTTGGCCCCAACCCGTCCACACCTCTGTCCACTCAACATTCCCCGCCCTGCTCAGCTCTGTGCTCCACTTCTTGCGTCTGCCTCTGCCCACCCCAGACCTGCGGCCCTGGCCTCTACTGAGCCAGCTTCCCCGTGGCCCCCAAGGTGTGTGTGCTCCTGCAAATGCTGCTGGATGTGGATTCGGCTCTCACCCTTGGCGATAGTTCTGGGGCTGAAGATAATGTTGGGAAAAGGGGAAACCAGTTACCAGCTGGGAGAGATGCTGCTGGGAGCTGCCCTGTGGCCTGCTGGGGAAAGGGGGAGTAGAGGGCAGAAATAATCCAGGGTCCACCCTCTGGGTGGGTTTTTATTCTCCCTTAGAGGATCCTTTCTGTAGCTACTCCCCACTTCCATTTACTGGCACAACCACAATTTGGCCGTCAGGCTTCCACCGGGGACCTTGGGTGGATCATTTCCTCTCTGAGCCTGAGGGTTTCAACTGTAGAACAGTGGGCTTGGGGAGTAGAATCCCTCCCTGGTTACACCAAGGAGCCACACTCATGGATCAGAAACTCAGATGCCCACGGGACATTTATGGTGAGGGAATGAGGCAGGCCAGGTGGGAAGTTAGGGAGTAAGGAGGAGGGACCGCAGCAGCTAGAACACCAGTGTCCCGTCTAAAAAGGAGGCTGCTGCTCAGATCCAGCGGACGGCTGCCTCATAGGAGAGCTGCTTTAGTGTTAATTTACGGACTCTAAAAGAGAAGCTACAAGTCGGAATTTTCATATCAAATTCCCGGTCTTTACATTTTGGCGATCTCAAAAAAAAAAAACAAAAAAAAAAGAGTAAAATACGTTGAGGGTCAAATAACATATGTTTGAAGGCTGAGTATGGCCGGTGGGCTGCCAGTTTCTAGTTTTTTCTTTCAGTACAGAGTCTAAGTGCTTGAGTTTAATTTTGACTCTAGTATTTGTTTGCTACGTGAACTTCAGTGAGTTACTTAACATCTCTGTGCCTCTGCTTCCTTATCGGTGAAACAGGAAGGAAAAGAACACCTGCCTTACTGGGTTGTTAGACATGTCCATGCTATTCCTTCTTCTAGTTCTAACTAGATCCTGCTTTACCTGAAGCCCCCATGCTCTAGGTTCTGAGTTTGTACCCTCTGGAACGTCAGGCAAACCACTGTCCCTTTCTGGGCTTCTGTATTTCTGCTGGAAAGGGAGATCAGCATCTCGCTAAAGAAGTCCTGAAATCCCTGCTTACCTTGGCAATGACTTTCCAAAAATCTGGGGCTCCCAGACATGGCTCCCTCTCACATGTGGGTGCTGTTAAGTGGGAGGCTCTGGTGTGTGTCTGTCCTTTTTACCTTCTGGGGCTTAAAACTCCACCCTCGCAGACATATTCTTTGGGGCCGTGGCTTTGCTGCCTCCTCACACTGTGCTTTAAGTATGCAGGCAGGCCAAGGTTGGACCACAGCTGTTACCAGTCATTCACACCTTAGTGGGAGAGAATCTCAATCTGGCTTCTCCATTCTGTTGTGCAGAACGGTTTTCACTCTTAATGTCCTAACGTCTCTTGAATTGCAGAAATGAGTTAGAGACCTATCTTTCCCAGGTATCAAGCACCAACCTTCAGAGCATTTCATGTAAATTATCTGTAATTCTGCCTCAACTCTGGCAGGTAGCTGTTTCACTTCTATGTTTTACAGTGAGGAGTCTGAGGCTCAGGGTCTATGTAACTCTCAGCTGTTGGACTCCAATGCAGGGCGGGCTAATTCCAAAGCTACACCAGGCTGCCTTTCTCCTGACTGGGCCAGGCTTTCAGCTCTGCCAGGTGAGGGGAGAGGGGGATGGGCTGTAAAATAGGGAAGGGGCATCTGGAGGAAGAAGTCGTGTTGCTATCTTGGGTTCAGGCAACGGCCATAGAAAGGACATATCCGTTTTGATACTGCACACATTTACAGGGTCCTCCTTCCCTGTCTGCCCGCAACAGCCCGATTGTAGCCAATTAAAATCAAAATATCACTAATGTCTAATAACTATAGCTATCCCTCCTATGTCTGCAGGGGGCATGAGAGCTCACATCTCGCGTTCTCCTCTTTTCTTCATCCTGTCCTCTCACAAGCCTCTTGTAGCTAATATTTTCCTCACTGCACACATGAGGGAACTGAGGCTCATAGCTAGACAGAATTTTCTGTTTTGAAGGGCCAGTGCTTTGGGGGTGAACCTGGTTAAATGCTGGGAGGCTGGGGTAGGATAAAGAGGACCAGGGCATGGCTTCATTTGCTTATTGAAAACAAAATGAACTAGAAAATACTTCTAAGAAGACTGGGTGGCAGGCGGGTGCCTGGATGAGACGACCTTTTCTGCGTTGCCTGTCCTCGACCCTTAGACACCTTGGGTTTTCCTGCTTCCCTACCACCTTCCACTTGCTGGAATCCTCTCTGTCCGTCTACCCCAAAGACCCTCCTTCCTTTAAGAAGTCTCCTGACCATCCCCAGGAAGGTCGTGTCCTCTTTTCTCCAAGTGCCCTGAAGGCTGGTACGGGTTTGCCCTTTAGCCTATGGGGTTATTTTGTCAAGAGGCAGGACTTGTCTACCCAGCTAGGCCATAAGCCCCTCCAGGTGAGATGCAGCACCTGGCACAGGCCTCACGCAGGTAGACGCTCTGTTAGGGCTCACGGATGAGGAAACGCGAAGGCAAGGCCAGCCCCGGGAGCCGCTAGCCCCCAGAGGGGCAGTCAAGGGCCAAGCGCTGCTTTTCCCCAACAGCCTTCCTCTCCTCACCCTGCTTCCCACCCGACGGCACTGGGCATGGAAGCTGGAAGTGCCAGGGGCCAGGTGTGGGCAGAGCCGTGGTGCCTGCAGTAGGGGGATGGGAGCCGGGGCTGGAGCACATGTGCCCCCTGGGAGAGGGACACGCGCTGGCCCGGTCCAGTCCGCTGCCTGCCTGGAGTCTCTCCTATGCCTCATCCAGCTACACCTGGAGAAGCTCCTGTGGCTCCTGCCACACAGCCTGGGGCGGAGCCAGGTTCGTGAACTAAAGAAGAAGCTGAGGCTTGGGGAGGTCAGCTGACTTGCCTGGAGCTTGTGGCTGGGGAACCCGCATCTTTGAAGCCCCAGACCAAGGTTCTTCCCTACTCTGGGGGCATTGGGAGTGGCGCCGGCTCAGGCGGGTGACAGGCTCTCGTCTCTCTGAGCAGGTCTGGTGGCAGCATTCAAGGTCACCACGCCGTATTCCCTGTACGTGTGTCCCGAGGGACAGAACGTCACTCTTACCTGCAGACTCTTGGGCCCCCTGGCTAAAGGGCACGACGTGACCTTCTACAAGACCTGGTACCGCAGCTCACGAGGTGAGGTGCAGGCCTGCTCGGAGCGCCGGCCCATCCGCAACCTCACGTTCCAGGACCTTCACCTGCACCACGGCGGCCACCAGGCCAACTCCAGCCAGGATCTGGTCCAGCGCCACGGGCTGGAGTCAGCCTCTGACCACCACGGCAACTTCACCATCACCCTGCGCAACCTGACCCTGCTGGACGGGGGCCTCTACTGCTGCCTGGTGGTGGAGATCAGGCACCACCACTCGGAGCAGCGGCTCTACGGAGCCATGGAGCTGCAGGTGCAGAGAGGTGAGGGCTGCCTCTGTGGGACAGCTGGGGTGGGGGCGTCACGCTGGGGATGGTGCCTGTGCTTGTCTGGGAGGGGGAGCAGAGAGGAGGACAGCGTGGCGGTGGGGTGGTGCTGTGCATCTGATGGTGCGACACTGTGCTGGAGGCTGTGTGATTCTGTGTGGGTGGTGCTGGCACTACAGGGGTGGCACGGTGTGTGGAGCTGTGTGCGTGTCTCTCTGGGTAGCTGGCTGTGATGGACGGAAGGGCATACGTGGCTCTGTTTATGACACTGGGACTTTTTAACGGGAGGGGGTGTATGAACTTGGGCTGGGAGTGTGACTGCTCACCACAGTTCCATGGCTCACACCTGGGGTGTCAGGAGAGTGTACGTGTGTACGTGTGTGTGTGTGTGTGTGTGTCTAGGTGAGAAGGCAAGGGGTGGTAGAGTAGATAGAGGTGTGGGTATGGGCAGGTATCGACATGCCCCTGAGGGTGTCATGTGTCATGACAATGGGCAGGGCATGCCTGGCTGTGCAGTGAAAATACGCCTCCGTGTGTGCGTGTGCGTGTGCATGCGTGTGTGTGTGTGTGTGGGTGTGCGTGCATGCGTGCGTATGCGTGTGTGTGTGCGCGCAGCTGGGCCGATGTTGCCAAGGGGACACCAGCCTGAGCACCTGTGACAGGAGGGGGGGCGTGCCAGCCTGGAGAAGTCTTCCTGGTCTCCTGGGTCTGACACCCACCTGATGACCCTTCTCTCTGCTCCCACAGGCGAAGAAGCATCCAAATGCACTGTGTACCCGCCCTCCTCCAAGGAGAGTGAAAGTAAGGAACCACCTTCTTGGCTCTTCTGGGTTCTCTGTTCTCCTCTGTCCTCATCCTGGACCCAGACCTCATTCTGAACTCTGACCTCATCACCCCAAGCCCACGGAACCCCCATTCCTCCTCCTTTGCTGCTGCCTCTCCCTTTTGTTTCCTCCTTCACCTGAGCCACTGGGCTGCAGCCCCCAGAAGCCCATGTCCCTTCCAAGGCCCAAAGCCTGAGGAAGGTGGCTCCTGGAGTCCCAGCTCCCGACTCTCTGAGTGGGGCTGTGCCCTGGCAGTGACCTTTGGCCAAGTGCCCTCGCGACAGGTACTGGGTGCCACAGGCTGCCGAGCTTGTTTTCAGTGGGCACGGCTCCTGCACGCTAGCCCTCTGCCACAGGCAAAGGTTGGAGCGCTGTGGTGGGGGTCCTCCTGGCTTGGACTCGACTATTTAAAATCTCCTTGTTCTCTGTGGGGAGGGAGGAAGGAGAGGCTCAGGAAGGGGAACAGAACTACCTTTTCTAGAGCTCCTACTATGTGCCAGGACTGTGCTAAGTCCTTCTAAGTACTGAGCTCCTACTATGTGCCAGGACTGTGCTAAGTCCTTCCAAGTACTGGTATCTCAGTGGCTTCTTATAGGAACCCTGTGAAATAGGTGTCACCAACTTCACTTTACCTACATGGAAATGGAGGCCCAGAGAGGTGACGTAACTGCCTCAATTCACACAGATGACAAGGGAAGTGCAGCTGGGACTGTGCTCACATCACCTTTTTCCCACGTCGGGGTAGGAGACTGGACACACAGTGTGGTGGGTATCAGTCAGCCCCCTGGTATTTGCCCAGAGGTGCCCTACAGGGGATGGGGGCACTGCTTCAAGAGGTGCCCGGGGCTTCCCTGGTGGCGCAGTGGTTGAGAATCCGCCTGCCAATGCAGGGGACACGGGTTTGAGCCCTGGTCCGAGAAGATCCCACTTGCCACGGAGCAACTAAGCCCGTGTGCCACAACTACTGAGCCTGAGCTCTAGAGCCCGCGAGCCACGACTACTGAGCCCGTGAGCCACGACCGCTGAAGCCTGCATACCTAGGGCCCACGCTCTCCAACAAGAGAAGCCACCGCAATAAGCCCACGCACCGCAACGAAGAGTAGCCCCCGCTCACCACAACTAGAGAAAGCCCGCACGCAGCAACGAAGACCCAATGCAGCCAAAAATAAATAAATTAAAAAAAAAAAAAAAAAAAATAAGAGGTACCCGGGCACTAGGAGGCCAGGCGAGAATGCCCAGCAGCTTGGAGACAGCAGGCAAAGGGGGAACATCTCGGGGACACCCCCCTCTTCTGAGAGGAGGGGTCTTGGCTTCCTCAGCCTTCTCTCTGTTAGTATTTGTCAGGCATCCAGTGTGGACCAGCCCCAGCCTAGGCCCTGGAGACACAAAAGCGCAGGCCTCCTCCCTGCCCTCCAGGAGGACATACACCAAAACCGAAGCCAGGAATGGGAACAGCTCAGCTACGGCCTCGGCCAAGCCCCGACTCAAAGGCTGTGGTGACTTTCTATTCGAACTACTCATTTTTTTTGAAGCAACAAATGGACCAGCCAGGAACAAAATTAGAACGCACAGTTGGGTCTGAGTTAGACCCACATGGAACCAAGACCAAGCCCCTCTTCCTGCACACCGCAGAGCTCGTGTGTGGCCTCGGCGCCAAGCCACTGCCCTTCCTCACTTCCTCCACTGGCAGCTCCCTGGGGAGGGTGGAAAGGGGGCCCCCCACCCCGAGCAGCCCCTCCCTTCCCACGCAGCAGCCTCGTGACTGTGTGTGCACACGCGTGCTGTGCACAGGACAGGGTGAGCCTCACGTGGTGGGGTCCCTGAGTGTGTACTTCCCCATCGCCCCTTCCACTCTGATCAACCCCCTAGTCCCACTTCTGCTCCCGCAGAAACACCTCTGCCACAGCCACCATTTCACAGATGGAGGAACCAGGGTTCACACGGGTGAAGGGACTTGTTCCCAGTCTCCCAGAGCCAAGAGGAGAAGCCAGAGTGCCTGATTCTCAGTGTGCAAACCCTGCCTGAGCACTGGCGCCTTCCCCTCTGTCAACACTCGTTTCCTGAAAATTAGCAGTATGAGTTGAGTCTTGGAGACAGAGACAAGAGATGCCAGAGGGGATGGTGCTAGAGAAACCAGGCGTGACATGGAGAGGGAGTGCCGATCTGGGTCGTTTTTCTTGATCTAGACGCTAGAGAGGCAGCTGCTGGAATTAAGGGAACAGGAGTCACCTGGGAAATCCCAGGAGTCTGGCTGAGGAGCGTCCGAGAGTGAGGCAGAACCTTGAACTGGACTGTTAAGGGTCAGGCTTCCTGTGCTGGGCACCTCTGCTCTCGGGTTTTGACATTTTCCTCCTCTCCAGTTTGCGGGATGTGCAGCCTCACTCTGCCCCCTGTTTCCCTGAACTACTGTCTACAGGGAATTGGCTAGAGGCCAAAGGGACATGGTTGCTTCTGTCTCGGCATCAAGGGCAGGGGGATAGCGTCAGTGATCTCTGGAGTCCCCTTTCGATGCCCTTCCAGGCCCTTGGTTCTGGAGGTCTGCAGGCTACAGCTGTGGTGGAGTTTTGGCACTAAGGCGGAAGTGGTCTCAGATGAAGAGAAACCCGGCTATGCTTTTGGGTGGGGTGTGTGGGCTTCGGACAGCGCTTCGGTTCTCCGGGTATCGTGTGTCCACTGAGCAACGTGAGCAAGTGTGTCCCTCTCCAAGTAACAGGGAGGCCCCCTGTGTTATCTAAGGTGCTGAGTCAGGGCTCAAAAACTAAATGCCCGCAGGGCCCGGGAGCTGGTGGGTAGGACAGTAGGGAGGGGTAGAGACTGTGGTGAGCACCCAGCTGCCAGTCTGTACTTGCAGTTCCAACCGCCACATGCCAGGAAGGGGGCCCAGGGTTGCCGGTGCCGCTGAATTTTCAAGCAAAGTCAGAAGTCCAGATTTTACATGAACTCCCTGAATTTTAAAATGTTGGCAACTAATTAAATAAAAATTAAGCACTGTGTCGGCCATAGTTGCAACCTGAGTCCATTCTAGTGAAAGGTCGTGTGGTAAAGTGGGTAAGAGCACAGATCCTGAAATCAGCCAAGTTGCTTAACCTCCCTGTGCCTTAGTTTTCTTATCTGTAAAATGGAGATGACAGTTACAATCATACTTTCCAGGTTGTTATGAGGCTAAAATGAGGTCCATGCCTGGCACGGAGTAAGTGCTGTGTATGTGTTGGCTACTATTACTTCTAATGTGGAATTCTAGGCCTGGCTTCCCAAGTCATCTCATCCATTCCCCTGTGCCAAGGCGGGATGGCAAGTAGATGGCAGCCGACAGTGGACACATATCCTGTTTTCTAACAGTTTGAAACATTTGCCTGGTGACCCATGTGCTTAGTAGGCCGCAGGGCTGACTGCTGGGTACTGCCCTCCACTGCCACGTGCCTTTGGAAAGATCCCAGTCCCTGCTGTAAGACAGGTGCCCCCCAGCCAGCCTTGGTACCTGATCAGTTAATGATGCTTCCAGCCAAGAAGCTCTTTGAGTTTCCCTTCTCTGACTGTAGCCCCAGTCTCCTAGCGTTATCTCTGGGGAGGAGGAGGCTAGCTGGTCTATGAAATCCTCTGAATGCTCACAGCAGCTTCAGGTGGCAGGGGAGGTGATGAGAGGAGTGGGGCTGAGGAAGGTGGTACCCAAGGAGCCCAGGAGCCCCGAGTTGCTGGGGGGCTGTGGTTTTTCACTGAACCTGGGGAAGGGGGCTGGGCAGCCCATCTCCCCGAGAAACAACCTCCCCACCCACCACAGCACAGCAGGAGGTATGGTTTGCTTTCATCCAGCCCTGTCCCTGGAACCGGGCAGCTCTACTGAACTCCCCCCTCCTCCATAAACACCCTCGGGGTACTACTGGCAGGCCCTGGGCAAAGACTCGCTGAGCAGGCTGGGCCCCTCCCATCCCACCCCGCTGTGTAAGGGCCTGGCACACTGCTTGCTGCTCGCTAGGCAGGTGCCTCTGCCGGCGCCTGATCACCTTCTAAGCATGAGTCTGGCTCTGGATGGCTACAGAGCAGGAGCCCCCAACCTCACCCCCAGGTACTGACCACACGTAGCGGGAGGGCTGGGGAGCTGTGGAGAGGCTGTGCTCTGCAGAGGAGCCCATGGTGTTGGAGGGCAACTAGCCCACAGAACTCTCCCCAAACCCTGCCCCCTGGCCCTAGCCTCAACTCCCAGGCCAGGCTGTAAGGAAACCAAGCCCTGATCCCCTAGAGGGGCCGAAGAGAGGGAGTCTTTGCTTGGGGACAGGAGTCAGGTAGAGGCTGGGCCAAGCCACCCACAGCCAACAGGGAGCTGGACTCAGTGATCACTGACTGACTGCACCAAATGCTGCCTAGTACCAGTCTGGAGGAGACCTGCTTTGACGACCAGAAAAGAGCGCTGTGCAGCCGGTTTCTCAGTGCCCACAATAAGGTCCCGCGATGGGGTTTAGAGATACTCAAATGTCTGAATTATAGAACATTTAACTTTCAATACTCTCAAAGTGCAGCCTCGCTAAGATCTGTGGGGAACCAGCTTTAATGTGGAGTCGAACTTGCTTTGTAACAGCACAGCAACTGTTCTTGTACCAGCGGGTACTTCTAAAGCGCCTGAAAACAGCTTGTTCTCTTCTGAGGTCTGAACAAACTCCCTGAAAGCTTGTTTACACCGTCAGGTTGTTCAGCAATGCAATGAGATAAAAACAGCCTTTATTCCCAAATAAGTAGTGCAAAGGCAACATCGAGCCCGTTCACCTCCCCAAAGCTCCCTGCAGCCAAGCTGACGCTGTGACAAGGTATCCCAGCCCGTGGTTTTTCTGTCAGAGGGAAGGGCTAAAATTGGGAAGGAAATGCATTTACACTGGTTGTGGTTCTGAGGGCACGTCTGTTCCCAGCCAAAGTCCTGGAGTCAGCAGATGGACTGAAATAAATCAAACCTCCCATGCTGTTGATAGGATCGTGAAGCAGTACAAGTTTGTTTTAGAGGACAAGTTAGCAATAGCCTAAAAGAAAATACACTTACTCTTTGGCTCAGCACTTTCACTACTAGGGTTTTACGTACGGATGTACTTGCCCAAGTGAGCAAAGATGCCTACACAAGAAGTTCATTCCTACTTCATTAGTTATGTTGAAAATGGAAGAAACCTACATACACACCAGTAGGGGACTGTTTCAATAAATTTTGGGTGAGGCGCGTGATAAAGCCCTAGGCAGAATGAGGTAGATCTCTGTGCCAATACAGAGAGGTGTCTAAGCTGTGCTAAGTGGGAAAAGCAATTGCCCTGTGATCCCGTGTATGCTCTACATGCGGGGAATGTATCTAGACTATACACAAAAAACTGACAGTGATTATGTCTTTGGAGGGGACCTGGGTAGAGGGGGAGGAAGAAACTTTTGAATTTTTTTTAACTTGTAAATTTTTTTGTGTGTAATTTCAAAAGTTTAAAAAAATTTAAATGTTGGACGAGGATTCACATTTCCCTAGTTCCTGCCCCAAGATTTTTCCCCGTGAATTGTACATGTGAGATCAGTTTAGAGGGCCCGTCCTGGAGCCAAGGAGTCTCTCCGGGGATAAATAGGGCTTTTTATTCATTTATTTTTCATTGAGATAAAACATATATAAAATTTACCATTTTAACCTTTTTTTTTTTTTTTTTTTTTTTTGGGGTACGCGGGCCTCTCACTGTTGTGGCCTCTCCCGCTGCGGAGCACAGGCTCCGGACGCGCAGGCCCAGCAGCCGTGGCTCACGGGCCCAGCCACTCCGCGGCATGTGGGATCTTCCCTGACCGGGGCACGAACCTGTGTCCCCTGCATCGGCAGGCGGACTCTCAACCACTGAGCCACCAGGAAAGCCCTATTTTAACCACTTTTAAGTGTTTGATTCAGTGACATTAATTATGCTCTCAGTGTTGTGCAATTATCACCACTATCTATTTCCAAAAGTTTTTCATGTCTCTGGCTCCTTCTGACCTTGAACTCTGTGGCGTGAGGTCTGTGAAGGGCCTGCTCTCCCTTTTCAGGGAACAGCCTGTCACCCGTGATCGAGCTGTTCCCCGTGGGCTGGGATGAGGACCCTTCTCTTTCCCCACTTGAGCTGCCTCAGCTGTAAGCGCCTGGCCTGATTCCTGGTGCTGTGGCCCCCCCTGGGGTCCCCAGACCTTCCGTGCCTCTGCAAGTCAGTGAGGGTCTGGCTGTGGGGCGTGGGTAAAGGTGGGTCCCCCTGTTGCCAGGCCTTCCCTCTCTGGGCCTCAGTTTCCCCTCAGGAAGCGCAGTGGGAACGGGGCCTCACCTTGGCCGCCTCTGTCCTTTCAGGCATCACGGCTGCTGCCCTGGCTACGAGCGCCTGCATCGTGGGCATCCTCTGCCTCCCCCTCATCCTGCTCCTGGTCTACAAGCAAAGGCAGGTGGCCTCCAACCGCCGTGAGTATCCCTGCCCGCCTGGGCTAGGTGGGTGTGTGAGTGACCTGCCCCAGCCCCCAGCCTCAGCCACGGGGATTAGCAAAGGCTAAAGGCAGGCACAATTCTGCTCTTCAAGAGACAGGAGCTGCTACAGGTCTTGCAAGGAGTTGGGCTCAATGGTGGAGAGAGGAGGGGATCCACTAGCCCCTTGGCGCTCAATGAATAACGGTTGAATGAATGAATAATCATACGGAGTAGCTGAAATTGGCTTCTGAAAGTGCTACCACCTGGAGACCGTTTGGGGCCCTGCTTTAATGTATGGGTAGGCTTGTCTTGGTAGAAATTGTTGGGACAAAATGACCTTTGGATTATCAGAACTGCGAGGGATCTCAGAGATAACTTGATTCAGCTCTTTCGTTTTACAGGTGAGAAAGCTAAGATCAGCAGGGTTAAATAACTAACCCAATGTTATATAACTTAGTAAGCAGAAGAGCTAAGACTCAGACTCAGAGCTTTTCACCTCACGCTTTTCAAGGAACATAGCCCCACCATAATAAAAGCACCCATCAGCATGTGCGTCATAGCAGACAGCCCCTAACCAGTAGGATTGCTGTGCCAGGTACCACGCCAAGCTTGCTATACGCGTTCTCTCACACATTCCTCATAACCCCTCTAAGAGTTTGCGCCTACCATTGGCCCCATTTTACAGCTGAGCAAACTGAGACACAGAGCTGTTCAGTAACTCCCTTAAGGAACCACACAGAGAGTACGTGGTGGAGCCAGGTTTCAAGTTGTGACCACAAATACCTTTTCACCCGTCTCTTTGGGTGACAGTGCCCCTTGCCCTTCCTCTGACTCCACCCCTGAGCCTCGTCCTGTCTCAGTCTTCCAAGAGCAGGAGGGTGTGGGCTCTCGCTTCGCCTCCCCCACCTCTTCCCCTCTTGTCCTCTGCAGGAAGGCTTAGGCTTACACCTGATTGCCTTCGGCTGGACTGTAACGACTTGACACCCCTCTGTCCCTCTGTCACTGGGTCACTCAGAGGCTGTGGCCACCTCTCCCTTCCTCTCAGGACGCCCTTGTTCCTCTCACGAAATCCACCACAGTCTATCTACACAGATACCCTGGGGTTGGGGCTGGGGTGGGGGAGGGTAAAGGGGTTGGAGTAGAAAGAGGAACCCCAGGGGTCAACCAGGGAGAGAAATCATTGCAGAGCTGCCCTCAGCTCCTGCTTGTCTGTGGAGCACTTCCACGGAGGTGGGAAGGGGACGAGGAGGGGGCCACGCTCAGCTAGCCTTGGCTCCCAGCAAAAGAGGTGCTTTCTGTCCCCCTTACTCCAGACCACAGGGCTGTCTCCATCAGGGAACGGGAACTGGGAAACAAATTCCTGGCAGAGGACGGCGTTGGGAGGAGGAGGTGCACTGCTGACCCTGTTCTGGCGCCTCACAGCCTTCCTTACAGGGCCCCGGGGGGTTGGCCAAGGCTCTGCCCCTGTCCCGGGCTGGAGGAAGGAAAACCAGAGAGGGGACATCCCCAGGCCAGAACACTGTGGGGTGTCCTGAGGACACGGGGAGCCGGGGTCAGCCCCCAGTATCTCCTATTCCACGCACTAGGACACTTGCAGACTGAGGGCTTCGCAGAGGAAGGGACAGATGAGCTGGGTGCTGAAGAATTGCACTGAAAGAAGGCTCAAGGGGGTGCGGTGGGCCGACTAGGGCTGTTGAGCACGTCTTCTGAAACTCTAAACGAGCCCCATTTCTGTGATGGGCAGCCACTTCATAGCACCATTCCCCAGATTTAATATATGCAGTAACAGGAAGGTATCCATCATTTATCTCCTAATAAAAGTATTTCTGAGGGCTTCCCTGGTGGTGCAGTGGTTGAGAGTCCGCCTGCTGATGCAGGGGACACGGGTTCGTGCCCCGGTCCGGGAATATCCCACATGCCGCGGAGCGGCTGGGCCCGTGAGCCATGGCCTCTGAGCCTGCACTCCGCAACGGGAGAGGCCGCAGCAGTGAGAGGCCCGCGTACTGCAAAAAAAAAAAAAAAAAAAAAAAAAGTATTTTTGAGGCCAGTCCTCTGTCCTCTCCACAAAGAAAAAAAAAAATGACTTGCATGGTCGAAGGCTTAGAGACAGACACAAGAGATGCCAGAGGGGACGATGCTAGAGAAACCAGGTGCGAAATGGAGAGGGAGTGGAGATTCAGGTCATTCTTCTTGATCTAGACTCTAGAGAAGCAGCTGTTGGAATTATGGCAACAGAAGTCACCTGGGACATGCCAGGAGTGTGGCCACAGGGCAGAGGCCGAGTGGCCCAGAGCGGGGCAGCGGGGAGGCAGGTCGGAGACAGAGTGGACGGGAGCGTGTGTGGTGCACTTTGGGCAGGATGATGGCACGGAGCCTGGCACAGAGCCTGGAACAGAAAGTATGCTTGGGAATGAGCCAAACTCAGGAAAAAAGAAAGAGAAAGGGTTGGGAGCACTGAGGAAGGCAGTGTGCTATGGAGGCCAATGGGTGTTGCAACCTCTCTGGTATCAGAGCCTCGGTGTGCCCAGGGCAGAGGAGAGGATGAGCTGAGGGAACGCAGAAGCCCGCACGAAGCCCCACGCAGTTACTCGGTAAACAAGGAGCCATGATTCTGATACCTCAGATATTTCAGGAACTTGTGTGCAACTTCCCGTGGGTGTTCTGTTGTTGTGCCCCTCCCCTACCGCTTGTTTCCCCATCGTAATCAGCAGCAAAGCCCGTAAAAGACGGGAAAGATCTGTGGGAGTACGTGAGGAGCTGCAAGAAAGAGGGAAGTTGGGGTCACTGCATCTGGCTGGTGGCCAGTTTGGGGGGTGGGGAACCCGCACAGTGGGGCAGGGTGGCAGCAGCTTGGCTGCGGAGTACAAAGTAGTAGCATGGCTGAGAAGTGATAGGGTCTCAGGCCCCCTAAGTTTCCTCTAAGAGATGTCGCCTTGAAAGCCACCCTATTAGGCAATGCAGAGGACGGGACAGAGAGGACCAGGAACTCTAATTAGGAACTGACCTTCCGACACTCCTGCCCAGTAAATCATGGCTGACGACCAGAACGTGACAAAATGTTCAAACAGGAAATGGCAAGTTCAGGAGCCAGGCCTTGGGTTGCTCATGAATGTCTAACATCACGAAGTTAAGACATGGGAGAAATCACTGGCTGCCTTTCGTTTCTTGGCAACAAATGTTGTCCCAGACACTTGTAAAATGCAGCCCAAATTTCATTTATCACTGGTCAAAAGGGGCCGCTCACTGAGGCCTCACCTGCTGGGTAGACACGCAGAGCACTGCCTGCCATACGGGCTTCCTGAGTGAACAGAAGTGGGATCCAGGGCTGAGCACGGCCCTGTCCAGGATTGCTCCCGTTCCCCAAGGGGGCATCTGCCAGTGAGGGCAGGGATGCTGTCTAGAGAAGCTTTCCCTTTGTGACTAGCTTCTCTGTCTGTTTGTCCCTAGGTGCCCAGGAGCTGGTGCGGATGGACAGGTAAGGCCAATGGAGACCTTCCTGAGAACACTTCTAGCAGCTGTGCCACCCCGATTCAGAGTTTGGCAGTCTGTCTCTCTTCCCTGGGCTGTCATCTCTGAAGGGCAGCATCTACACCCAAACTCCTTCTGCAGCAGTTAAGGGGGAGGGGGATCTTTTAGCCAGGACAGACTGATTCTGCCACCTTCACCAGGATCTCTTCCCCTCTCCTCTCTGGTCACTGCTTATACCATGACAGGGCTGAGAACACAGGTGTGGCCTCCCTGGTCCTCTCTGTGCTCTGGGCCAGCTGTCAGGAAGGAGATATTTCTGGGCAGTAGGGCCCCTGTTTAGCTGCCTGGCACAGCTGGTTAGAAGAGCATTTGCCATCTGCCACCGAGGCCTACACATCTGTGCTGATTGGCTGTTTTCCCTGCCACCCCTCACCCAGCAGTCTGAGCTCCAGGATGCTTGGATGAACTACGCACCCACCTTCGGGCCTCAGTGGTCAGCCAGGCCAGGGTGGGGGAGGGGAGGAAGCAGCTGAGCCCAGGCAGACACTGAAACATGCAAAGGAGGCCAGCACATCTGGAGTTGTGGCCCCTCCCTGCAGGGCACCCCAAGGAGAAGACTGTCAGGCTACAAGGGCAGAGGCTGACCGGGCTCAGATGGAGGCGGCAGGTTGGGGATAGAGTAGACAGGGAATGTGTGTTGGTGCACTCTGGGCAGGAAGCTGGCATGCAGCCTGGCACGGAGGGCGTGCTTGGGAATGAGCCACATTTAGAAATTTGGCCCCAGTACATGCGACACTAAATTCAGAGCTCCTCCCTGATGTTTGAAAGGGATGATATCCAAGACGGGTCACAGGAAGTCCTGCTAGAATCTCAGAGTTGGAGGGGTCCTCAGAGGTTGTCCCACTCCCAAGCAGGAAGAATGCCTCCCTTCAGCTCAAGACAAGCTGTGGGGACATTCAGTGCTAATGCCATTAACTACTGACCGAAGAGAGACTTGTCCCCAGATTCCTGAGGCGCCTCTGACCCTGGGCTTCCTTCCTGGGCCTGGGGCAGATGGTCAGACCACAGGGTGGAGCTGGGGTCAGATGCCCTCAGCTCAGGGCAGGTGGCGAGGGCAGCCCATGGCCTTTTCTCTCTGGCCCTGGATCCTCCCTTCCTGCTAGGAGAGGCTGCTGAGGCCTGAGGTGGGAAGGCAGGTGAGGGGAAGGGAGCAGAGAAGGCAGGCAGGCGGGAGGGCAGAGGCCTAGCTCCAGGCAGCACGGATGACCTTCAATTCTGATTCTCCAGCAACAACACTCAAGGAATCGAAAACCCTGGCTTTGAGACCTCTCCACCTTCCCATGGGATGCCAGAGACCAAGCCCAGGCAACCCCTGACGTACGTGGCCCGGAGGCAGCCTTCTGAGTCTGGGCGGCATCTGCTCTCTGAGCCCAACACTCCTCTGTCTCCACCAGGCCCCGGGGATGTCTTCTTCCCCTCCCTAGGTAAGTGCTTCTCTTCCTTCACGGCTCTATGGCCCGCAAGGTCATGACCTCTCCATGGCGGGCAGGCCATCAGCCTCACTCCCCGCCCTCCCTGGGGAATCCTCACAGCCTCAGGGTGTGGGGTTGGGGGGATGAAGGACAGAGGAACCCCCACTTCCCTCTGCTTCTCCTTTCCTTTGCAGACCCTGTCCCTGACTCTCCAAACTCTGAAGCCATCTAGACCAGCTGGGGGCCGTGGGCAGTTGTGGCTGGGCCTGGGGCAGGTGCATTTGAGCTAGGGCTGGCCCTCTAAGTGGTCCCTTGGCCTTGGCCCTGGTTTCTTTCCTCCTGCTCTAAGCTCAGACTCTCCGAAATACCCCTGATGGCCAGACCCTCAGCCTCTCTGGATGCTGCGTGGCAGAAGGGAGATGATGTTGGATCGCTCAGCCCCTGTTCTCAAGGATGGTGGGGTGCTGGGATCCCGCCCCAGAGACCTGAAATTCACCAGCTACTGATGCCAAATGACCTCCATCTTAGAAGTCCCAGAACTGCCAGCTGTGTGGCAGCCTCTCTCCTGGGACATAAACCTTGGGACCTGACAGCAGAGATGGGCACTGGGCAGACTCCCCAGTGCCACCCTCCAGGCATGAGGGACAAGATAGGACAAGATGTGGAGAAACCCAGCTCCCCCATCTCGCCTGAGACTGCTGGTCTGTCAAACCTCCTTGTAATCATGGGCTCTGGGGCTGGGCCTGCGCGACCCTGGGCCGTGGGAGCCTTCCCCAGCTGCCTTCTAGCAGCCAACTCTGAGGAGCCGTCAGCAGGTTACACAAATCTGGGGCTCCCACTGCCTGCACTCTGGTCCCCAGGATTCATTGGCCAGAAGCCCCGAAACAGGAAGTATATGCTGCGGCACGGTGGCCACTGTGAGCCAGCTGGCATCTTGGGCAATGGGAACCAGGCCAGAGGTTGCACCACCCACCACAGATAGGAGTGGAGGGGAGAGCCAGGGGCCTGCTGGGAAGGTGAGAGGAGAGGGCTCCACCGCCTGCCCCCTGCGGTCGAGAGAGATGGTGACCACATAATGTACTGCTCAACCTGTGACACTCTTGGGGTGCTATTCAAAACTATTTGGGCAACAGTGCAAAACCTGTGGGTGGATCGTAAGAGCTGGGTTGAAATCCCTACCCTGCTTCCGAGGTGCCTGAGGCCCAGGGAGCCCTCTTCCCCCACCGCCCAGTCTTTGGTCCTCTGTTCCAGTCAATCTGTGCTGAGCCTTCACTGCAGTGTGATCCTGTCGGGTGGCAGGAGCGGGCGTGTCCCTAGAAAGTCTTATGCCCGCTCTGCTCTGGACCCTCTGCTCCATCTCCCGCTTCAGGGCCTGACCCAAGTTTGTTTTTACACACGTATATGAGGCGAATCCTTTGTGGAATTTCGATTAAAGAGTTTTAGAGCATGGAGAGGCGTGGGGAGGGGTCTCTGTACACTGTGGGGTGAAAACGGGTGGTGGGGCCTGAGAAGGGGAGGAGAAAGTTTGAGCTGGACAGGAGCCCCGGGCACTGCACTGTGGAGGGCGTCATTTCAACTGGGCATTCATCTGCCAGCAGCCAACGCTGGCTCTGCTGAGCCAGGCCTGGGTGCTGAGAGCCAGGGCTTCAGGCCAGGGTAAGGCCCAGCAGGCAGGGAGAAGCCCGCCTGGCCTGGTTGGGGATGGGAGTTGGGGTGGGAGAAGGGAACAGCTCAAGGCTCTCCAGCAGCAGTGAGCCCCGGGCCTGCAGTTGAAGCCAGGGAGCCCCTTGGTTGCCTCCTAAAGCTCCCTTCTCAGGCCCAAGACCGTGGGTCAACGTGGGCCTCCAGCTGTGCCCGGGGGCCTTGAGGAGAAGGTGGGCGCGGGCCTCGGGCCTCGAGACTCTGCACTGACTCCTCCAGTGGCCGGAATGCCAAACCCTGGCTCCTGCTTTGTCCCTGGGGATCTACCCCTCGGTTTCATCTGCTGCTGTGGACTCTTAGTGCCAGCTGCCGCAGAAAGAGGGAGCTATTCTCACAGCTTGTGGGGGCCCAGGGAGCAGGGATGGGTAGGGTGATACCTGCTAGAGGCAGGGCCAGGCTACCCCTAGGGTTGAAGGACAAGCCCATGGACCAGATTCCTCACGCCCCAGCGCAGAAAGAATGCTCCTGCCCAGTGGGGAGGCTGGCCTGGCCCAAACCTCAGCTTCTGACCTCAAGGCAGAGACAACTTCTAAGAAACTGGCTGCCAGACCCTAGGGCCAGCTGCTCTGTGTGGAGGAGGGTGGAGGCCCCGCAGCAGAAAGACACCACACTTCCTCCCCAGCTTCCTCCTGCATGGCCTCAAGTTCTTCTTCTCTGGACCCTTTACTAGTGAACGTATCGCTTCGTGGTTTCCTGTTTTCAGTGAAATTTACTCTGAGCTCCAGGCTCCATCTTCATCCATGACAACACGCCCTGCCCCTAGCAACCCTAAAGGCACCCTCCCTGATGCTGTGGGGAGGGGCAGGGCACTAGGGTATCCCTCTGTGCTCGCCCTAGGGTGGTGGCGCCTCTGGAGATGCCAGCTCTGGTGGCCGGTTCCTACAGGCTCAGTGCCTGTGGGCTGGGGTGCATGGCACGGAATAGGGGAGCAAGAACGTGGTGCCTGCCTCCAAGGGGGCTGGGAGGAGCCCTGGGGCCTTCTGGGCAGGGTGGACCTGAGGCAGGAAGCTCACGGACCATGGCACTGCCCGAGGCCGTGGGAGGGAAATTTGTGCTTTTAGGCACTAAGTCATTGTTAAGAGATGTATCAGGAATTCTGGGACCTGTAACCTATCTCCTGATCACATTTAATAAAGATCTCCTGCCTTTATTTCCCTCAAGTGATAAGCTAAGGGGATGGAACTGACCCTCTCTGAAAACACACTGCAGAGGCCACTGGATATGCTGCTGTTGGATCAGGCTGGCCCTGCCTGGGGGTCTGTGGTGATGGACTGGGGTAGGTGTGCAGGAACCCCGGGGCCACTTCCCATAAAGACCAGCCCTGGGGATACCCTGGCTCCTGCCTGGCCAGAGCTCCCTCCTACACGCGGCAGCCT
Organism: Phocoena sinus; assembly: GCF_008692025.1. Taxonomy (NCBI): domain Eukaryota; kingdom Metazoa; phylum Chordata; class Mammalia; order Artiodactyla; family Phocoenidae; genus Phocoena; species Phocoena sinus. The sequence continues at coordinate 23,932,666 of NC_045778.1, read as the reverse complement.
GGGATAGAGGGGCTAATGCACCACCTTCTTCACGGAGTGCTCTGTGGTGGGGGAACTGGGAAGACGAGGTGGGGCTGGGGGTTGCAGAGGTCTTATCAGTCTCCACCCCAGCCGGGGCTCTGCGGCCCTGCCTCCTGGAAGAGGCCTTCCTGGGTGACAGCTAGAGCTCTCCAGGGCTGGCCTAACTGTGCTGGGGGCTGGGCTAAGATTGGCTCAGGGAACTCAAAGGGAATAACAATGGCAGAAAGAGGAACTGGGCTTGGCAGCCAGGATGCTAGGTGCAAAGTCCTCTTGAGAAGCTGACACTCACAGCCCTGATCACCATCTGTCCAGCCCACTGAGAGCACTGACCATCTAGCCCTTTCACTGGGCATTCACTGTACCCGCTTTGCATGGTCACCTCTCCTGCATGGACGCTGTGGCTCCCTAACTATTCCGTGAGTTCTATGGTAGGGATCCAATAACAGCCTGCCCTTTGGACCTGGTTGTAGAGCTGATGACTGAAACACAGCCACTGGGTGATGGGCTGAACCAGGATGCCAGGGTTGTGTCCTCTGGACCACTCACGATCGGCAGGGTCACCCCTGACTTTCGGCTAGCTCGAGTTCCCAGCAGCTTCGTCTGGGCTCTCTCCTCAACAGCCATGATGCCCTGAGCTTTTGCAGGCCAACGGGCATGGGTTTCATTTTGTTTTGCGATTCTGATCTCTTGGCATGGCTTCCTGGAATATATGTTAAGAGGGATTCTGAAGTATCAATGTAGTTTAATGAGAAAGTGCTGATACCCGCTAGCAATGCACGCCTTGGGCACAGGATGAGCAAGGCCAGTATATGGTTCCATATCTCTGCCTCTTCTGTGATAATACTGTGCTTTCCAAAACGCTTTACCAGGTGTTATTACTTCTTTGGTTCCTACTCCTCCCCACCCCTCCTCTGAAAAACCCTGGAAGGTTTTATTTTCCCATTTAATGCATAGGGAAACTGAGGTTCCCAAAAGTTTGTGTCTTGTCACAATTGAATGTGGAACTGGGACTGAAGCCTGGGTCTCCTGCTTCCCAGGTCTGTGCTCCTTCCTCTGCACTGAAGTGAGTGGCATCACAGGCCAGGACTTGGACTGGCTCACAGTACATACCGGGCCCTGGGGGATGAACCTGTGCCCACAAGCCCGTGGCTCTACTCCTTCCACATCAGTCTTTTCACTCCCCTTCCTGCCTGGCAGCCCTGAAACCACAGGACTCCTGGTGGGCATGGCGGTCCGTGCACCCCACTTGCTTGCAGGAGGGGAATGGGGAGGGGAGAAGCTCACCAACCTGCAGAGCCCCAGGGTCTCCTGGAGGAACTGAACCAGTTGCACGTGTAGCACGTGAGCAGCTGCAGAACCCTCTCAAGAAGCAGGGCTACGGGAAGGGTCTGAACTTAGTCATTGCCGGGCCAGAGAAGGCCGGCTTACTTGGTGTGCAGCACAGGGAAGGGGCCGGGCTGGGGTTTCCTGAGCTTGAGCCAGGGGAAGCAGGCTTCACAAACAGCAGCAGGGTCCAAGTTTAATAAACAGAGGAGCCAAGAGCAGCATCCCCTGCTCACAGACTTTCATGGGGCTGTTGCTGGCGGCTCTTGTACCAGAAGCGGGTGGTGGGAGATTTTCTGTCTTTCTGCCTGGACAGGTGTCTTCTGCAGGTCCCCACCAGCCTGAGAAGCCAGGGCTGGTTATCTGGGATTGCTAACCTCTGGCTGTGATTCGCACGGCAGGGAGGCCCGCCTCGGGAACCTCCGTCTCCCCATCCCCCTGCCAAGGTCCCTCTGTGCCTGGGGCTCAGCTCCTGACCTCCCAGTTGCCTTCCGTCCTTCCTCCCTGGGCCCAGCCCTTCCTCTTGCAGGGGTCTCCTGACGGCCACTTGGACCCCTCCCCCAAGCCTGCCCTCCCTGTCTGTGGCCTGGAGCGAGGCAGAGGGCCGAGGCTGTACTACGACTTCCCCTGCTGGGCGCACACCATTGTGTGACAGGCCTAGGCTGGCCCGGATGCCCCTTGCAGCACAGCTGTTCTGAGCTCCGGGTGATACGGGGCTGAGGGCTGGGTGGGGATGGCCTGGGCTACTTGCAGGAATGTTCTGCTTTCAGGAAACTGTGGGGGAGGGGACCCCAGGGAGAAAAGAAGAGATGGGAGGCCTCGGATATAGGATTTCTCTTGGTTTTAGGGAGACTTTGTAGCCGAATCCCACCCCGCTGCTTAGAAAGCCTCATCCTTTAAGACATGGATGCAAATGCCTTGTCCAGAACCTTCCCTAGCTCCTGGCTCTGACGTCCTAGCATTCTGTCACATCCTAGAGCGTCAACTCTCTGTTATGTGTCCACTTCCCCCACTAACTGTAGGCTCCTTGAGGGCAGATCTGTGTCCAACTCATTTCTGACTTCTTGGCCTCTAGAACAGGCCTGGCACATACTTGGTGTTGAATGAATGAATGAAAGAATGAATGAATGAATAACTCTTACTTGCCCTTGTCCAACAGGAAGGCTGGTCCTGTGCCAGTGAGGGCTTGCTTGAACCAGGCAGGTACTTGTAGGTGGGAACAAGAGGATGGCATGTGGGTCTGCCGGGCATCTCTGGACAGATGTATGCACCCCTATTAAACCACGGTGACCTTTCTTGGAACCTCGAGATGGCTGGTCTGAGGCTTCTCAGGGCTCTGGCTGGTCTAGAAGACGCTGGAGTGATCCTACTTCCTCAACACTCAGCCGGTGAAATCTGCCCAGTAGCAGACAAGGTCCCTCCTCTGGTCCCCTCTGGCTTGGGGGCACTCATGACCCCAGAGTGTTCACTGCCCAGAATTAACAGCCTGGTCAGTGGCAGCAAACCTTCAAGGGTCCAGCACTCCTCGGAGACAAATGCCAATCATGGAGGGTCACTGGCTGTAGGGCCCTGGCTTAGCTGGGCCAGGAGGGAGTGGGGGGGGCACTTGGGAAGGTATTGGGACCGGCCCCTGGGGCCTGCCCCAGACAGAATGTGATGAGGATATGTAGATACAGAGCTCTGGCTCTGAATGCTGCCATGGGTCCAGAGTACCTGCAGCTCCCTGGACCCACCCCGGATTACCGCTTGCTCTTAGGCCTTTGCTCAGGTCGATGCCCAGTTCCAGGATATGCTTTTCCCCTTTGCTGTGCTAACTGTGACTGGTTGACAAGACAGCCTAGGTGTCACCTGCCCCGGGAAGTCTTCCCCGAGGCCTTCTCTGTGCCCCATCTGCACCTTGGCCCTGCACAGGGATGTCCTCATCGCCTCCCGTACTCAGCTGCACTTCTTCGTGGCAGGACCCGCACTGCCTTCACCTCTGTATCTCTGGGGCCTGGCACATAGAGGGTATTCAGGGGACACTGGCTGAATGAATAAATGAACAAATATGGTCCAGTACTAAGTTCTCAACAATGCCCCTGTGGTCCCTGTAGCTCTTCACTGTGGTGTCACCAACAAAAATCAAATAAAAGTGATCTTTTCCCATCATGAAGAAGCAGAAAAAAAATGGAAAGGATGGATACTTTTTTTTTTTTTTGCGGTACGCGGGCCTCTCACTGTTGTGGCCTCTCCCGTTGCGGAGCACAGGCTCCGGACGCACAGGCTCAGCGGCCATGGCTCACGGGCCCAGCCGCTCCGCGGCACGTGGGATCCTCCCAGACCGAGGCACGAACCCACGTCCCCTGCCTCGGCAGGCGGACTCTCAACCACTGCACCACCAGGGAAGCCCAAGGATGGATACTTTTTGACTTAAAAGTTTTCTCCTTTAAATGTTTTTCCAGCTGGTACCTGATGCTGTTTGTCTGTATTACTATAGTACAGCCCAGGAACCATATACACACATATACATATACCCAATTCCCGATCTTGGTCATCCTGAAGTTGTTTTCTTGGAGCAGAGTTGGTGATGACCAAGATGACGAAGGCAGACAAAGGGAGACTTCATTTCTCACCACCCAACTTCCCACACTCTTACCAGGGAGCTGGAACAGGCCAAGACCTGCTTCAAGGAGGGCCAGAATGTAAGCGGCCCACGTGTGAGAGGGCAGTGTTCACAGGTCTCCACCAGGCTAGGGTGGATCTCTAAGGAGAGTTTGGTCAACAGATGAAACTTCTGGCCATGGGGACTAGTCCCAAGTTCTGCAGAGACTGCTTGGGGAGTGGCCCACCATTCGGGGTGGCTAAATGTGGCTAGGGTGATTTCACATTTCTCTAATTCTCATTTCTTCTGGGGACCAAAAGGAAACCAGATGTTGCCTCCCGAACTCAGGGTCTTAGAATATTATGGGTCTCACCATCTGCCTCCCTGGAAAACTCTAGGACTATGTGTTATAGAGAAGGGTGGGGAGTGGGGGGTAAGAGTGGTGTGTTCACTGGCCTAGGTCAGGATGAAAAAGAGCAGCATGGCGGATGCTATGAGTTGCCCACCTCTTCTTCACTAACAGAGCCCTGCTTTTATTTGAGGCAGTGTTATATGTGGCCCCCAAGTAATTAGCCAAAGGGCAGAGGTGGCTGGCATAGCTCTTTATTATTTTTTGTCATTTCCTGCCTTGAACTCTGACATGATGGCTGGAGCTATAGCAGCCATCTTGCAACCATGAAGGAAAGGCCAAGAAATATTAGCTCTGACATCACTGAGCATGAAATCAATGTTTGTAATTCTCTCTGGAATTGTTGTTATGTGAGAAGAATGCATTCTCATTTCTTTACGAATCCATAGTTAAGTTTCTGTTACTTGTAGTCAAACACATCTGTAAATGCTATTGGAGAGATGACCAAGAAGATGATTCACTCTGAAGCTAGGTGCAGGCAGGGAGGGGTTATGTCAAAACTGAGTCCCTCCATGTCGCCACAATAAATGATACCCCTACCTGTCCTCCTCTCAGTTCGTTACACGCGCCCTGTAAATGTGTCTCCGTTTGGCCCACTGGGTATGACTGGCTGAAGTGATTAGTATTATCCTGGGCTTTTCAGAATGTGGTTTTCTGGGATTGACCCAATTCCACCATCCTCCCCAGAGTCACTCCAGATAAAAAGCCCCGCCCAGGCCTGCTCTGATCCCACAGTCCACAGTGCCACTGCCAAAGGAGAGGACCGGGTCCAACAGAGTCACCTTTGGGGGGTAGAAGGATAGAGCTGAGGCCTCATTTACAATCAGGGTCCCTAGGGTAGACAGATTATACAAATGTCCCCAGTCCTTACACCTCCCTGTATCTATACTCTTTGCAACGTGACTTTGCAGTTCATTCCTTCAAAAGAGAGAGTTTATCTCCCCATATTTTGAACCTGGACTGGCCTTGTGACTTGCTTTGGCAAACAGAATGTGGCAGAAATAACCCTGTTCCAGTTCCAAGCCTGGGCCTTGAGAGGCCTTGCATGCTCTGCTCTTTCCCCCGGACCTTTTCTGGCTCCATGAGAACCAGCACTGACCAGCCTTCTGAAAGGGGACAGACAGGTGGCCCAGTTGCCCTGTCATCCCAACTGATGGACAGCCAACCCCCAAAAGAACAGCCATCCAACCGACACATTGCTGCCCATGCACACATGTGGGAGCCCAGCTGACAGCAGAAGAACCACCCAGCTAAGCCAGGTCTCAACTGCCAGCCTGCAGAATTGGAGCTAAGTCAATGGTTGTTTTATGCCTCTCTGTTTGGTTTATAATGCAGGGTAATTGTGACGAGAGGTAGCTGATACACTCCTCTTCTTCGAGGTTTATCAAGTGCTTCCACAGACAAGAGCTAACTCAATTCCCCAAACACCACCTATGCAGGAGATATTATCTCTCTTTCACAGATGACAAAACCAGTATTCAGAGAGGTTCTGACTTGCTCACAATCACGAAGCCAGCTTACAGTAGACATCGTCATCCCCCAGCCCATCACCCCACACAGAGGCGTCACCATCCAGCCCTGCAGGCCCCGCCTCCTTCTGCAACTTTGTGGACCCTGCACATTGCCTTGGGCAGTGGCCCTACCCATTCGCGCATCAGACTGGACCACGGACGTCAGCGCTTTCCGACCCTGATGTGTTGCCACAGCGTGTCACACCAACGTGAGGCAGGGGAAGAGGCCAGAGGGCACATTTTCCCATTTGGCACAGAGGCCCCACAGGTACACGGCACAGCTTGGCAGGCGGAGTGGGGGCTGGCCAGGCCCTGAGGTTCAGGCTCAATCTGTACTATCCCATAGAGCTGCACTGGGCAAGCAAACACGGCTAAATAGAGGCTGAGTGGCTGCAGAGGTGGGTGAACCGACATCCTAGCTTGGCACACACTGGCCCTCCATAAATACTTGTAGACTGATGGACTCAAGACGCGATAAAGGAGTTGTGGAGGACTCATCGGCGCGTGGCATTCCACTCCCACCCATCTCGTCCCTGTCACACAGAAGGCGGAGCTGCCCCTCCCCCACCCTTCTCTCCCCGAGGCCACCCCCCATCACTCACCGACAGGGTAGGGGTGCCCTCATCCTCCACGGTGACCACCAGGTGGTAGAAGCTCTGGCGCTCACGGTCGGGTGGTGCAGGCCGCGTGGCAATCTCGCCACTGATGCGGTCCATGCGGAAGGTCATGTCCTCATTGCCCTCAGTGATGTAGTAGGACAGGACGCTGTTGATCCCGATGTCACGGTCAGTGGCTCTCACCTGGACCACAGCGGTACCCCCGCCCACATTCTGGGGGGAGAGCAGGAAAGCGGTCATTCCAGATTCAAGGCCTTTGGGGCAAAGTCTAGCTCCTGTTGCTGAGAGCCCAAGGGCTGCACCTGGACCTCTAGAAAGTTCTGCTCTGACTACCCTGGGGCAACGAGGAGGAAGATAAAGATGACGGTGGCGAACATTCTGTGGGTATCTACTACATGCCGGGGGCCTGAGTGAACTCATCAAATCCTCTCTATAATGCTACAGATTAGGTCAACTCCATTTACAGATGAGAAAACTGAGGTTCCAGGAAGGAATGTGTGCAAATCACACAGCCAGTCAGTGGGAGAGCCAGGGTCTGAATTGAGGGAGGCCTTCATGAATGTCCAACCGGGCATGATACCAAGCAGTGCCTGGGCAAAAATTCTCCTGACATGACTCAATCTTACTATTGAGTAATAAATGAGCTGTTTTTACAGATATTGGAAACAAACTTACGGTTGCCAAAGGGGAAATGTGGGGTAACGGATAAATCAGGAACTTGGGATTAACGTGTACACACTACTATATATAAGCTAGATAATCAACAAGGACCTACTGTATAGCACGGGTTCTCAATATTCTGTGACAACCTACATAAGAAACTGAAAAAGAATGAATACATGTATAACTGAATCACTTCGCTGTACAACTGAAACTAACACAACATTGTAAATCAACTATATTCCAATACCATTTTTTTTAAATGAGCTGTTTTATTTAAAAGCAGCTCTCCCAGGGTAAACCTTAGTTTCCTGTTGATGGTGAAAGGCCACTTTCTTCTTCCCCTCTCCTTTCCATCCAAACCACAAAAAGTTACCACATTTCAGGACCTGGCCTAGGTGTTAGGGATAGAATCGTGAATGAGTAAGCCACGACCCCATCTCTGTGATCTGACAAACTATGGATCGGGCAGATATTTATGTGCTGTTTTTTTTTTTTTTCTTTTGGCCACACCACGTGGGATCTTAGTTCCCCAACCAGGGATCGAACCTGCGCCCCCTGCGTGGAAGCGTGGCGTCTTAACCACTGGACCGCCAGGGAAGTCCCCAGGCAGATATTTAAACAGGTGCGTCACGGTCGGCTCACACCCACTGTCCACTCCAGACGTCCAGCTATATGGGCACCAGAACCACCCTCACCTCGTTGACGCTGACGTTGTATCCAAAGGGGCTCTCGATCACCGGGGGGTTGTCATTGACATCCAGGATGGTCACCTGCAGGATGTGGTCCTTCTTGCGTGGAGGGGTGCCACGGTCGGATGCCACAACCTGCGAGGAGGGGGATGACTGGAGTCAGGGCTAAAAGGATCAGCAATATGGAGTCCAAATGGGCTGCCTGTTCAGTGGGCATGGGGGGGACTGAGAGGCCAGAGAGACTTGCTGGCCCATCCCCGCCCCCTGCCCCTTGGGGTGTCCCCAAGGCTTTCACCTTCTGCTCCATGCTGCAAACAACCGTTGCCCAATACTTGTCTGTTTGGTAACCGTCCTTTGCAATCTGACTCTGATGTGCTCGGTCTTTACCTCCCCATCCTGCCGCTGACTGTGACCCTGGGCCTGCAACCAGACCCAGGGCTCCTGCCTTTGGCTTCAAGGCCTCTGTTCCATGCACTCAGACCTGGTCTCTGGCCAATAGAGGAACAGTCTCAAATAATCTTTTGGGCAATGAGCTGGAGTCCTAACCATAGCCTGAGCCTGTCCCTAGGAGCCCTGATGTTTCCTGGAGGCCTGTAGAAAGTGTTCTAGAGCTCAGACGCCTGCAGAAGCATGGCCCTGGGGTCCCCAGAGACCCCTCAGGAAACGCGGTAGCCTCAGCAATTTCAGCAACAGTGGTGGTCTTCATTATTCCTCACCTCAGCAGAGGAAGCCAGGTTTTTCTGCCCATTGCACAAGAGGGGAAACCGAGGCCCAGACAGAGTAAACAGCTTGCCCAAGGTCATACTGTGTCTGTGGAGGAGTCGGCTCTATCAGCTGCCAGGCTTTCTCTCCTGGCTCTGGCAGCAGGCACAGACACCTCTGCCGTTTCCTGCTCTGGGTCCAGAAACCCCTTCCAGGATGCCCTTTCCAGGTCAGCCTCACTCACGCTCTTGGTCCTAAGGGGTGCTGCCTGCCCACGGCACTTGGTGACAGCAGGAAGCTGAAAGCCAGGGCGTGCTCATGGGCTGAGCTCTCTTGGGATGGAAGGCAGTTGGTGCTCACCTTGAGGATGTAGTGGTCCAGCTCTTCTCTGTCCAGGGGTCTGGCCACAAACACTTCGCCAATGGAGTCGTTGGTGGTGATGATCTCAAAGGCCCCGGCAATGTTGCCAGAGGCCAGGGAGAAGACCACCTGTAAGGGAAGAGAGAGGATGAGGGGCGAGGGGTGAAGAAACGGGGAGGACCAGCAGCTGGCCAGGCCAGGGAGCACCCTCCCGCCCACCTGAGCCCCCTGCTCAGCCTGGGAGAGTGAGAAGAATGTGCTTTATTCAGAAGTGCTTACATCCTTCAAAATGAGGGTGGCAGGTCCACAGAGTGGGCGCAGGGCCTATGACAGGCTAGGGGTGGGGGTGATGCGAGCATACTGGCCTGGGGCCAGGTGCAAGTCCCACATGAGATTTCCCAGGGCGGGGAAGCACTGAGCCCCCCTGCGGGGAGCAGGCGTGGCCCTGGTGTCACATGGGCTCTGTTCGGCTCTCACAGCGACCCTGTCAAAGGGAGCTGTTCTCTTCAGCTCAGAGAGGAGGCTCAGGAACAAGAAGTCACTGGCAAGGTCACACAGCTTGCAAGGGCCCAAGAGAACAAGGATTTGAACCCATAGGCTTCCAACTCCACAGCCAGCATCTCTTGGTCCCCTAGAGGTGTGCAAGCATTTAAAAACCAGTGGAGGGCTTCCCTGGTGGCGCAGTGGTTGAGAGGCCGCCTGCCGACGCGGGGGACGGGGCTTCGTGCCCCAGTCTGGGAGGGTCCCGCGTGCCGCAGAGCGCCTGGGCCCGTGAGCCATGGCCGCCGAGCCTGCGCGTCCGGAGCCTGGGCTCCGCAATGGGAGAGGCCACAGCGGTGAGAGGCCCGCGTACCGCAGAATAAATAAATAAATAAAAACCAGTGGAAACCTCCTGAAACACACCTCAATTTGTAGGACAGATCAAAGTGGTGTGAAGACTGGTGTGCTCTGTCACCCCTCTTCCTTGTGCTCAGGGGGTGCCCAAACCTGCCGTGGTAGGGAGCATTTCTTGCCAGGGGACAGGGAGGGGGCCCTGAGAAGCAGGGGGAGGAGTGTGATCTCTTGGGGCCCTGGGTCCTCGTGGGGAGGGTTGGCCCAGGGCTGGCACACAGGGGTGAGATGCTGTGTGGTTCGTGGATGAGGTGACCAAGGAGTCACTGGGGAAATTAAACCCCCTCTGTGTTCAGCTTGCCACGGGGACTGAGCCGTGGCCAGCCTTGGGTCTCGTGTTCCCTGGACACAAGCAGGGCTGACAGCTTGCACAGCTCTGTCTCCTTCCCTGGACCATGGACTGCGGTGAGGGCAGGGCGGACCTGCTCAGGGCCCAGCAGAGCCTGGATGACTCTGCTTCCTGCTCAGGGAGGGGATGGCTTTGGAGGTCCCCTCCGGCTGAGGGGCTGTGGGAGTCCCTACTGACAGGGCAGATCTGGACTATCTCACTTGGTGCCCACCTGCCCGTTGCTGCCGGCGTCGGGGTCCCGGGCCTTGACAATGGCCACGCGCTGGCCCACGGGGCAGTCCTCGGGCACACTGACGGCCGAGTCGGACGTGAAGTCGAACCGGGGGCTGTTGTCATTCTCGTCCAGCACAGTGATGTAGACCTGGATGTGAACATGGCCAGAGACCTCCCACCTTCTTCCCCTCCCTGACCCCAAACAGAGGGTCCCGCTGTGGGCCCAGTGGGGACCGGATCTCCAATCAGTTCCAGAAAGTCAGCAAGCTTTCAGAGCCTGCCTAGGCCAACCCTGACTTTACACAGAGGCCCTGAACGCATTTCTTCTAGAAGTCTGGTGGGGGAGGGCTGCACACACTCAAGTGCTGGGGCCTGGCGGGGGGACTCAGAGGTGGTGGGGCCTTGGAGAACCGGAAGGCATGGGCCCTGGCTAAAGGAAACGGAGGCTACTCGGCTCCAGATCCGTGAGGGTGTGTCAGCCTGGCACGGGCAGAGCTTCCTGTTTTTCCAGAGGAACTAGGAATCCAGATTTTTATGTGGAATTAGGTGGTGATAGTAAAAAAAAATTGTTTTTTGCGGGCCAGCTAAAACACATCTGGCAACCAGATCCTGCCCAAAGGCCTCTTCACTTTCACCTTTAGATCAGAGGAAAGGAAACAGGGCTCAGGAGCAGGAGAGGGGTCACAAGGCAGCTTGGTGGTCCCAGTGGGGAGAGGGCAGACGGGGAAGAGAGGGGAATTTCCAACTACCAGATAGAAACAGGGAACATGCAAGTTGCATGCAAAGAGCACATTGTTTTGTGTCTGCAGCTCAGGCTTCTCCTGCAGGGTTTGAATAGCAAGCCTGGAGAGAAGGCCTGGCTGGGGTGCAGCTTCCAGCCCATGGATGGCCATGGGCCACACAGCCAGAGTCGTAGGTACCCCTCGGGTTCACTGATGAGGGGATTGCAGTGTGGGGGGAGGGGAGGAGGCTCAGGTTCTAGCAATCCCAAGCCAGGCCTTCTCCCACCACCCTGCTCCAGGCCAGATCCCATCCTCTCCTTCCCCAGGCCTGGGGCTCTGGGGCTCCCAGGCCTACCTGCCTCCTGGTGTGCACAGGACTCCATGGGGAGCCTGTGGAACCTCACCACGACTCAGAGAAGATTCCACTTCATCCCCCCTCCTTCCTAATCAGGACTATCCCCTTCTCAGTTCTAGCCACGCTTCCATATTTCAGGCAGCCGTCAGAACTGTAGGCAACAAACCCAGGCTTCGCAGCAGGACCAGCTTTACCACTTACTAGCTGTGTGATTTGGCAAAAGTTATTCAACCTCTCTGATTTTCCATTTCCTCAGATGAAAGTAGGAACGAGAACACCTACAGAATCAGGAGGCTGGAAGGAATAAATGAGCCAACAAATGTGGTCCTTGTCCTGCTTCTGGCCTGGCAGACAGGCAGGATGTCACCTGCCAAGACGCTGCCCACCCATCATAAATTTTGGTCAGGGAGTTCTGTGGAGTCCCGGAGCCCCAGTCTGCTCACCCATGAAATGGGCATAATAATGTCTACCACCCTGTTCTCAGGAAGAAAACAAACAAGCCCTCCGCAATCTGATCCCTCCCAAACTCTCTCACTCTGGTCAAGGCCTTGTTGGGACTCCGCATGCTTCCTGCCACCGCAGGGCCTCTGCACCCGCTGTTCCCTCTGCCTGAAATGCTCTTCCTTCTCTACTGTGTAAACTCCTATGCTTTCTGAGGAGCTCAGCTTGAGTCACTTCCTCCGGGAAGCCCTCCTTGATTTCCCTGACGCCTTGTTATCCACTCTCTCGTGGCATATATTTATTGGTGTGGTAGTTTGATCAGTGTCTTTCCCCTACTCCATCTTATGCCTGTGAAGGCAGAAGCCACGTCTGATTTTGGTTTCCCATTGTATGTACCCTGAGCCCAACCCAGAGCCTGGCACACAGTAGGTGCTCCCTCCACATTTGCTACTCTGATGAGGTGTTCCCAACAGTGGGGAGTCTGCATCAGTGAGTGCGTTAGGAAGGCAGGTACCAAGATCTACGGGAATGAGCTATGGGCCTTCGTCCCCACCCAGGGTCTCAGGGCCCAAATCTCCCCTCCCTGATCCCTCAAAAGCCCGGGGGTGTTACTCAGAGCTCCTACGGCTCTGAGTAACCCCCCAGCCACCCCCGCCCAGCCTGCCCCTTCTGCTACCTCCCCACCCCTCTCAGGGTCACGGGGGCTGCCGGCGCTGAGGAGGAGTCAGGTGTAGGTGAGCTGTGGTTTGGGGGTTCCGGCCTCGCAGAGGAAATGGTGGTGCCTTTAAAAGGCCCCTCAGCTTGCCTCCACCCTGGCACCTCCAACAAGTTTGGGACTGACAGGGCTGGTGTATCTGGGGCAGTGGCCCCTGGGAGCCTCTGAGAGGAAGCCAGAGCAGAACAAAGGGGGGTGGGTCCTGCTTCCTGGAAGAGGGTGAAGGGACTGTGGCAATACAGGGGCCCACGGAGGAGTGTGTGTTCTGAAACGCCCTCGCCAGCCCCAGCACAGGAAGTGGCTGCCTGGTCCACGAGGGGCTTCGGCAGCCTCGGGAGGGACAGCCCTACTGCTCACCAGGCTCTACCTGGACTCAAGCCCCCTGACTCCACACAACAGGGGCGAGGGGAGACTGGGCCCATTTTATGGATGAGGCTGCTGAGGCTTGTGAGAGGGCTCCATTTAACCCCTCTGAGCCTTAGATCCTCTGCTGGGGAAGACCAGGAGCCTCGCCACGAGCTGTGGGACACAGGGCACCTGCCCACCATCTGCCACCTGACGGCCCTGCTCACCGGCTGCCCTCGGGGACCTGGGGGGGTCGAGGGGAGCTGTGGGGGCTCACCGCTGCTCGCCGCCTCGCTCACCCCAGGCTCGCCCCGTGGATGGAGGGGCCTTTTGGGTTCGGCCAAGCCACAACCAGGGCCACTGGAGCCGGCACCTTGAGGGAACCATGGGGCACAGGATGCCAAGCAGCTGCATTTGGCTCTTAGCCTGGACACCGGGTTGGTCTATCCCTTTAGGCTAAGGTGAAAAGGGCTCAGCAGGGGTGAAAATGTGGCTGTAACCAAGGCTGATGATGAGCTGGACACCCATGTGGTCTACAGATGGCCTCAGACCTGTCTGGCTGGGGCCCAAGCCGAATCGATTGTTAAATGTTCTCATTATCACTGCAGGATTCCACCCCATGACCCGCCCCTGGGGCCCACCTTCATATCCACCCCTAGCCTGAGGTCACCATTTCTCTACCCTTCTAGGAGTCTTGTCTGCACCTCTGACCTCAGCAGTCAACCTCCCCGAAGTTCACAAGGTCTCTGTGCCTTTACTTAGAGCCCTCAAGGGCAGTGACTCACACCATATGCCCACTGCTGCCCTTGCCCACACTCCCCTGGCCCTGGTGCCCCACTTCACACGACTACTGTAACATACTCCTAACACTGACCCCGAGAGAGGGAAGGGGGCTCCCTTACAGACCCCGCTCCCATCACCCCTCCTAGTTTACAAAGGCTTCCCATCGGCCAGCTCCATCACATCCTCTGAGGAAGGCAGGGCAGTTGGTATGATACCCACTTTAGACCCGAGGAAAGGAAGCACAGAGAGGTTGAGCAATTAGCCTTGTCACACAGCCGCTGAGGAGTAGAGCTGGGATGAGGCCTCAGTGTTCCCTCCACTGTGTGTCCCACATACTCCTTGTTAGTGCAGTGCCCACCCCAGGACCCACTGGGGGTGGGCTTGACAGGACAAGGAGGGCAGAGGGGACAGAGCTGGACGTGGAGCTCGTGCTCGGGAGGGGCCTGGGCTCAGGTGTGAGAGTGGATGGGTGGGGGAGTTTGGGAGGGGTCTGAGCAGGGACCAGCTGCAGTCCTGTCCACGTGCCCTCTCCCCCAGGAGAGGCAGGAAGGCCCAGTGCCACACAGCGCCCAAGCCAGCAATGGCCACAGACAACCCACAGGGGAGGGCACCAGTCCATGGGCTACTCACCTTCTGTAGGCAGAGGCGGCAGGAGGCGGCCAAGGGAGAGAAAAGGCAAAGATGCAGATGGTCAGCACTCCCAGCTCTTCCAGCCCCACTCCAAGCAGTGGTCTGTGGAGGATGCCACCCCTCCCCCCACCTGAGGTCTCAGCCCTGCCCAGGCTGCCCGGGAAGGTGTGGCATGGCCGGCTGCAGTGCCATTCCTGGGCTACCTAAACCCTCACCCACTGCCTGCCTGCATGCTGGGTGGCTGGTGAAGATGTCAGTTTGGGGGAACTTGGAGCAGTGACAGGCTGTACCCGTGGGGCTCTCGGCCGGGGATCCACTCACCACGGTGGAGTCCACCTTGGGGCCGCCGTCGTCTGCCACCACCGTCAAGGTGTAGAAGTCGTTTTTCTCCCGGTCCACCAGGCCCTTGACGGTGATCACACCCTGCAGGGAGGGGGTCAGATGGGCAGTGACATCGTATCCCAAGCAGTCCTGTGCCCTGGCCAAACTAGACTCCTTGCCAACCCGGGACATTCTGTCCACTTTCCCACCTTCACATTACTGCCTCTGCTGGCATAACTTCTCCGTGAAGCTCTGCCCGCTGAAATCCTACTTCTCTCTCAATCCCACTCGGATATTACCTCTTCCATGCAGGCTTCCCACTTCCCCAGCCAGGTACGATCGCTCTCTTTATCTGGGCCCCAAAGGCGCTCCATTACACCTCTATTGTAGATCTTTTCATCTCTTCCCTTGTGATGCTCTGATCTGCATCCTTGATTATTCCCACTTCTACTCCTAGCCTGAGAGCTCTCTGAGGGCTGCAAAGGGTCTTGTTCATCTCTGTGTCCCCAGCATGCCCCGGAACAAAGTGTGGCACATCGTAGCAATTATTACTGTGCTTATTTTCAAAGAAGGGATTCTGAGAGAAAACACTCTAACGCAAAGATGGAGGAGTAAGATCCAGGCAGTAGATAAGACATCGCTGCACCAGACACCTAACGAAGACTACTAGCTACTGCAGTGAGGCATGAAATTTATATCTGAGCCACGGTACAAAGGGAAACACGATGACTCGCACAGCTTTCGTTATCTAGTAAGAAGAAGACAGCAGGTTGCCTGTGTATAAACTTGACCTTATCCCTGCATACTAAAGCGATGTATTACGGGGACGTTTATCTTTATGACAAAGAAGAGTGCTGGGCATATAGAAGGAGCTCAATGAACGCTGGTTAGCTTTACAGGAATTGAGCTTCCTGCCCTCAGAGAGAACCCTTGCTGTGCCATCCCTCACCGTGATGGCATCTATCTTGAAGAGGGCTTTGGCCTGGGCGCTGGTGTAGGCATCAAAGCGGTAGGTGATCTGGTTGAGGTTGTCAATGGAGTAGGCCTGGACCCGTACGATCTCGGTGCCCAGTGCCAGGTTCTCCAGGATGGCGACCTCGTAGGAGGCGTTGGAGAATTGCACAGCTTCGTCCAGCTCGTTGAGCAGAGTGATGTAGACAGTGCAGAAGCCCTGGTTGAAGGGGGGTGCCTGGTCGGTGGCGGACACGTTCATCAGGTAGCTGGTCTTGGTCTCGTAGTCCAGGTAATCCACGGTGACAATAAGCCCCGTGCTCTCATCAATCTCGAACTTCCCCTCCGCGCCTGACAGGATGCGGTACTTCACCAGGCCACCATCCCCTACAGGAGGGCACAAGAGGCTATGCAGTCCCAGGTGGGGGTGGGCTGCCTTGTGGCTTTACAAGCTGCCCCAGCACACCCACTGCTGTCCCAGAGGGACAGGGTGAGAGGCCTCGGCTCACCTACCCAGCGTGCACCACCCCCCGCCTCTGGGTCTGATTGTCCCAAGAGAAACTGTCGAGGACGGGGTCAAGGTTAAGGACGGCAAGGCCCAGCACACACTCTTGACGCCCTCTGGGGCCTGGCCTTGAGACGAGAGATATGCCAGAGCAGGTTGGTTCTGCTCCTGGAGCCGTAAAATTCAAGCCCAAGCACCTCCCTTGGGTATCTGGACAAGGAGAGGGTGGGGAAATTAGGGATCCCTTGTAGTGGAGGCTTTGATTTAGAAAGCGTTCGACCGGGGCAGCACCCTCAGAAGTGGCTAAGCCTTCATTTGGTCTCTACAGCCAAAGGGTTCCAGTGCCAGGGTCACCTTTCTCTGCTCTCCCTACTCCCTCCACCCCCACTTCCTGGGCCTTGGAATACACGCTTCAACCAGGAGCTAGAGTTGGGATTCCTTAGCTGAAGTCCACATACTTCAAAGAGAATGATTATAAAATCACTCAGGAGATCCCAGACTTCCTTGAAATTATTTGCAAAACTCTGGGCATGCATTCTTTCTGGGAAGGGACCCATAGCTTTCACTAGTTTCTCAGACAGATTCCTGACCCAGAAAATGTCTTGAACCATTAGCCTCCAGCAATGTATGTGATCTGAACTGTATAGAGGTGCCATTTATTAAGGGAGAACAATTGCTTGGGAGTTTTCAGGCCTATTTCTCCCTCTACTCCAGCCCGTGCTCCAGGTGAGCTGGGGGTGCTGACAGGGGCTGGGCTGGGAGCCACCAGAGCAACTGACATGAAAGAAGGGCAGGAGCTGGGAAATCAGAAGCACAGGAAGGAGGTTTTCTCTGGCTGTATCCCTGGCCTGCGGCACAGGCCCAGACAGCCAGGCCCTGTGAAGAGGCCCACAGTGACCTGGTCATCTTTCTCCTTCATTTTGTGCTGCTAACGGTAGCTACCTCTAGGGCTCGGGGCCTTCGGCGAGGTCTGGGCTGCCTTCAGGGATGGCCACAGCCCTGTAGAACAGGACACTGCCTCTTGTGAAATGTGTGTGTGCCAGGCCCTGGGCGGCGCTGGCTGGAGGAGCAGGCTTCAGCCAGCTTTTGGACAAGTCCTTTATCCCTCCCAACCCTGCCTAGCCCTTAGCCAAAGGTTAGCCAGGAGCTGCCAGGTTCTGGGACGACAAATCCGGACTTCCCAAGCTTGTGACCTCTCCTCTCTCTGCCCAGAAATCAGGGTAACTCCCCATGACTCCCATCCTCCTGGGACTGGGAATCTGGTGGGGATGCCACCAAGACTGTCCCATGAGCCCCTCCCCACCTGGGAGCCACTCAATGGGGGAGCCGAGGCATCCTGAGGATGACAGGCCCCGCGGGAGAGGGAGGCATGAGCCGGGGCGGGTCACTCTGGGGAATGGACTCCCCGGCTTCCTCCTGCCAGCCTCACCAGTGTCTCGGTCCGTGGCTCGGACGACGATGACCGACGTGCCGATGCCCGCCGTCTCGCGAAGCTCCAGGCGGCTGTACTGCTGCTGCGTGAACACTGGGGCCTCGTCGTTGACATCCTCCACGTATACTATCACCTGCACGAGCCGGGCCAGGGATGAAAGGTCGGGGGGTGGGGTTGGGCAAGCCCAGGGCTGCGCCCACCCGAGCCTGCCTGTCTGGTCACTGCTCTCCTGGGCAAGCTGTGAGCTCCCTACGGAGGGCCTAGGGCTGTCCGGTAGGTCACCATGTTCCCCCACCCTGCACAGTACCTGGCGCGTGGCAGGTGCTTAAATATCATGTTAGAGAACGAACTTTGTCTTGCTCTTGGCTCTGCTGCCAATCCTGTGGGAACCTGTGGCTAACGAGTGAAACTTGGGCCGTCCGATTTCTCAGCTATGAAACGGGTAACATCAATTTAACAGTTCACGCCCTGTCCCACTCCTAGGATGGTTGTGAAGACAAAATGAGCCAGGGTCTTGCAAAAGTGCCTGAAAAGTTTAAAGGGACCCCATTCAACTATCAAGATACATCTGGGAGAACAGAAATGAAAACGTTAAGTATGGCGGTAGCAGAGGATGTTGGTGCTCAGACTACTCTAGATTCTCCTGTGCTTTCTCTGGTGCTCTCACTGCCAGCAGCCAGAACTGTGGTTCTTTGTTGGGGACTAACCCCAGCCCCCGCTGCTGCTGGAGCCAGAGACACCCAGAGAGCCGGAGGTGCCTGGGAATTACGTCCCACACTGGCTAAGGCAGCCCTTAGCCACTGACTGACGGGGCAGCTGAGATGACTCTCTCCAGAGCTCCCTGTGGGACTGAGTCACAGTTTCCTGTGTTCCACTTTGCTGGCTGCCTTTCCTTCCTGGTCCCAAGCCCCTTCTGGCTTTTCCTGGGAACACTTCCTATACTTCCCACTCGTCACTTTCACACCAATCCTTGTCTCAGGATTTGCTTCTGCAGACCCTGCCCAAGACAGTGGCTATGTCTGAATTGTGGAATTATGCATAATTTTCATCACTGCTTATTTACATTTTCTAATTTCTCTTTAATGAACATGTATGTCTTACATAACAACAAAAAACAGTTCAAAAGATGTTTATGGAGAGAGATGTTATAGCTAGAGATCAGCACCCCACCCTTCTTTCTGTGCACTTCCATCCCCCCCGCCCCCCCCCCCCCCACACACACACACAGGAGCATGGGAGGGTCTGGTCCAGGTATGGGCAGGACCAGGGCTATGTCTAGAAGGATCAGTGTGGTGGGGAGGGGAGTTATAGGCAGAGACCAGAGAGTGGTGGCACTCAAGGAGGCCCAGGGCTCCTGCCTCTCTTCCCAGATGAGGGAACAGAGGCCCAAAGATGGGGGACTTGCCCGAGGCCTCATGGTCACCGAGAGCTGGAAAGAGAGTGGGGCTTCTCCTGCTTCCGGGTCTAGCAACCTTACCACTCTTTGCTATATCCTGGGGATGAGCTGGCCCCCAAACAGGAGAGATACCCTACTTCCAGTCTAAAAGAGCCAGGGCCAGCAGGAAGTGGCCAGCAGAGCGGGTGGGGAGTCAATGGGGTAGGGGCAATGACATGTGGCGTGGATTTCACATGTGTGGTCACCAGCACCGATGGTGGCGCGAGGCCTCGTCTGAGGGCACAAATATTTGGTTTCTGATCTGATCACTGCCTCTCAGATCAGCCCCAGCTTCTCTTCCAGGGTTAGCTGGGAATTAGCTGGACAGAAGGGAAGGGGGCTTCTGTTGGTATAAGTGGAAATGGTGCTCTGACCAGTGGAGAACTGTGAGGTGAGTGGGGTGGCAGAGCCACCGGGGAGGAGAAGTTTATGGGGGTTAAGGTTTCTCTACTTCCCTGCTCTTGGGGCCTGTGTAGCCCTGCTATGTCATCGAATTTTCATGTTCAGACACCCAGAACCCACTATGCAAACTAGCGTGCCTACTTCAGAGCACAGCTGCTCACAAGCCAGAACCTTCTAAGTCTGCCTTCACCAAGAACTTGGCTGGGGAGATCCTGGGTGGGGCGGGTGGGTGTGGGGGGGGATTTGCATGGATGAATTTCAGGAACTCTCCTGCCGTAAACAGAAGCTGCCCATCCATCTTTTGAAACTGTGAACCTTCCCCTTCCCAAGTCTGCTTGTCCAAATGGCCTTGACTCCAAGGGTGGCGGGGAAAACACAGAGTTAGTCTGACAGTGCAATAAACAAAGGGAGGTGGCATGGAGCCTGGGTGTGGCCCTCCATGAGACTGGCTGCATGCCACTGTCCTCTAACCGGTCTCAGCCTTGTTTTTAGCAGCAGAGACAGGAGGTAAAAGGCTGTGTGGTTTGCAAACCTGAGAGACGCAGATGTACAGGAAACAGCCAGGTCTGCCAAGTTCTTGCTGGGCAGCAAGGCTCAGCGACTGAGCTACCGGGCTCCCTGGGTTCCCAGCCCCAATCTCTGTCCAATGCTGCGCCATCCCAAGGGGACGAGGCAGGAGATGTGTGTGCGTGCGCACCTGTGCGGTGTGCACGTGGGGCCCCAGCCTCTACGAGGACCGTTTCACTTCACACTCCCTGGCCCCTCATCTGTGCTGTCCTGGTCTCTGAAGCAGGAACAGGAGAATGTGGATTGTCCCTACAAGCCAGGTCTGCTGCTGCTGGGAAAATGAGTCCAGGGAGTCCCTATACTGTCTTCAGGAAGGTCCCCAGCTTTCCCAGGGCTCAGGGGTGTGGGAGCTGGCTACTGTAAGGGCCATCAAGTCCTGGTCCTAGGGCCAGCAACCAAATTCCCACCTTAAAAATGACTCTTTGGGGATAAGGCAGCAGTGGCCTCTGTGCTCTGGAACCTTCCGTGAGGCAGCGTAGTACCGTGGTTAAGAGAACAGCCCTGAGCTGACTGCCTGGGTGTGAAGGCTGGCTCTGTCTGCCCTTACTGCTATGGGACTCTAAACACATTGGCGAAGCCCTCCTTGCCTCAGTCTCCTCATCTATAAGATGGGTATAATAACAGTGCCTACCTCATGGGGTTTTTATGAGGCTTAAATGAGTTCAATAAGTAATTCACGTGCTGATTTAATATCTCGCAGTCATGCAGGTGAGCGTGGCTGTGTGGGGCTGCCCTGGTGCACATTCGGGTAACTGTCTCACCCTCAGTCACCAGGGCCCTGGAATCAAGCAGTCCCAAGGTATAAATACCCGAGGGATCTGACCCCCTCAGCCATCTCCATCTGGGAAGATCTCACTTAGAGGGGCAGCCTAAAAGGACCCAGGTTTCCCTTCCCATCTCCTCCTGGGGCAGAGCTGCGGGGGCAACATCAGAAGACGGGCCAAGGCTGAGTCATCCGCTCCCCAGCACCTCCTTCGTGATGGTGACCCGAGGCAGGCTTCTGTTCACTGTTTCCAGCCTGAGGGAAACAGTGGGGCAGAGATGGGGCGATAAGAGGAGCTGATTCAGCCCCACTCAGTTCTGGGTAAAAGTCCCTGCTTGCTCCCCACCCCACCTTTTCCCATCTTCCTCCTACTCTTCACCTCTAGGGTCTGACTCACTTTCCATCTGGTTAAGGGGAAGGGGCTGGGGGCAGGATGGGGATGACTTGAAGGTTATCTCATTCATCACAGTCATCCCCTTGTCATAGGGCAGGAGAGTACACCAACCAGCCCAGCCAGTGGAATATCTGGGTGCACATTTTTGACCATTCGGGAAGATTAAGGTCGATTTGAGTTTAGCTCCATAGGGGAGGGGCCCGAGGTGAGTGAGGGTGGGCAGAAACGAATATATCTGATAGGGCAGTTGGGAGCGCTGACTGGAATATCTGGGGGACACTTCCAATGGAAAGAACACCGAACTGGGACTCAAAGACCTGGGCTCAAGTCCTGGTTCTATCACGAGTGACTTTTCTGTGCCTCAGTCTCCTCATTTGTAAAATGAAGTTGGCAACAGCTACAGCTCCGAGATCACGTATGGGAGATTTCCACCCTAAAGAGTCATGTGGATGCAGTGGCTTAGTATAGTAAGGACACCTCATCCCTTAGGATAGACATCAGTATCACTGATCCCTTTCTACATCTGGAGAAACTGAGGCTTAGAGCAAAATGACATGTCCAAGATCCCAGGCTCCCCCACCGTACCTGAGCTCCAGGTGTCATTTGGCACCTAAACTAGGGGTGGCCCTGCCCCCACCGGGTCCCAACTGGTGGCCAACTCTGGCCCACCTGAGGCCTTGGCCCAGCCCTGAGGTCGGCGCTGAACAGGCTGCAGGGCTTCACCGAGAGCTGTCCCAGTGTGTATCCCCACCACCCACACGCCCAGCCCGAGCGCCCCCCGCCTCACCCTGACGGAGCTCCGCATGGGGCCCAGGTCATGGTTGTAGGCCTCCACTATAAGAACGTGGGACGAGTTCCGCTCCCGGTCTAGGGGCCGGGGCCCTCGCATTAGGAGCCCACTGCTGACATGGATCCAGAAGTTGTTGCCATGGTTGCCTGCGTGGAGGGACAGATGATATGCATGGGCTCTGCCCTGGAGTAGGATGCTTGTGGGATTGCGGCGGTGGTGGGAGGGAAGCTGGGGAGCCCAGACCCACAGAATGCAGACCCTGCCCCGAGGTCTTAGGAGCTTGGCTGAAGCCTGAAGTGGCAAAGAAGCCTCTGCCTGATGCTGCCCTGGCCTAGCAGGGTTTGAGGGACGGGGCAGAAGCTCACTCTGTGACCCCTATGGAAGGCGTGCAGGTCCCCTGAGACTCCCATACCCAGCGGTGTCAGTAGATTCAATATTTCAGAGGACTCTGAGGCATTACAAAGAAAGGAACCCAAATCTAATTCTCTGTTGGGGGTTTAGTGGGGAAGCTCCCATTTCCTCATCTTGTGGACCCTGATATTCCTTTGGGATCCACCCACCTCCACTCTCAGTCCGTGTGCTTTGCATAGGGGTGATTTCACCCGACTGCAGAAATAAGCAGATCAGCACATTTTAGTCTCTGGCCATAGGGATGGGTTCAGGCATGGTCCCATGATTCCAGCTGGTCTAGTGAGACTCATTCTGGGGAGCTCACTGGGGGGCTGTCCTAGTGTCCAAGGCCATAGTGATTGGTTCAGGGATGGGCATATGACACACGTTGGGCCAATGAGGCTCAGTCTCTTGGGAGCTCACTGCCAGGGGCTGCCTTGTTCCCCAAGGCCCCCTCTGTCAGGGTGATATCCCACCATGGGACATGAGGAACTTGGGGAGCATAGCAATCGAATGCATCCTCACTTAAAATACAACAAACTTGGCGCAGATGACTGTAGAACATCCTGGTTTCTCCCTCTGACCTGCCCGCCCTGTGTGTATAGCGCTTGGGGCCTCTCTGGCTGCACCTCCCAAACCCTTGGCAGCCTAGAGAAGCTCTGCTATCCCCCGGGCAGGAGGGCCCGCCCCCCTCCCCGGCATCCTAGGTCAACCCACTCACCGTGAAGGATGCGGTACCATACACGCCCAAACTCGCCCTCGTCCGCATCCGTGGCTGTTAGCTGAGGGAGAATGAGATACATGGTTACTCCTTGAATTCCACTCACAGGCAGAGAAGGTGTTTCTGGAGTCCCTCCCCTTCCCTCACACCACTCCCAGCCCGTCCTGCCTAAACCCATGGTTTCCCACGAGGCTGGGGGTGTGGGAGAGGAGAGAGACACATCTTTCTCATCCCCCACTAGGAAACCTGTCTGCTGATGGCCCCATGCTGTCCTGTCCATGGCGAGGCACCTGCCAGCTCTGTTCCCTGACCCTCCTCCAGGTTCTCGGGGAGCACGGAGGAGAAGGTGGGTGACAGCACTGCAGCTCTCTGGATCCAGGCTTGACTAGCTCAGCCCTCCACAGTTCCCTCCTTCAGCCTTTTGAGATTCCAGGAGCCTCACCTGGGGTAGGTGGATTGCATGACTGCTCCTTGCCCACACTTCCTTGGTCTGAAGCTATTCTAGTCACACTGGCTCCCAGCCAGGCACTGTATACTATAACAGCCACACTGGGGAGACCCAGAAATCCCACCTCCCAAAGGTTCCATATCCATTCACACCGGGATCATTCCAGTGTATTCCAGCCCACCCAGCTTGCTTGGCTGTACCTCAGGCTTGTGGACTATCTCCAGGGGGACTTGGGGTACGCTGTTCTCACTCTGAGAACACCCGGTGCTTAGCCCTTTTGACAAGGAGTCTGGCCTTGAGGCTGTTGGCAGTCACAGCTGGCCCTGAGGTGTGTCCTGTCAAACTGCGAGCTGAACACCTCCTCTACCTGCCACATACCGGAAAGGAGCAGAGAACTCCCCTGCAAAGTGATACAGAGAGAGGCCCGAGCCTGCCTGGCTGGGCAGGCTCCCATGGGGCCACAGTACGTGTGACTCGCTTTGTAATGCCTGGGACTCTCCCACTTCTTCTGGATCTGCCCTCGTCTCTGCCAATCACTTCAACCCTGTGCTGTGCGTCTAAGGATTTTGAAAAGTGTGTTGATGGTGGGGAGAAGGGGAAGTCTGTTGGTGTGAAAGGAACGGAGGGTCTGGGTCAGGAACACCCAAGCGTGAATCCTGACTTTGTCACTTACTGGCTACGTGGCCATAGATACGTAACCCCACTGAGCCTCAGTAGGTACAATGATAACCAACCTTGCGGGGTTGATTAGAAATAATCTCTGCAAAGCATCTGGTCTGATGCCTGGTGCAGAGAT
Organism: Phocoena sinus; assembly: GCF_008692025.1. Taxonomy (NCBI): domain Eukaryota; kingdom Metazoa; phylum Chordata; class Mammalia; order Artiodactyla; family Phocoenidae; genus Phocoena; species Phocoena sinus. The sequence continues at coordinate 23,908,431 of NC_045778.1, read as the reverse complement.
AGATGTTGAAGGTTGGACATTATGAGATAGGCCACCTTTTCCTGGGAGGCCCTCTTGATTTATAATGGAGGTGGTATGGCTGGGTTGCCCCTTGCTGTGGAGTTCTTCTTCTCTCCCATGAGAAGTCTTAAGAGCTAATAGGTGGAGGGATGTAGTGGGGCACTTCAACAGTCCGGATCTGGAAGGGCTCAGGACAGGGGAGAGGGCCAAGCTGTCCAGTGGATGTCCTTGGGTGTCTTCCATCCGTGATGGGACTTCCCCTGGCAGCCTGCACCACCCTGGGAGTGTTGCCTCCTACCATCTAAGAAGAATGGAGGCCATAGATGAGGTGTGCAGTCAGCTTGGGAAGAGAAGGTGAAGGAAAATGAGATTCACTGAAGGGCGAGGTGCAAGATGCAGGAATCCCAGTAGGAGCTCTGGGCAGCGGGAACACCCTTAGGCTGATGCAGCTCATAGCACCAGATGCCTGGTGCCCATGCCTGCCCACTCTTTTCAGGGAGAGCACCAAATCCTACCACTAACTTGCTGGGTGACCCTGGCCAGGCCACACCTCTTTAGATCTCAGTTTCATCATCTGAGAGACAGGGGGATGGATGAGATGACCCCTCAGTCGTCTAATGGACTTTGACAATCCTATCCATTTGGGGCTATGCAGAGGATACTTCTTTTGTTGTCAAGGGCTAAGGGCAGGAGGGAAGAGCTAAATGCCAAAAACTGAGGCTCCAAAACAAGCAGGTGGAGCCCAGGCTCAGGTCTTGGGCAGAGCCACAACTCCTCACCTCCGTGTTATATCTCTGGGAGCTTGGGGGTCCTTGATGGGAAAGCTGCTTAAGACTTAGGCTCCTAAGCAGGCAGCTGGTTGCCAGGGAAGTGCTGGCTTCCAGGAAGAAAGGAGGCTGGGGGAGGGGGAGGGGGAGGGGGTGCGTGCGTGCCCGCGCCACCGCCTGGAGGGTCTCCAAGGGCCCACCCAAACTACAAGCAGCGCAGCCCTGGCTGTCTCTCAAAATCCTGTGCTTTCTGCCCTGTTATCTCTCTGACCTCTGAAAATGCCTCTCCCCCTCACTTCTGCAGCCAGACGCCCTCAAAGGGAGGGTGCTTTGCTGGGAAGCTGAGGGGAGGGGGGCCTGGGGATTATCAGGGCCCATCTCTCTGCCTGTTCCCCTCCTGCTGTGTGGCTTGTAGCCCCTCTCCCTGGTAACCTGAAGGCTGGCAGGCACTGAATAGCAAGCCGCTGGCTGCCCCTGACCATACTATTCAAACATCCAACGGGAAGGTGAGAGCTGTGGGTGCAGAGGCAGGGAAACCCTCCCCCTGCATCTCCCCAGTGCCTCCGCCCCTCCAGAGGGCTCCAAGGAGACAGGCTGGAGCGAGGCCGTGGGAAGGCGCGGTAGCTCCCAACTCCTCTGCAACGCTCCCCTCTCCCAGCCCAGTTGCCATACCTACCCTCCTGGCTGTCCCCTCCCTCAAGGCAGGGCCCAGGCTCTCCCAGACAAAGCCAGCTCTAACTGGAGAGTGAGGGGCGAAGGCCACTCTGCCTGGCTGGCTGAGGGGCACAGGGCAAGGCAGAGCCTAGGGCAGGTTGGGTCACAGTGGTGCCCGGTGCTCCTGGGGCCTCCCTTGGACAGCTGAGAAGACCCCTTCGCCCGGCTGGGGACTGCTGAGGGCTGGCTCTGAGGTCAGTGCTGGGGGGCTGGAGGAAAGTGGGGCTGCACCCTTCCTGGGGTACTTTAGGGAGAATGTGAGGGCGTGCTCAGACCTGGGGAATCCCTCTACTCTTCTGGAGAGCGGAAAGGCCCAGGTAGGAGCAGTGGTTAGTCCGAGGCTACACAGAAAGTCGTGCTGACATCAGTGCCCTCTGCTCACAGCGTGCCCTGCTCTGTGGAGCTCTGAACGAAGAAAGAAGGTTCTAGACTAAGCTTGCAGAGATATGTCCAGAGCAAGGCCTGCCGGCATGCCTTGGACTCCAACAGGCAGGGAGAGGCTTCAGCTGCTCTCAAAATCATTCCAAGCCTTGGTCTGATGGAGGTCTCCTTTCCCCAGAACGAAGGGTCCCTGCTGGCTGCTCAGAGAGGGTATCAAGGGGGCCTGCAGCTGGCTTTGCTGTGTGTCCCGGGGGGATGGCTTGATGTTTTCAAGCACTTTGGAACCTCTTGCTTTGAAGGAAAATACTCAAATGCTAATTATAGCCTCACTTATCTTTTTTTAAAGCGCTGCCCCAAGGACTGATGCCTGGACCTGCTTTTGCTGGCCTGATAGGGTCTCCAGATCCATGGGAAGGCCTTGAAATAGCATTAGGACTAGTAGGATTGAGACTTTTCCCACTTCCGAATGCCCTTTTCTTACTCCCAGCCAAGCACTGCCCTGCGTAGGACAGACGGACGGGCAGTTTTCTCATCATGGGACATGGTGGTGGGCACACCCCATCCTTCTTCCCTGCTCAGATTCAAGGAAGGGCCAACCCACGTATGGCCTGGCCAGAGCACTCTCTAGGCCTGATGCCTGGGAGGCAGAGGCCCTGGGCAGCTAGTTGGGCATGAGAGTTTCCATCTGGGAGCTGGGAGGGGTCATGTCCTGTCTGGAAATGCTGGAAGGAGTGTGGTGGGAACTGGGTGGGAGGGGGGTGGGGTGCACTGGATGCCCTCAGTCGCTGGGCACAGGGGAGGCTGCAGGCGGGAGGAGGCTGTGTACAGGCAGCCGGGAGTTAGGTCCTGTGGCTGCTGGTGAGTGCCTGGGGAGCGTGGGGCTGGGCCGCCCCTCTCCACTCCCCTCTACCTGCTGATTTGGACTCTGCAGCCCACGTGCAGAGCCTCGGCAGGGCACGACCTAAAGCCCTTCCTTCTGTCTAGTGTTGCTGCTAGACCTTGACTGAGTTAGAATAAGCTGCAAGTTGGGAAAAGGAGGGAAATCTGTTACCCACCAGGCTCATGAAAGTCTCCAAGGTCAAAGAGAAATAGATGATTATTTCTTATTAGACCCCCCTTTTGGATTTCCTGTCCTGTGTTTGTAGAAATCACAGATCACAAACGCTGGCCTGGAAGCTGGATGTAGCCTCCTTACGCATTTTGTTTGGCCTGTTGTAGTATTTTAAATATTTGAAAATTCATTTCGATTTTTTAAAAAATCAAGTTTGTTTGTCCTTTGCAGTGTCTTTTCCCCCCACCTCTCTCAACCAGATTTGAATTAGTTGCCAATATTTAAACATCAGGAACGTTTGCCTAAAAAGTCCAGATTTCTGGCTTCTCTCGGGAACCTGGAAGGGGACCACAGGGGCTTGCCTTCCGGCATTCCATCAGCCTGGCCGAGGCCCCTCGGCCTCTGCTCTCCAGGTAGGCCTGCCCACCTGTCCCGCTGATCACACGTTATCTACCATCTGCGCTCTGTAAGTGTTTTAATTTGCAGCCAGAAGCTCAGCTTGATTTTCCAGCTACAAGGACCACCTGCCATCCTCCCTCTAGTGGGATGATCCTAAGTGATAACAGGTGACTATGTCAGGGTTTCGAGCCCCATCTTGTCAACTCAGTTGCTCTCTGTGGGTTCTTCCCCACCTGTTCTCAGAGCTGCTCAGGGAGTCCTGGGAGAGAGTTGGGAGCCAACGGCGTGGCAAGGCCACTGGGCCAGGAGTCAGGAAACCTGGTCCTGGTCTTGCTTGCCCACTGGCTCACAGTGTGACCTTGGCAGTCCCTTATTTGGGCCTCAGTTTCCTCACTTGTCAAGGGAGCAGGTTGGTCTTCCTCAGGAAGCACCAATAGGAATTCCCCCGGGGCCAGGCAGGTGACACAGGTGTGCAGGGGGCCTGAGGGCAGGGAGTGCGGTGAGCTGGGGGCCAGCACCCTGTCTAAACGGGGCAGCTACGGCTCAGCCGCGGCCCCTGGGTGCCTGGCAGCAAGTGGCCCCACGTTGCCAGTGTTGAGATTCTGAAATTTCAAGAGAAGAAGCCAGATGTTCAGATATTTCTGCGAAATATCTTGGTTTCCTTTTGTTTTAAAAAAATATTCACAATTAATTTAAATTTATAAAAACACTGCAAGAACCCAGCAAAACACACTGGTGCGTCCCCAGTTTGCAGCCTTGGCATTAGATAACTGCTAGGGTCCTTGCCTGCCGCAGCCTCCTATGATTGATGAATCGTTCCTGGTCACAGAGCAAGTTAGTGATGGAGTTGGTCTTAGATCCCAAGTTTTCAGTCTAAGACTATTGTAATTCATGAAAACTGACTTTAAAATGCCGGAAGGCACTACCCTCGTGCCTCCTCCATGAGTTCACGTCCAGCTCTATCACTTTCCCAGTGTGTGACCTTAGACCTGTTACCTCGCCCAGCCTCATTGTTCTAACTTGTAAAATGATCGTAATGCTATCTGCAGCTAGGTTAGCTGTGTCTAGAGTCCATCAAAATTCCCCTCCCTCTCCAGTCCTAAGTCCACCTGATTTGTTTCTGTCCCATTCTTGTTGCAGGAGCCATGAGCACAGAGGGCCCCAGCCCCCTCGCCTTCCTCACAGCTCCTGTCACTCCGGGGAGGCTCTCAGTGGCAGTTGACCCCATCCCTGTGCTCATTGCCCTGGCCTGCATCTTCCTCCTGCTGGCCACCTGTCTGCTGTTCATGACCCTCTGCAAGCCCGCTGCACTGGATCCGAGGCGCCGCTGGGCCTGCGAGTGCATGCCGCACCACCCGGGGAGCCCCAGTGAGCCCCAGCTCCGGCTCTGGAAGCGCCTGGGCTCGCTGCGCCGCTCCCTGCACAGCTTCCGCCGTGGCTGGCCTGCCCCAAGGCGCCCCCTGCCGGGCAGAGAGGACCACGACTGTGACTGCATAGAATCTACAAAGATGTGACAGGAGTGCCCCCCTACTCCAGGGTCCATCTGCAGGCCCTCCTGCCTCAGACGGAAACTGGCACCACAGGCTGCAAGAGGACAGTGGCCCAAACAACATGGGCCACGCGCTCACCCCTACTGGTTCCCTGTGTGTCCAGGCCCGTGGCCTTTCCCAGAGACGTCCCCTGCAAGAATACCTTCCTTCCTGCAGACACTCTAGCTGCTGCCTGCTGGAAGACTCCTGGACCAAGCTGAGCACATGCAGCCATGTGGACCCTTGGCCCAAGGCTCTGAACGGTACAAACCTGGGGCCCCCAGGGCCCCTCTCTGACCACCAGGCACCAACCGTCTCCAGGAAGCAGCACCCCTGCTTCCCAACAGAAGCCCTGCCCGCCCTCCAGGTGCCAAAACCCAGCTCAGATTCCAGTACGAGTTGCTGAATGGCCAAAGGTTCCCTCCAGCCAAGTGAAATACTCAGCCCCTGCTGGGGATAAGGGAGTGTCCTGCCCTCTGTGCCAACTCAGTGCCCAAGGCAAAGGGGAACCCAGGGAGTCTTCTCCTCGGACTTCCTGGGCCTGCCAGCATTTGCCTATGATACACGGGAGCAGCCAGCACCCTTGGGTGGATCAGATGCTGGGTCCCTGCCGGGAGGAGGGGCAAGCAGGAGGAGCTCAACACCACCCAGCCAATCACAATCTCGGGGGTCATCTTGGCGTGCCCCCCCACCCCCCGACCCGGCCCCCATGCGCCTCTGCTAAGATGGATGAGGAAGGCGCTGAGAATGAGTTAAGAAGCTCCTTGCACAGGCCAGGGCTGGTCCTGTGTCAGAGTGGGAGGAGGCACTGCCAGCAGCTGGAGGTGTTGCTATCTGGGCTCTGAGGACACAACATAGCGGCTCCATGCGTCACCCAGGGAAGGAGGCGGCCTTCCTTCGAGTGGAGGGGTCCAGCTCTCTCCAGGACGGCTGTGGGCCCTCAGGCTCGGACCACATAACGTGTGCTATCTGTATTTTTGGCAACTGCTTCACTGACTGGCTACTGTCAAAGTAATCCCACACCAAGGTGGGCTTCTCAGAATCCCAAACCTTCAGCCTCTCGTCACGATGCTGGGGTTAAACACTTTGGTTGGGTTCCAAATTTGGAGGGTGGGCAGAAGGGTCTGAACTGCCCAGCTTCTGCCCCAGAGAGTCATCTGGCCAGGGCCACCTGGTACCCCACCACGGACTGCTCCACCGCACCCTGCTATGCCCCATAGCACAGCCAGCCGAGTCTCCTCACAGGGTGAGCTCCGATTTTGTCACTCCCCGGCTCCAAAACCTTCACTGGCTCCCTACTACCAGATCAAGCCAGAGCTCCTTCGTCTGGCGTTTGGTGCCCACTGGGAGCTGGCTGTGAACGATCCTTCTAGCCTCTTCTTGACCCAAGACTCCAGGTAAACTGAGATACCTGTCCTCCCCTGGCTACGGCTTACCTGGCACGCCCTCTGTGAAGCCCTCTTTGCTCTACACCTGAAACCACCTCCTACCTGAAACCAAGGGAGGGCAGGGATACTTGCTCTTGGCAGGGTGGGTCATCCCTGTGTCTCCGCCTTCCCACAAGCCTGGGAGCTCCCAGAGAGCGAGACCGCGTCCAACCCCTCACTCTGCCTCACCAGCTCTGGGCTCAGAAGTATGGGGCCTCTGTTGACTGAGTGAAGGGTGGCCCCGTCTAGTCCCAGGGGGCATCCCCTTCTTCCTTCTGATGCCTCTATGGAGAAGCTCTCTGTCCAAGCAGGCCCTCTTCCTTTTGGGTCAGCCTGACATCACATCAAAGAGCGAGCCCACCTTGGCCAGAAACTTACTTCCAGGGGGGCCTTGGAGAAATCACCAGTGCCTGAATTTCTCCCTGAGAAATGGGGAGAATCAGGCCTGCCTTATATTACTCACAGAGCTCTAGGATTTCAGTCTGAGTAGTTTGTATAAATAGAAACCAATTCTTGGGGTTTAGAAAGTGCGCAGGCCCCCTCCTGCAGCGCTGTGTCCCCCTCCCTTCCAGATTAGTGACGCCTCCCTGCTTTGCCTCCCGCCAGCTCTCCCTGAGGCATCCCAGGCCGAATTCTGCCTGCAGCCGGTCCCCCGACCCCCGCTGGCCAGCGTGCTCTGCCTAGCAAGTGGTGTCAACGGGGTGGGCAGTAAGGCTACCCCTGGCCTGAAGGACGAAAAGCTGGGGAGGAGGACGGGCTCTCAAAGGTCTGCCATACCCCCAGCTGTGTCCCCAGGTTGGTCCTGGGAGACCTGTGTGAGCTGGGGGAGGCGGGAGTTAGGTTTTAGGCTAGGGGAGAGGCGGGACCCCACAGCTTGGTGCGTGTGGGGTGTCTCTAAGCCCCTAGGAGCTAAGGCTCAGAGGGACAGACCCCTTTTCTAGAACCAGCCCCCAGAGTCCAGCAACCCCCCGTGGCTTCCTGGACTCTCTCTCAGCACCTCTGGAAGTCAGCACCCTGCCCCCGGCTCCCCTCCTGCCCCACGCCCGGCCCTGATGCAGGGAGGGGGCACACTCCCAGCTTCCTGCTCTCCTGCCCCTCCCAAGCCCTGGAGCCTGGCCCAGTGGGCAGGCCCAGATTCGCTCTGTTGGGCTCAGCCTCCAAGTGGGAAACCCTGCGCTCAGCTGGTGAAGAGGGTGATTCATGCCCGGCCTCCCTCCCCACGCGGCAACTGAGGCCTCCAGGGAGGGCTGGGGAGGGCACCCAGCCTCCTTTCCAGGTCCCCCCCTTCCTCCCTCGAGGCCCAAAGCTGTCGTTCCTGCTCCCCGGGCAAAGGAGCCCTTTCTTTTTGTGCCGGTTTATTTCCCAAGAGGGGAGCTTCAGCCAAAAGCCCTGTGAAAGCAGCTCTGTTCTGGGCCTCACTGGGCCCTGGCTTTCTCTCCTCACTCCTTTCTGGGAAAATGTGACATCTCTAGCTCCCCCTGCTCTGAAAGGCCTTTCTGGGTGCAGTGGGGGATGGGAGAGGACTGTGGGGGAGGGAGGGAGGAGAGGAGGGCCGAGGCCCTCCTTCTGTTTTGCGGGGAGCAAGGGCCCATCTTGGGCTACATAACCTCGGGGCCTACTCTCCCCAGGAGGGAGAAGGGAGCCTGGGCCCCCCCTTTGGCCATAGCGCCGGCTACTTTTGGAGCAGCAGCTGGACCCTCTCCTATTTCCATCCCGCTCTGCTGCGAGGCCGCTGAGCGCGGCCCTGCCTGTGCCCCGGCCGCCACCTGCCTGCACGATGCTGTGGCCCTCAGGGATGTCCTCGGGGACGCTGGCTTCATAGCTGCTCTGCAGAAAGATGGGCCGGTTGTCATTCACATCCAGGACAGTGACAAACACGGTAGCCGTGCCTGTGCGCCGCTTGCCTACGGGGCCATTGTCTGTGGGAGGTGAAAGAGGATGGGTGTTCGCAGCTGCCTGAGGGGCACGTTCCCGGGCACCAGCCACAGGTATGCCCTGTTCCCCCACCTGCTCTGGCCTTTGCAAGGGGGGCCTCTTTTTCTCTTTAGATTAGGAACAACACTGACCGTATCTAATATGTTCCAGACGCTATTCTAACTCATTCAATCCTCACAGCAAGCCTGCCAAGCGGGCGCTCTTATCATCACCCCCATTTTACAAAGGAGGTAACTGAGGCATGAGGTGGGTTGAATGGTGGCCCCCAAAAGATACACCCATGGCGAATCCCTGGGAACCTGTATGTGTAACGTTACTGGGAAGAAGGGTCTTTGAAGACGTAATTAAGTTAAGGATCTTGAGATGAGGTATCCGGTATCCTGTATTATCTGGGTGGGCCATAAACCCCATGACAAGGGTCCTTATGAGGGAAAGGCGGGTGGGATTTGACACAGAGAGGAGAAGGCCATGTGAAGTTGGAGGCAGAGACTGGAGTTCTGCAGCCACGTGCAAGGAACACTCAGAGCCACCCGAAACCGGAAGAGGCAAGGAACGATTCTCTCCTAGAGCCTTTGGAGGGAATGCAACCCTGTCGACAATTAATTTTGAACTTCTGGCCTCCAGAGCCATGAGGGGATAAATTTGTTCTTTAAGCCACCAAGGCTGTAGTAATTTATTACAGCAGCCCTAAGAACCAGATACAGGTCCTGAGATGCCAAACCCGACTGCTGTCAGGGCCAGGAAGGTAAGACCCCCACACCTGGGCATGTCTGCCTCAAGAGGCAGCTGTCCTCTGCTCCGGTCCACACTGGACAGGCAGGAGGGGGCCCAGTGACACCACATCTTCTGATTTCTCAGGAGAAATCAAACGTCTGAGCTTTTAAATAAAATCTCCTGATTTTTAAACATTCACAATGAATTGTCATTTCTTATGAAACATGAGTTGAGTCAAACCCACCTACAGGATGGATTGGATCTCTGCGTTCAGGGATGGCGGCTCTGCTTGATTTCTAAGCCTAAAGTATCCAGGGGTTCTGCCCCTTGGGTTCCTTGCAGGACCGTCCCAGGGCTCAGCCCCAGGGACAGCTGTTGGATCATCATCCCTGGGAGAGGGAGCTTGTGCCCAGCTGCTGCGTGACCAGGCAAGGATGGTCACCTTAGGGAGGAATGCGGCTGCTGCACTTGAACCTACATTAACGCTGGGACTGCAGCAAGGATCTGTCACCACGTGAGCCAGAGGATGGAGCCAACACGCAGGGGGCAGAGCCAGCCGATGCGGAGAGACTGAGGCCTGGTGGCATCACCTGAGCCCCAGAGCCAGTCATAGTTGAAGCTCCATCTCCCCGTGGACTGGTTTTGGGAGCCTACACTGTTGAAGTCAGTTTATTTTAAAATTTGCCACCAAGAGTCCTAATTAATTCAAAGGCACTTGTAGAGGCCACTTCCTCCAAGAAGCCTGCTTTGATCACCCCCCTCCGCATGTTTCCACCACCCTTTGTGCTTGCTACCCTTGGGCCGTCCCTTCTTCCCCTTCTGCTTTGTCCTCCTGGTTTTGCAGCGGTTTGTCTACATGCTGCTCTCCCATACGGCTCCCACGCAGCCCCTGTCACACCACCTTGGCGTGTAGCGCCATGTGCCGAGCCTCACGGCCCACAAGTGCACCGTAGTATACTGAGGGTCTGGTCGCCCCTTCTCCAGTGGCATCAGGGCAGAGCCTTTGGCTCAAGGCCTGGCTCCTGGAAGGCCACCCCACGTGAACTCCGTGGGTGGGCTGGTGCCTACCGATGGCCTCCAGGACGAGCGTGTATGAGGCTGTGGTCTCCCGGTCCAGGTTCACCACCGTTCTCACGACGGCGTCGCGGTAGCCAACGCTGAACTTCCCATCCACGTTTCCACCTGTGGGCAAGAGAGAATGAAGCTCTGGTCAGGAGAAACAGAGCTCCCGGCCAGGGAAAGGGCAGTGGCACCCAGCTCTGCTTCTGAGCCAGGACACTCCAGGGGTGGTCCGGGGGTGAAAGGCTGTGCTTTCCACTCAGCTTTGCCAGAGAAGGGGGTCCTGGGGGACTCTGATGAGGGTGTGGCCTATGTGGGCTTAGGTGAACTGTCAAATGCCTGAAAATCATAAGGGTCTAACATTCATTGAGCACCTACTGTGTACCAGCCACTTCGTGGAGCATTTCCTCTCACTTGCACTATCACTACTTTGCAGAGAAGGAAAACGGTCCTTTAGTGAGGTGACAGGGTACAGTCACCTATTCGGGGTGTAGGACTCCCAACTCAGCAGTCTGATTCCTGAGTCTGAGTCCTTCACCACTCTGCCACCTGCCTGTCTGGTAGAAGTGTCTGAGCAGTTAACCTGGGTTGGGGCTTTTATATGTGGCCAAGGACTTTGGAGTCAGCCGAGCGTTCTTGGGCCCTCTGAGTGGGGACTCCTGGAGGCTCCACAGAGTAAAGGGTAGAAGCAGGTGGACAGAAGACATGCCTCAGACAGTCCTCCTGAGTTCTGGGACAGGTGGTGAGGGCCTTCTGTGAGGTTGAGGGCCTCCTCCCTGAGGCAGACACAAGCCAGGAAAGGACTCCATCAGAACAGTGTGGAGACCCTTCCCCTGCCAGCAGGGAGGCAGTGTGGCATTCTGGGCAGCAGAGGGCGCCACTGCATTGGGCTTGGGCTAGCTTGGCTCAGGACACAGCACAGCGTCGGGCGGGATGTGCAGAATTAAAATCCGAGAAACCTAGGGCTGGGAGGCCTCTCAGGTCAGCAGAAACTGGCCAGTGTGAGGCACTGGGAAGTCATCCTGGGGGCTGCCGCCAGGTGCTCCCTTATCCTCACATGGTTTGCCCCCGTTCCCCGAGCCTCCAGTATCTGCTCCCCAGTGCCTGAAGCACCAACTACAAGGGACACAATCTGACTCCAAGGGGCAGGGAAGGAACTAGGACACAAGTAGCGCTGGTGGCCAAACCATGGCTGGTGCCACGTGGGGGTCTTGATAACAGCCTTTTCCAGAGCAGCCTTGAGGACCAGCCTGTAAGGAGCTGGCCTGAGGGTGTGGGGCTCCTTTAGGGAGGGGAAGGAGAGAAAGGATCTGGAAAGGAGAGGCAGAGGCCTGGGAGTTCACCTTGGCTGCAGCTGTGGATGGGCCGTAGTCTGGGATTCCTTGCTGCGGGGGAGAGGCATCAGGGAGGCTGGTGTGTGCATGGGCACGTGTGTATATGAGTGTGTATGTAATGTGGCTGCAGGTAGGCAGGCCATGGACAGAGGGAAGATTGAGCCAGTAAAATGGCCGAGGGAGGGCTGAGGAATGTCAAAGAACTGCCCTGCTCCCTGCCATGCATTCTAACACCTCTCATGTGTGTCCTGGACTGAAGAATGCTGGTAGACTGTTCTAATCCAGGAATGGCTAATACATGGCATGTTTGCCACCACCTACCAAGCCTACTGTCGTGGCAGACATCACTAATCGATCATGGCTCCCCTTCTGCTGTTGAGCCAGACATGGCCTCATAGTATTTCTCCACAGGTCTCTAAGTGGTAGCCACTTGACACTTTTAAGTGAAAACCATTTCACTCAGGGATGTCTAAGCCATCTGCCTCTAAACACATGCAAATTCTCCTCATGGGTGAAAGGTCCCCAAGGAAGGAAAAGGCCACATTCCTCTAGTCACTGCTTTGTCACCCTGATATGGGGTGGAGTGGGGGGCAGGGCTCCTCCCCAGGAGTCACTGGCTCCACCACCCTCTAGAATAAACTTCAGGAAGTCCACCCCCCCACCCCCATCCCCCTACAGGTTCAGGAGGCCCCCAGAGAGCCAGACCACAGGGACCCAGGAGCAAAACCCTGAGGAGAAGTCAAGGGCAAATCCTCAGGGAGGCCCCAGCAGCAGCAAAACCCTGATAGCTGACTCAGGCCCCTTCCCCTCTCCGGCTGGCTGCTCATCCGGGAGGGGGTGGAGGCAGGGCCGGACCTGTGATGAAGTAGCTGAGCTCAGCATTGAGGCCCACGTCGTTGTCGGTGCAGTTCAGCCAGACCACCCGGAATTCCCGCGGCACGTCCTCGGACACAGAGACGTTGTACGTGGCAGGGTAGAAGGTGGGTGTCTCATCATTCACATCCAGCACTGTGGGCAGAGTCGGTGGTCAGGGCTAGGCCTGGCTTCTGCTCTAAACAGCCAGCTCCAAAGGCAGTGGCTCATGCCACAGACCAATAGGAAGCACATTTCCTAGGAGTCGACACCTGCGGGTCAGGAGCTGAGGGCCCCCGTGGCCGCTGGGGTCAGGACAGAGCTGACCAGAGATCCACACCCTCCCACAGCTCCCATTCCCCCGGGGGCTTGCTGCTGTTCATGCTGTCCAGACCCCACAGCCTCTTTCCAATACATGCCTAACAGCGACGATGATGACGGTGATCACCATTTCTCAGCTCTCCCCAGGTGCCAAGCGATGCTAAGTGCTGCCTCTACAGGACCACACGGGCCCCTCATATCCTCCTCACAAGGCAGCCATCATTAGACACACTATATAGACGAGGAAGCTCAGAGCGACTGAATGACTTGTCCAAAGTCACACAGTGAGGGAGTGGTGGGGTAGGGGTCTGGGGAAGCCTGTCCCCAGTTTGTCCCAGGGAAAGTAGCTGGCTTTGAAAGCTACCCTTCCTTCTGCGCCCCACACACCCCAGCCAAAAAAGTCTAATTTCCCTTATAGATTTGTGTTTTCAGCTCTGCATGCCAGGCCCCCATTCCTTTGGCAGATGGGGCTTGGGATGACCTTCAGTGAAATGAGCCCCGCGCCACTTCGGCTCCTCTGTGATAACATCAGGAGAAACGATAGGCTCATTTGATGACACGGCTTCTGCTGAGCCTTGGAAAAAAATCTGGGGTCCTCTCTGAGAGGACTGGACACCTGCCCTGTCAATCACTGGCACAGATGTGGGTCCTCAAACTGGCACCAGGAGCCCACAAGCCTTGGACCAGCAGGAGAGAGAACACTCGGCTCTCTAGTCTTCATCATCTTGGGTCGTGCTTAAGGAGGGTGAATGCTTGTGCCGAGCCAACCACCACCCAACTCCCATCCCACAGAGGCTGGCAGGACCCAGGATGGGACCAGGCCTGTCCTAGAGAACAGGCCACATCCTGCCCATTACACTCTGAACTTACTTCCCTGGGGTTACTCCTGGCCCTCTGTCAACAGCTCATGTCCACGTCACCGTTTTGTCTTAAGAATTAAGGATACAGCCAGAGTAGATGAGCAATAGTCACCCTCCTTGGCCTGGCCCTGCCCTGATAGAGGGTGGAGACGGTGGGAAGTATCGAGAGGGCCCCAGGAAGATGAGGAATCCTAGGGAGTCTGGGAATCCCAGCTGCCCTCTTCCGGGGGTGGTGCCCTTCCACCGCGATTCCAGGCATTCCCCACAAACGGGAGGGGAGGCTTCCCTTTACATGTCCAAAAAGAAAGTCTGTCCCTCCAAAGACGACGGGTTTTGAACCTCCCCTGCCTGCTCATGAATCCGAGGACGCCACCCCCTGAGCAAGCCCTCTCTGCTGCTGCCAGGATCAAAAAGGAGGACCTTAGCAGTGGGTCCAGACCACCGCCCCTGGGCTCTGCAACCCTGAAGGCAGTGACCAGGTGGGAAGAAGGCCCTGCCGGCATTTCTGACTTAGCGGAGACAGAGAGGGCTCTGCTGTGTCGAATGGCTCCAGCTGAAGAGGGCGCCATCGGCAAGGTGGCCTGTACCGCCTGGACAGGGGACAGCAGTGGTGAGCGTGGGCTCCCAGCTGCTGCCACTGCCCCAGGGCCCGCGCCATGTGCTCAGTGCAGCAGGAGGCACCCCTGCCCCCTCACCTCGGATGGTTAGCGTGCTTGTGGAGCTCTTGGTGGGTGCACCCGCGTCGCTGGCCACCACGCGCAGCTGGTACTCGGCGATGCGCTCGCGGTCCAGCTCGGCGGTGGTGACCACCACGCCGCTGCTGCTGTTGATGAGGAAGTCCATGCGGGGCATGCCCACAGGCATGCGGTAGGACACCAGCCCGTTCAGGCCCTCGTCCAGGTCGATGGCCACCACCTGAGGGAGAGGAGGGGCCGCGTGAGGGGTGAGGACATCACTGACGCTCATCCCCTGAGAAGTACTCCCTCCTTCCCGCTGACCCACGCCTGGCTCCGGCAGACACACCTGCCCCCACCACAACCCAGAGCCTCAGGCCAGGCCACTGTCCCCAGCGCAGCCTCCCAGATGCTCTTTAAGGGGGCAGCACGTCAGAGCTGAAAGGTATCCAGATGTAAGAAGTGCGGCCGGGAGTGGGGTGGCGTGGGAAAGGGGCTTTTCAGAACAAGAGTCCAGGTCCACAGCTGTCCCCCCTTCAAAACCCTGCTCTCCTCGTTAGGAAGCCCTCCCAGGCTCACCTCAGCTGGCTCGGGACCCTCCAAACTCGGCCGTCTCCCTCACCCCCGGCCCTAGTGCTGCTGGCTAGCAGCAGCTGTTAACAGCTCAGACCCCTTCAGCTACATGCAGCTCAACTACACAGAACGTTTGACCAAAAGGACTCCCTTCCTTGCTTTGTTTTCATTTGTAAGACAACAAAAATAAGATGATATCAAGAACTTGTTTTTAAAAGTCACTTGAGGATTTGATTATTATTTTAAACAGGCCATCTGAGGCCATGTGTAGGCAAACCTCCTTCCAATCCCTACACTGTTCCCATTTGCACCTCTAGTCCTGATGAGAGCTCCTGACTCAAAACCCTGATACGTTGAAAGTTTTACAGAAGACGATTCAAGACATTTGAGAAAAAATGTACAATAATAGTTAAAATAAGAGCTTTGGATCAAGCCAAGACTCTCAGGATTGAAAGACAATGTCAAAGTCATCTGGTCTAATTTACATCCAACAAGTTGGATAAGAGGGTATCCAGACTCAGCTTGAATGCTTTCGATGACGGGGGGCTCACTACTTCCAATTTGTCTGCACACAGCTCTAATCCCTGGGGTAAGTTCTTCTGCACATTCAGCAGAAATCATTATTGGTTGAGGTTGTAGAGGGCACCTGGGGAACCGCTGAGCTTGGGTCAGAGCCCTCTTTCTGTATCTGAAGACAGTTTCCCAGTTAAATGCTCCCAGCTCCTCCCACCATCTTCTCATGACTCTGAGACAGTTCCTCTGTGAACTCAGAAGCTGTGCTGGTGGGCATTTCCTTCCTCTGCTGTCTCTGAGCCCTGGAGAACCAGGTCTCGGGGCTCATCGGCTCTCTCGCCAACCTCCCTCCTATTTGGGGGACTTCTCAGGGACTGGCTGCTGTTCCCTGGATCACAGCTCCCCCTGCTGGGGGTTTGGGGAGAATGTTCTGTTGGAGAGAGTGAATGCTCCCTGGATCCTTAATCTCCTTTTACAGACGAAGAAACTGAAGCACAGTGGGCCTGCAGGGCATGGCCAAGGTTAACCCTCCTGGCATCCATAGCAAATGGGGTCAGGCTAACCCTGTGCCACGGGCTCCCGCTGTCTCTAGGGTATAAACCCTCACGATAGACACATAAATCACGAGCACATCGGCTACTGTGTATCTCCTGCAATCCAAGCTCCAGGTGGCTTACACAGGTGTCTGATTGAATCCCCACAGCACAGCCAGCCAGGTACTCTTCTGATCCCCATTTCACAGGTGAGAAAATTGAGGCCCAGAGAGGTTAAATAGTGTGCTCCAAGTCACCCAGCACACAGGGGGTGGAGTTGGGACCCACACCCATCTTGGTCGTACTCCAAAGCCCATCTCAACTTTTAGGGCTTTCCAGTGTTTCTAAATAGCCCCAGTTAGGGCATCACCTCCCCTCAACCTGGACCTTCAGGGCCTCCCTGACCAGAAGGGTGATGAAGCAGGAGGCAGAGGACCCAGGTTCAAGATCAGGCCCTACCCCTTCTTGGCTACAGGGACTTGGGAAAGTCTCTATAAGTCTCCTGAAAAGTGGGGGAATCCACCCACTGTGTGGCGCTGCCTTGGGGTTTACAGGAGAGCACAGGAGAGAGGGGGCTGCCCATGGAGGCGGGATGCCTGGGCTACACTCGTCTGACCTTCTTTGTGTTCTAGAACCACCTATAGGCATGAAGTGCTGAGGGTCTTGGGCCAGCCCTCCACAATCGGGCCCTGAGAAACTGATTTGGCTTCCTAGAATTCTATTCTTTGTCCCCCTCCCTCCCTCTACCTTTAACCATCTCCTGTGGTGCTTTCCCTTCCAGACCCAGCTCAAGCCCCTCCTCCTTCAGGAAGCCTTCCACTTCCATCTCTCAGAGTGCTGGATCTCCAAGTCTGGTGTGGATTGTGTCCCGTCTGATGGTCTCGGGCTGGCCTCCCCTGTCCCGCCCCTGCCAAGTGTCCATCACAAGGCTGGGCACACATAGCACCCACTGCTCCCTTGCTGGCTGGTTAGTGAGGGAGATGACAGAGAGCAGGCTCCCGGGACAGGAAAGGGAAACTCACCTGGTAGACAGAGACCCCCGCAGGGGTGCCTTCAAGCACCTCGGCCACAAAAGGCAGGTTCTGAAAGGTGGGGTCATTGTCATTGAGGTCCAAGAGGTTCACAAACACCGTGGCACTGCTGGTGGCGCTCAGAGGGGGTGTGCCACCTAGGGGGGCCGGGGACAGGAGAGGGAAAGAGGGGTGCAGGAGAAAAATGGGGGTGGAGAAAGGCGATTCAGTGGCCCTCCATCCCAGGGGCCCCTTCACGAAGCAGCCTGGGCCTTGCACCCCCAGCTCCCTCTGCCCTCTGCAAGGGCTGGGTCACAACTGGGAAGTGGGTGTCACTCCACTCTTAGTCATCAAGACACAGCCCTCCCGGGTCGGCCCCAGGACGCCCAGAAGACATGCCACTGGGGGAGGTCCCCAGTTCACTGAGTGTCAGGGGCCACAGCCCAGGCGTGAGGGGCACGTACAGTCTGTGACAGAGACGATGATCTTGCGCATCAGCTCCGCCTCGTGGGGGTCGGGGTTCTCCCGGTCCAGCATGATGT
Source organism: Phocoena sinus (assembly GCF_008692025.1). NCBI lineage: Eukaryota > Metazoa > Chordata > Mammalia > Artiodactyla > Phocoenidae > Phocoena > Phocoena sinus. The sequence goes on along the minus strand of NC_045778.1, from coordinate 23,891,243 downwards.
GGGTGGTGCGGATCTTGCCCGTGCTGCTGCTGATGTGGTAGAACTTGTTGGGTGGCTGGATGCTGTACACCAGAGTGCCATTCTCCCCCAGGTCTGGGTCAATGGCCACCACCTGCCCGGGAGGAACCGACCCCTCCACTGAGCCCAGGCCAGGGAGGGGGTCTCTGTGGCCCGGGCTGCCCGCCGGGTTGTCTGAGCTCACACACTGGTCCCAGGCACCCCACTGTCTGGGAACAGGAGGTATTCTCACTCAAACTTGGGAAGTGGGTCTCCCTCCTGGCTTCAGCAGGGGGATCTCTGGGGGGTGGGGAAGCAGGAGGTTCAGAAGATGAACCAGCGCTGGAAGTCCTGGGCTTCCTGGCTTCTCCATCCGCTGTTTTGACTTTAGGTAAGTCCCTTTCCCCACCCAAGACTCGACTTCTGATCTGTAAAAGCAACACTTAGCACCCGATAGCGTATAGGAGGCTCCCCGAACCTCACAGACACCAGGCCTTCTCTACCTACCGTGTCAACAGTCTTACGAGGAGGACGCCTATAATTAAGCCCATTTCACAGATGAGGCACAGTGAGTCTCCCAAAGTCTCCCAGCCAGGAAGTGGCTCTAGGTCCCTCCGGCAGGAAACACGGCCACCGTCCTTGCTTTTCAGACATGTGGGGTAACATGTTCGTGGAGCTTTTGGGGGAGGAGTCCCTGTAGCTCATGACCATGGAACTCTTCAGGGTGGGGGCTGGGAAGGGTTGGGGAGTCCAAATCCTTGGCTGGTCTTTTGAAAGGATTTGAAACCACAGATTTGGGGAACCGGGTTCCTCATCATCAAACCCTCTCTTCTTCGCTTTGGAGCTTTAGATTGTGAGGCAATTTGAAAAGAACTGGGCCTCTTGTGACACCAAGGATGACAGGGCATGGGAAGGGAGCCATGGATAAGTCCCCTGGTCCGGAGGGTGGGCCAATCATGGGGCTGGGGATAGGGGAGGCTGGAGGAGGGAGAGGCCTGAGTTTCCCTGAAGGGGAACGCCATCCCCGAGAAGGGGGTGGGTCTCAGGACAGGGGCCCCAGACACTCTGGCCCCTTTAAGTTTCCAGCCCCTCCCCATGAAGGGAACAGCCTCACTGCTGACCTAACCCAGAGCAACAAACCCTGCAGCCCATTCTCTCCCAGGTCCCCACGCCCACCAATCCCCTGCTCTGTAGGAACTTCTCTACCATCCACCTCCCACAAGGGGAAAGCAGAGCTCAGAGAGGCATGGGCCAGCCTCAGTGTCAGACAACACCAGCCTTGGAGCTGACTCAGTTCCCACCCCAGACAGCAGTGGCACCCACCCCTCCGCTCACCCCCAACCCTGGCTGCAGGGGCCACTGCAGCACCAGAGGTGGACAAGATCAATGGCGGGTGGTGACCGCAGTCCCAGGGGCCGCATCAGGACGGTGTCATTCTTAACTCCAGAACACATGGCGATGACAGCCTGGCCTTGTCAGCTCCTTCATCTTACTTGATGTGGGGTCTTTTGTGCTTTGGCAGCAGAATCTGTCCCTCCTCTGGCTTAATCCTCAGCTCGCGGTGTCTCAGGGGCCATTAGACCAGAACAGACAGATGGGTTGGCCTGCTGAGGGTGCCCATCTGCCCCCGGGCCCCAGGGAGGTCAGGGAGAGAGGCCAATGTTGGCGCTGAACCCCGAGCCACTCCGGGCCCCTCTTCTGCTTCAGAGAGTGGGACGTGGCTCTACTCCCACCCCAGCTGCTCAGCCCATCTCCTCCCTTCCCAGCCTTGCTGTGCCAACGGGGTTGGGGGAGGCCCCAGCCTTCCAGGCCTGAGGAGCCCTCACTGTGCTGCGGGCATGGTGCTCAGTTTCCCCGCCTCTATAATGGGGACCCAATCACCCCTGTATCGACAGCAGGGGACAAGGCTCTCCTGGTATCATTTCAGCCAGGCAAAGTCATCCCACTGACGGACAGAGGAGACCAGCAAGCCCTGTGTTTCTACAATGCTCCTCTCAAGCTAGAGGAGGGAGATAGCTTTTATTCCCATTTTTCTGGATAGGGAAACTGAGGTACAGAGCAGTTAAACCACCCGTTCCAGGGCAGCAGCCTGTTGCTGACTGTGCTGAGATACCTTCCACTACCCGAGTGCTGGGGTGGGGGTCCCTTGGGCAGCTGCTTCCAAGTGACCATGGTTGGGGGTGGGCACTGACTCTTGGCCCCTTGGCCCACTCCCTGGTCATGGGATGGGGGCACAGGAGAAGGCGGTGGGCTGGGACCCCTCCTGCAAGCTCCCTGCTGGGCGATTGTATAGAATCTCACCACTTTCCCCTCATTATTTCCCATTTTATGCTCGCCACTTTTCTCCTGGCCTGACGGGGAATAATTCTCTTCCTCTCCCCTCTCTTTTATTTTGCTGGAGGGCTTTGAAAGGCTCTAAATCAATGCCTATCAGCCAGGTCCTTGAAGGAGGCTGCAGGAGCGGGGAGGGAGAGTTGGGCCAAAATCTCACTTGCAAACAGAGAACGGCCACTCTGCAAGCTCACGCCCGTGTGGGTGGACACCCGCGGTGCACATGTGCACACAGACACCTCCCTGGTCAGCTCCCGGTGCACACGAATATGGCACATGATCGTCTGCACACAGCTCTGAAAAAAAATCACTGGAATCACCCTGCACTTCAGACACCAGGGGCAGTGGCCAGGGCTCCCTCTGGAGGGGCCCTTGGTCACACACCCTAGTCTCCCTCTGACAGGGAAGACTCAACCCCACCTGGTGGAGTGGAGAGCCAGGTAGGGTGGGGATGAAAGGCGAACAAGTTCATCAACAGCTCTCATTCACAAATACTGAACCCTTACAATGTGCCTGGCACTGTGCTAGGCACTGGGGCTCAACAGTGAACAAGACAGATGTGATTCCAGCAGCGGGGGCAGCTGATGGCGACAACAGCTGTCATTTGCTGACCACTCACCGTGTGCCAGGGTACTTTGTGTATTTTGGCTCATTAAGTATGACTACAACTCTACCAAGTGAAGAATTTATCCCCGTTTTCTACTTGAGAAGGTGGGAGCACAGAGAGGTTAAGTTACTTGCCCAAGGTCACACAGCTGGTAAGTAGTATGGCTGGAATTAGAGCCCAGACATTTTGGTACCAGAGGCGCCCACTTAATCACTGAGCTATATTGCCTCTTAATAAGCAAGCAACCTAACTAACAGATAAACACGGATTGTGTGGCCATCTCTGAAAGAAACGGAGTGCAGAGAGGTGGCATTTTGAGCTGGGACAGATGGAGGAGAATGAGCCAGCCATGGGAAGAGCAGGGGTGGGGAGTAGAGGAAGAAGGGCACCCTGCGGGGGCAGGAAGAGCTTGCGCAGAGGCTCCAAGGTGGGAAAGAGTTCACCAGGTTCAGGAAACTGAAAGGTGTGTGTGTGTGTGTGTGTGTGTGCGCGTGCGTGTGTGTGTGTGTGTGTGTGTGTGTGTGTGCGCGCGCACACGCGCGCGCGCGCGCGGTGGCTCTGAGAAGGCAGGTGGGAGATGAGTCAGGAGGTAGGCCAGTTTCTGTTCAAATATCACCTCCCCCTTGATGTCACCTCTGGGTTAGCTGTTCCCTGCCTGAAGCCCACTTTTCTCACACCCTACGTCACCCAGGGCCGTTGTGAGGCCTTAGAAGGCCCCAGGGGGCCCCCTCAAAGGTATTACAATGTACCCATGTATATATGCGTACATACATTTCACGGCTATAAAATCTGAAAGAATTTTTATGACTATTCCTTTTGAAATTATTTTGCTATGACAAGCTCAGTTAATGTGGGCTTAATTTCTGCCATCCTAACAATCATCACACATAACTGGGAATTCCAGAAAATCAAACCCACAATTTGTCCTCACATGCAATGAAATTTTTACACACATTAAATAGCGTCATTTCTAAGGTTGTCACAACATGTTTGGCAGATGTTTAATATAACAAGCTTTAATTCTGATTCTGCTCTTTTCTTTTTGAAATTCTGAGTCATTAACATTTTTTTTTTTCAGGGCTCAAACACTACCGTGAATCACCGAAAAGCTGAAGTCCCCCATCCCTGTGGCTGCCCCAAGCTGGGGGAGGAACGGCCATATCCTCTCTACACTCAGGGATGGACACACATGTCCATCTCCCCAGAGTTAAGGTGGGGCAGATCCTGTGGGCCAGGTGGGTCCAGTAAGGACTCTGGCTTTTACACAGGGTTAAGGTGGGAACCAGTGGTGGGTTTGAGCCTAGGAGTGACACCGAGCTCCCTGAAGGCAGAGAGGAAACTTGCTGCTTCCCGTACTCCTGCCAAGCACAGGGTCTGGCCCATAGTAGGTGCTCACTGAAGGTTTGTGGAGGTTTCCTGGGGAGTGAGGGGGCACTGGGCAGCAAGCCCCTGGCCCACTGTCCTTACATGCTCATGGCTCAGAGGATGTGAGGAAAGGCTGGCGACCCGGAGAAGGCTACTGGGGACCTGATCTGGGAACTGCCCAAGGCCAAGTGCTGTCCCAGCCGGGCCGATGGCAGGCGGACTCTAATAATGGCACTCCTGGTTGCTGTTCCACGCAGCCACATTCTCTCCTCAGTTCCCTCTGGGAGCCATTTCTCAGTCACGTAAAGCAAAGGTAAGAGTTGACCAGACAGGTGTTCACAGGTGAATATTCTGCCCCAGCTCTTGGGGTCTCTGGCGGGGGCTGCCCTAGTCTAGACCCTAGTGTACATGAGGTGGCAGCGGAGAGCGCCCATCGGATCTGTAGCCCTAGAGAGCACAGAGGAAACGGCCTAGGGGAGTGGTTGCCAAACCTGGCTCTGAGCTGGAAGGACTCTCCCAGTCTGGGGCTTTGAGAAAACACAGATTCCAGATCCCTACCCCGCCCCCCCACCCCCGCCCTACAGGAATCCTTGCAAGGAGGACCCGCCCACGAGTCGAGAGTCATTCGGATTTTGAACTTGTACAAAGGAAGACAGGACAGATGTGATGGCCATCTCTCTCTCTGTCTCTCTCTGTCTCTCTCCTCTCTCTCTCTCTCTCTCTCTCTCTGTCCTTCCTTCCTTCCTTCCAGGCTGACATCCTCTCCCATCTAGACCAGGTGGACCTTGTCACTACCGGCTGTGGTTGATGTGGTGTGGGGCAGGGAGGCTAGGCATCACCACCCCAAGGTTGCTTGCACTCAGTGTGGGGCAGCCTTCCTGGAGAGCTGGATATGAAAGTTACCATCTCTTCTCTCATCCCACCTGAGTTCTCCCGTTTTTCGGGACCTGGGCCACCTGTCAGAGCACCGCTGAGCCAACAGAGGGATAAAGGCCAGGTGGGACCTGGGTTTCAGTCCTGACACTATCTCTTACTATCTTACTAGCTCTGCGACCTTGGGCAAACCCCTCAAATGCTAACTCTCCATTTTCTCCATCATACAGTGGAAGCAAGGAATCCATCTGCCACGTGGGACCACACATGCACAGCATCTGGCATGTCCCAGCAGGGTTGCCGTAATCTGTCAGGTTCATGTCTATCACAGGGCTGGCTGGCGTCTGTGGGGCCGGACATCTGGGGAGAAGCCTCCCTGAATGAGGCCAAACGGGGCACAAGTATGAGGGGGAAAAGAAAGCCTCACAAATGTGAATCCCAGAGCAGAGTGGATCGAGTGGGGTGCTCAAGCCTGGCTTTGCTCAGCTTCCTCAGGACTCTGCTCTCCCTTCTGGACGCCTTGAGGGTTTTGGCTGTGTCTCCCCTCCCCTACCCTGAGTCACATTCCCTGCACGCAGCACACACAGGAGCCTGTGAAAACCTGGACCATCCCGTGCCAGAAAGTCCCTGAACTCTGAACCCCTTGCTGGGGCAGCTCTGGGCCAGCTGACCCAGGCCGATGGCTGCAGTGATGGAAGTGGTGAAGGAAGGCTCTGAGGGCAGAGCTGAAGCTTGCGCGATCTGAGCGGGGGATGGCAGGTTGGGGGCTCTCCTGAGGGGGTGGCCGGAGTCCTAGGGTCTCAGTCCTAAGGGTGGCTACGAGCTGAACCAGCCCTAGCTCCTCTGGCACTGTCCTTGGGCTGCCTGTGCTCCTTTTGACAAAGCCCAGAGTCCACTGTCACTGAGGACTGTGTGAGGGCTTTCCTCCAACCTCTGACTACCTTGCACCATGCAAGAGAGCTTCTGGAACTCTGCTCCTAGAGCTGGCTCCAAGGGAAACATTAAGTCCATCAGCACCACACTGGCAGGTCCTTAGGGCTCACGTGGGAATGGCAGACACCCCGCGAAGGGCCGCCTAGCAGCTCTGCCTCCCACCGCCACTTACTGTGGTCACGTCAGAGTCTGGAGGGGTCATCTCCACCAGGTTGATGTAGTAGGGAGCGTCCTTCCATCTGGGGTGGTTGTCATTGATGTCCAGGAGGGTGATGTTCACCTGCAAAGCCACAAGGGGCGCTGTGGGACGCGCCTAGCTGAGTTGTGCGAGGACAGTGCCCACGCTGGGGGACACACTCAGATGCCTATGGGGCGCCTTGGCATTAACTCCACCAGGTCCACCCGCTTTGGGGGCCTCGGGGCAGGGCCTGGGCTTTCAAGGACAGGAGGGAGCCAAGACCCTTCAGAGGGTTTAGGTGCTGTCCCATTAGGAGGCAGAGGAATGGATGCGATGACCCCTGAAATCGTTCCTGTGACTTGGGACTTGTTCTGTCCACCCCTAGTCTTGGCTGAAGGTGACCGACAGCATGCGGGAGGTTTGGGGTGGGGAACCTGATAGAATCCCTAGAGCTTCTCCCGTCAGTCTCAGCTACAAGCCAAGCAATTTCCCTGCTCACCTGCCCCCCAGGTAAATTATTTATAGAGCTCTGAGTCTTATTAGCAGGGGCCTCCCATGACTGAATAGGGCCCTGGGGATTTTTCAGCCAAGCGCCTGGCCGAGTGATAGCAACCCCAGCTCCTCTGGCTGGGTCAGGATGGGGGTAGCTGCTGTGGGGGGGGATGAGGACTAAAGGAGAGGTCAGGAGAGGGTTCCAGGTGGAGAGCAAATGAGGATAAGGAGGGGACCTGTCAGCTACTCTTCCTGTTTGCTCTCCCACAGAGGGAGTGTCTCACTCCCCCACCCTCTTCTGCAGCTAAGAGCTCAGTCAGGATCCTCAAATGGCTTTCCTCTAGCTTCCTACTCCTGGAGGCACCAAGGTCTTGGATGGGGCTCTGGGCCTTCCTGGGTCCTAATTGCTCATGGCAGGGAAACCTAGGCATCATTTCTCATCATCTCTTGCAAACCTAGGCTGCAAATGTAGGGGTGGGGTGGTAACAGGCTCCCAGAAACCCTCCAGGGCCCTGCTTCCTGCTCTGAGCCACTCTTCTGAGAGGAATACCTGTTCCGGCTTCTTGGCAGGTGCCAAGGCAGGAAGGGAACTATGGGGCTCATGCCTTCTTCCCAGCTGGTCTTTGGGGGCAGGAGAGAGAGTATTTGCTCCTCCGGAATGCCCCCATGTCCCAGGTGGGAATGCCTTATTTTTTTGGCCTCGCTGTGTGGCTTGCAGGATCTTTCCTCACCAGGGATCAAACCCGTGCCCCCTGCAGTGGAAGCACGGCGTCCTAACTACTGGACCGCCAGGGAATTCCTGGGAATGTCTTTTGTCCCATAGCTGTGGAGGCCCCAGGGCTGACCTTGGCTGACAATGAATTGGTACCTGCTACCCTCCCTCCACTCCCACAAGGCCTCACACTGCCTCAGGACACAAGCACCCAGGGGCCTAAGTGGTGCAAGCTGAAGATGAGCTGGGGGCAGCAGCCTGGCTGGCAAGTGGGGAGCTGGGGGCAGGGGAGGGCCAGGCACTCACAGTGGCGATGCCGGTTTTCTGGTTGTGGCCCACGCCCCCGTCCACTGCCCGTACGATGAGGATGTACTCAGACTTGGTTTCACGGTCCAGCAGGGAGGTGGTGGTAATTTCACCTGCAGGAGAGAGGGGTGCGTGAGAGAGGGTTTGGGTGGGCCAGGGAGGGATTGGGGAAGGAGGGAAAGAGCAAGTGTGCAAAAGAGAGACCCTTGCAAGATCCAGTGACCTCGCTGCACATGTGTGAATGTACAGGTGTGCATGGGGGGTGGTGAGATAGTGCTCACAGGAGAGAGGGCATAGCACCCATGCCTTGGGAACCCGAATCCCAGAGCTGGGCAGTATAACCCCGTGGGGAGGAGGTATTTTCAGATGTGGGAGAATCTAGGTTGATTATGGAGTTAGGGGCTGGAAAACAGGGCAGGAGGGACATTTGGCCTCAAGCTCAGTCACAAAGGACCTCTCACTTAGACTGCTGACATTACCTCACTGGCTTTATCAACTGGAACTAATTACCTAAATTCCCTGTGCTTCAGTTTCCTCATCTGGTTAAAAAGGAACAATAATAGGGCCTACCTCATAGGATTGTTATGGGATTAATTCACCTAATTTAGTTGTAAAGCTTAGAGCAGCACCTGGCACTGTTTATTCACATGGTCACAGAAATACAGCAACAGGACTGAAACACACCAAGTGCTTCACGCATGTTCCAACTTGCGGCTCATTCTAGATAGCTCAACCTACAGCGCACTGAGATTTAACAGTTATAAAATAATTTCCTTAATTACCTTGTACGTGACATAATTATAATGCCTTGAATTTTCTTTAGTGTATAAACAAGTTATTCTATTAAATATAAACATTTAAAATAGACCATAATCTTCGTCAGCCTGTTTTGGGTTTTTCTTTGTATTTTGGTGTAATTAAAGTGTGGAAGTCATCTGGCAGTGGTGTGACGGTAAATGTTTGACAACTGGCTCCCCAAAGGAAAAAAAAATGGTATTTGCTGATTTCCATAGTTATAAATATTACCACCAGGGCCTTTTTTTTTTTTTTTTTTTTTTGCAGTACGCGGACCTCTCACTGTTGTGGCCTCTCCCGTTGCGGAGCACAGACTCCGGACGCGCAGGCTCAGTGGCCATGGTGCACGGGCCCAGCCGCTCCGCGGCATGTGGGATCTTCCCGGACCGGGGCACGAACCCGTGTCCCCTGCATCGGCAGGCGGACTCTCAACCACTGTGCCACCAGGGAAGCCCCCAGGGCTCATTTTAAGCTGCCCACTTGATGGCATTGAACCTGGAGTTGGGAAGAGATGTATACAGTTGGCTCTCGTGAGTAGGTGTGAGCCAGCACAAGCCAGCTTCAGTACAGTACAGTAGCCAGGTCATCTACCATTGCACGTGGGCCACAGGAAAGAGCCGATGCTTTGAGGACAGTGAAGCCCAGATCTGAATTCTGATTATGGCCCTTTCCAGATACTTGGCCTTGGAAAAGTCACTTAATTTCTTTGAGCCTCAGTTTTCTCATGTGTAAAAGAGAGATCAGTATGCTTTCAAGTAAGAGCTTTGGAAGGATTAAATAACTCTAGGTGAAGTTCCCAACACTCAGAAAATGCTCATTTCCTTCCAAAGGACAGTGAGGGTTCTCCAAGGGCAGGGACTGTGTGCTATCCCCCTTGCCTGAGCTGTGTGACCTGGGGCAGGTTACTTAAATTCTTTGTGCTTGATTTATTCTACCATAAAATAAGGGAGTGGGGCCAGTGGTCCCTAGGACTCTTTCACTCTCAAATTTCCCTTCCTGCCATGCTGGCCCGTCTCTGGCCTGTGCAGGGTTGAGAAGGGAGCTGGGGGTGGTGCTAAAGCCAGGAACAAAAGCCTGACAAAGGTCTGCCCACAGAGCCACGCTCCTTGCTGGGGTGGTGTCAGTTAATTGGCAGCATGAGGAAGAAGTTAAGCTCTAAGGGCTTCCCTGGTGGCACAGTGGTTGAGAGTCCGCCTGCCGATGCAGGGGACACGGGTTCGTGTCCCGGTCCAGGAGGATCCCACATGCCGCGGAGCGGCTGGGCCCGTGAGCCATGGCCGCTGAGCCTGCGCGTCTGGAGCCTGTGCTCCGCAACGGGAGAGGCCACAGCAGTGAGAGGCCTGCGTACCGCAAAAAAAAAAAAAAAAAAGAAAGAAATTAAGCTCTAAAAAGTTTTAAACATGAACTTGTTGGCATGATAGATGGCTCCTCCTGTCTGGGAAATTAGATCCAATTAAGGCCACCTTTGTGGAGCAGGCCTGGCTAATTTGACCAAGGTGCTCAGAGGAAAACGCTTACACCTTTAGAGCTGAAGGAGCTGTGCGTATTAAGGCAGCAAGAAAATGTCCATGTCATTATTAAAGGCCCTGGGGTGGAGATGAAGTCCCTGACTGGGAAGGCTGGGTAGGTGCTGAAAGGTCAGTGTGCCCGCCATTGTATCTGGGGGTGGCACGCGGCTCTCCACGGCTTTATAGAATGGAGTGTTGAAAGTGTGGGCTCTGGAGTTGGAAGTTCAGGCTCTGCGAGTCCTCAGTCAAGTGACTTTAACCTCTCCTATGCTTCAGTTTCCTTGTATGGAAAATGGGGATGCTGTGAGGCTAGTACCTGCCTCAGAGTGGCGGTGATGCTGGTCAGAGCACTTAGAACATTGCTGAGCACGCAGTTAATATCCGTTAACGATATCCCTCTGAGCTCCCTAGAAACGCTGGCTCGCTGAGGGTGGAGGCTCCTGAGAGCAGGGAGGGAGGCACCTGTTTTGTCAGAGGTGGAAAGTGAGGCTCAGGATAGCCCTGGGTGTGTTCAGTCTTTGTACATGTCAGCGCCAGCCACCTGCTCCCCAAGCTTCCAGGAAAGGGGGATGAAAGAGAGATTGCAAGCAGACTTTGAGCAGGGAGGCATGAATAACAGGAAGACTCGATGCCCTGCTGGGCCACCGATCACCTGTGACAGGGATGGCCGGTGTTCGTCAAAGATTCCTGCTCCCCTCCCAGGCCAGAATGATTGCTGGGGAGGGGCTGCCAGTCCAGGGACTATGATGTTTCCCAAGCCTTCCTTGCATCTAGGTGGGGCCATAGCTTGGTTCTGGCCAACAGGATGTGGGCACAAGTGATGTATGTTACCTCCAGGCCTGACCCATAAACATCTCCTTGCACAAGACCCCATGTTCCCTTTTCCTTTCTGCAGTGACCTGGGAGCCACAACATGGAAGGGGCCTGGGTCCCAGAATCATCATGTGGAAGATGGTCCCCTGAACACAGCACTGGACTGCTGTGTAAGTTAGAATTTCTATTTGTGCTAAGCCACTGAGGTTTCAGGGTTTGCCTGTTTGGCATCTACAAGTTCCCTTACCCAATACACAAGTGGGTACTTGGAAGTGGGGAGTCTTGCATGCCCACTAAGCTGACTTGGAACCCTGTGAGGGTGACACCACGTCTTATTCCATCCTGTTCCCCAGCATAGCACCTGGAGGGGAACAGGCCCCCACTGATATCTGAATGAAGGTACGAATGAATATCGGGGGCCTCCCATTCCTTCCAGCTTCTTTTAGAATGCTGGGTTCTCTTATCGCATTTTTCTGCGCCTCTTCCCTCCCTGCCTCAAGGAGGAGAGAAAGCTAGAGGGAGGCGTATGGAGAAATGAGGAAGAAAGGAGAGTTACATGGGCTGAGCAGGGAGCTGGGAATGGGGGCCCCAGGGTGAAAAGACCAAAGAAAATAATGGTAATAACCTAACTTTGTGAGCACTTACTACGTGCCAGGGACTACTCTGAGTTCTCTATAATGACCCACTGAATTCACACAACAGCCCCGATCTGCGCATCCTCTGTAGGTGGGGACCTGAGGCACACACCATGTTAGGAAGAGGAGCCAGGATTCAAGAATGAGGTCTGCAGGTGAGAAGGGAGACACTTAGGCTTGCAGAAAGGTGTCCCTGAAGAGCAGTGGGTTAGCCAGATATTGGTAAAATGGAACACATTTTAAACATAACAGGGCTCTTCATCACTGAAAGACATTCTCTGGTGAATGGATGAACGTTGTGATTTTTTGTGTGTGGGGTAAGCTCAGTAATCTCACACAAATGCATATTTCAGGGATAAAACCAGGTGCTCAAAGCAGACTTGCTCAGAAACACGGGTCTCCTGTGAAAGGGAGGAGACGCTGGCCCAGAGGCCGGTCCCCAGGCTGAGGACGGAGCGTCAGCCTGAGGTGCAGAGGACGAGGGCCACAGGGGGCTCACCTGAGCGGGCGTTGATCCGAAACTGGAAGGAGCCCTCCAAGGAGTAGATGATGGACTCCTGACCGTACTCCCGGGAGCGGTCCAGGTCCGTGGCGTTCAGGAAGAGCACCGTGGCTCCTTGCGGGAGACAAAAGGAGTGGGGTGCTGCTCACCGTGGGCTCACAGCCCCAGGCTCCGGGGGCAGGACGGGGGCACAGGCCCAAGGGGAAGGAGCCCTCAGGAGGTAGGAAGCCTGCCGCTGGGGAGACCCAGGGATGAGAGTGGGCTCAACCGCCTGTTCCCGTGGCCCAGGTTCCTGGGCTGTGCGGGGACAAGGCTCCATGGGAGGGGGTGGAGCCTGGGATGGATCCGGTCCTCCCCCTCCGTCCCCACGACTCAGTCCTGGCCCAGCCTCAGAGGGTGCACCACCGCCCCACCCCATCCCTCCCTGCCTGGTCACCATATTAAATATGCCCAGATGGACCAGCTTTGACTTTGACTCAAAAAGAAATGAAGCTCCATATTAAATGACTCTACATTTATTGCATTCAATTTTGGTCTTATTTTACCTTGATCACAAGGAGAATTTATCAGGGTTTTTATTTTCTCCTTCATGTCCGGTTAAGGCCCTCACCTTCATTTCCATCTCTGTGAAATCCTGGGTCAGGGGGCCAGCCTTGCCAGCTGCCTGGCCAGACTCTGAGGGCAGTGTGTCTTGTAGCCGTGCCTGCCAAGGCACTCAGCCCCCGCCTGCCACCCAGCTGCCAGCTCTGGCAGGGTGGCGAGGAGGGTCAGTGTGTGGCCTTCTAGAGTCAACACAGCCAGGCTGGAATCTGGTAGCACCTCTGGCAACTGCCTTAACTTGTCTGAGCCTTAGCTTCTTCCTCTGTTAAATGGGTCTAACTATAAAGCCCAACTTGTGGGGTTGTTGGCGAGGATCCCAAAGGATAAAACACGCGGGGCACAGGCCTGGCCCACGGTAGCTCCCACCGAACTGCAGACCATGGTTACTATTATGCTGATGGATCGATAGTCCCAGGGGGTGTGAGGGGCCAGGCAGGGGGCTGTGGACAGTCAGGTCATTCTGGGCCTCTCCAGGTAGCCATGGGGCCTCTGATCTGACTCTCAGTCCTGTCCTGAGCAGGACAGGTACCTTTGCCCTGACACACTCCTTTATCCCAGCATACTCAACTTGGAAGAGGACTAAATGCCATGATGAAGGTCTCTCCTTGTCAGAGGCTCTGGGGGTGATGGGGAGTGCAGGGGGCTGCTTCAGAGTGATATTCTCCAGGGGATGCCTGAGACTGGGATGGGTAAAGGTGAGCTGGGCACAGTCTGGCACCTGCCCAGCAAATCATCAGATACCAGGAAGGTACCTGAAGGTTCTCTTTAGAAGGCCCTGTGATGCCAGGGAAAGTTACCTCTGATTTCACTGTCCCTGATTCCTCCAGCTGCTGCAGCAATTCCTGACATGAGAGTTTCCCCCACAGAACGTCCACTCTGGGTGTAAGGGTGAAGCTTCCGGCCTGCCCTGAGGACACAGCAGGTCCCCTGGAACCTGAGTGTGGAGCTGGTGGCCCTGAGTCTGCAAGCTGGGCCCTGGCACTCGAGACAGCCCAGGGAGGAGCCTCCCATTCTCGTCCTCACCTAGGAACACATGCCATCCTCCAAGGCGACCCCTTCGGCCCCTATGGGCCCTGGGACCGGCCTCATAGCCCTGTAAACTCAGAACTCTTTGCATACTCTTGTTTAACCAAGGTTGCTGAATTAATCATTGGTCATTATTCTCTTCCCTGCAGGAAAAGTAGCTGCAGGGGAGCAGCGACCAAGTGCCTAGCCGAGCAACTGCACACAGTAGGTGCTCTGTAAAGAACTGTGGGCTGGCAGACAACTGGACATCTCCAGAGGTTCCACCTGTCATTGGGAAACACAGGGAGGGCACGGGCCTCTGGCGATCGTGTGCAAGGTCAGGTTTTCATGCCGTCGGCGCCATGCCTGCTGGCCTCCCGCCTTCGTGCCTCCCCAGCCCAGGCCGTACCTGCCATGATGTTCTCCACCACGGATACGAAGTAGGCAGGCTTGCTGAAGGTGGGAGGGTTGTCGTTCTCATCCTGGAACAGAAGAGAGACACGTTGCAGGAGCCAGGGAGGCATTCGGGGCTGGTCGGCATCGCAGGCTGGCACCGAGGAGCTCTGGCCTCAACGTATAACCAGAGCCAGGTGGGGTGTCACAGGGTGGCCAGGTGGCCTCCTAGCTGGGCTACAGTTCAAGGTGGCAGGATAGGCTTTGGGGAAACATGTGGGGTCAGGAAGGGACAGTGATGGCCGGAGAGGTGGAGAATGAAGACAGCAGCTGGGACTGCCCGGGACTCCCAGCTCCCCTGGTTCTCCCTGCCGGTCTCTCGGCTGAACTCCGAGCTCCCTCCAGTTCTTGCACCCACACTCGGACCTTCCCACCCAGCTCCGCCAAGGTGACAGTGGAAGGTTCTAGGAACCCTCCTATCTTCTGCCTTCTAGAAACGAAGGGAGAAAGGAGTACCTCAATCCTGAAGTATGCAGTGGCAGGCAGGGGGCTCCCAGAGACTGAATCCTAGACCCTTCTGCACACACACAAGAACAACAGCTCCTCCACCCGCCTGGGCAAACCCAGCCCACCACAACCAGCTGCGGTTCTAGAGCAATCCCTCCTCTGGCCCAGCCCTCACAAGTGGCCAGGGGACGCTGCTGGGTCTACAGGCCGAGCCAGCAGGGTGGGCACGGGACACAGCCTCCGCCTCCGCCAGCAGCTGCTCCACAGTCAGGAGACCTTCCTACCCTTTATGACGCTCTCATCCTTACCAACTGTTTCTGCGGTCACCCCACAAGAGTTCCTCCCTGCTCCCCTCTTGGAGGAAGCCTCGCTGGCCCACCTGACTCAGCACCTCCTCCCCTTTCCCCAAAAGCCCAGCATGGAGCTCGGAGATCAGACTGGGTCGCAGCCCCCGGGGGAGTCTGAAGGCTTCAGTTCTCAGCCATGCAGGCTCCCAGGGCCTCCCTCCCCCAAGCACTGGGAGCCCCCTGAGAGGAAGGTCCCTGTAGCGAGTCACTCACTTCTGGCTGAGCACGTATGAAGAAGGAGGCGGCCTGACCGCAACCTTGTAAATCAACTATACTTCAGTAAAACGAATTTAAACAAAATTTAAAGAAGAAGGAGGTGGCCCGGTGTCTGGTTGCCCACCCCGTGGGACTTTAGAGAATCCCATCGTGCTGGGACTGTGGGTGGAGGAACACTCTTCTTCTCCCATCTGGCCCCTGGCTCTGGACCAAACACTGGTTCCCACTGACCTGTCCCTCTCTCCAGCCTCAGAGAACTGGTAGTGTGAGGCCCCAGCCCATGTCTGATGCCCCAGCAGCATGCCTGGGCATCCCTGGTGTGGGCACAAGTGCCTTAAACATATACGTATGTATCTATTTAAGCCTTCTGCTTGGCTGCACGGAACGGCGCGGAGAATGTCAGTGACAGAGCATGAGACAGAAACTTATTAGCGGTGATATTTCCCTGGACCCTGGCGCTGCATTCACTATTAGTTCTAATTCAGTGGCTCCCTCTACAAAAGCTTATTGTCCCCTAATGGGAAATCTACAAACCGAGTTCGACTTCTTTATTAAAAACCAACAAGCAGTGGATGAAAAGGAATCACCTGGCTCCGCTAGCCTTTTCAAGTGTGGTCCTTAGACACAAGTGACTACACCATCCCCAAACGCTGCTCAAGACATCATGCTCACTCACAGTCAAGGAGGCACTTTGTTGCCAGACCCGCCCTGCTGCCACGGGCAAGGGCAGACCTGGAAGGGGAGCGCAGGGTTCCTGCTGACCCGCATGACAGCTTTGAGGAAATCTGAAAACGGCGCCCCTTCCGTGGGGCTGAGGTCGCTCCAGGCCAGGGCACATGCTGGCTTTTGCTGAGAGGGGAGCGAGGTGAACTCCTGCCCCCACCTGCCTCTGCACATGGAGCCCCCGCTCCCTGCTATCAGCGGTGGAGGCTGAGGCTGCTCATCACTCTTTTATTCCCAGCGGATAAAAGGTTAGTTCTGTCCCTGGGCCATCCACCTCCTGCTCTGGCTACATGTGACGGGTTGAGGCAAAAAGAGAAAGAGGCCCTCCCCAGGTCCCTTCCTTAAGTGACCACAGGTTGGGACGTGGGCTGGGGTTCGGGGCAGTCCCTGGGTTTCAAGATACCACGAGGGCGGATCTTCGAAGGCCTTGCTACTCTAAGTGTGGTCCCCTGACCAGAAGTATCAGCGTCTCCTGGGAGCACGTTAGAACTGCAGAGCTTCAGCTCTTTCCCCAGACACACCAAATAAGAATTTGCATTTTAAGAAGATGCCCAGGGAATCCATATGAACTTTGACGCACACTGGTCTCAGTCACGTGAAGACTGGGATATCCAAGCCTCCAAGCCTAGGGCTGTGGTGGAAAGAATGTGAACCTAGGAGTCACACAGGTCAGGATTCAAATCCTAGCTTATTAGGATTGGAAGTAAATTCAAATGCCACTTACTAGCCAGAAAGTGAGGAAGGCACTGGTGACCTTGTACCACCTTATGTTCCCTCCCTGAGCCTCATCTGCTGAGTGGGATTGAGAGAGACTGTGTAACATTAAAGCAGTTGGCACAGTATGGAGCTAGAGACGTTTTAACTTCCGTTTGGTCAATTCTGCCTGCCCATCTCTGGGTGGCGTGGAACACCTCAACTCATTTCCCCAAACCTCCCCTACTCTCGTCCTCTTTCACTTCCATTTCCCTAAAGCCTAGAGAGGGTCCTTCTCTGCCCAGCTGAGTTGTCTGGAATTACCCTTGCACCAGAGGGCCCGGCGCACGCATGCTGATCTGTCCTATTAGCTGGGACGACAGCCCACCTTACCGGAGCCAGGTACCACCTGCAGGATCTCACTTAATCTTCCCAGTAGCATGAGGCAGTACCATGAGTGTCCCCATTCTGTAGATCAGGACACTGAGGCTCAGAGAGGACAAGAACCACAGGTCACGTGGCTACAGGGTGGCAGAGCTGGGTTTCAAAGCCATACGCCTCCCAAGCTGTGCTCCTGCCTCTATTCACAGTGTCCCTTTGTGGGGGGAGCAGGATTCACAGCTGCCTTCATATCCCCCCAGGACCTTCTACTGCACTGCGCACACGGGAGGAATTCACTGCTTGCTTGAGTAGAGCAAGATTCTGGTTGAAAGTGATGGGGGATGGGGGTGGGCGTCGGTCAGGGTTATAAGTGTGGCCAGGGTTAGCGGGGGGTTGGGGGCTGGGGTCAGGGTTGGGGCCACGTGGGGACGAATACCAGGACTTGTCCAGGATTAGCAGGGAGCGTACTCTGCTTCTCTGCTATCACCCTCGGCATTTCATGGTGGGACGTTGCAGGTTAAAGGCGGGCATGCGTTTGGGCTTCTGTGGATCTCCTCCTGGCCACTCCCTGGAGCCTGAAGTGCCAGATCTAGGGTCCCAAACTCTGACTTTCCATTACTGGACCTGGTTCTGCAGAGACTCTCCATCCTCTCCTACCCCGAAATGCTGCTCCCACATGCCCAAGCTGCAGGGCTCCCCGCAGGAATCACCCTCGACTTTTCCATCACTGCCCTGTCCTATTCCGTAAGCAAGTGGGGTGCCCTGTCCAGAGCTGGCCCTGGAGCCTTGGACTTGGGTTGAAAGGATGAGACTCATTAAAGACAGAAATAAGGCAGCACCAGAGGCTGTTACTGAAGCCAGCTGCGACAGGAAGGTCATCCATCAACCTGCTCTGGGCAAGATTTTGCTGAGTGTTTATCAAATCGCAGAGTATCTCCTAACCTGGCAATCTGATCGAATCCTTCTGGAGCCAGTAATGCACTAACTCTTCCATCAACACGTGTTCACCCTCTCCGCAGGCAGCAGCCTTTATGAGATGGGGGCGGGTGTCTTGAGGTGCGGCAGGGCTACTGTCAGACCATGATCTGCATTCCCGGGATTGCTGGGGGAGCTGCATGGGGTCAATGAACCAGGGTGGAGCTGGATTCAGCGACATAATTTCAGACACGGAAAGCACTAAGGTGTGCTTGCTATTCATGTCAGACAAGCTGTGGTTTGGTTTCAGGCTCTTTTAAATCTTCACAGGAATGGAAAAAGGAAGTGAAGAAGAAAGAGGGGACCAGAGAGAGAGACAGAGAAGATGACCTTCCATCAATTCCCTTGAACTTCACCGAATACGGCTATAAATGAAAGAATCAATGACATTTCCTCCCTGCTTGAGCCCCAGCTCCTGTTCCGCCTCAGAGGGTGTCCTGAGGTCCCTGAATGAAGTTAGAGCAGGACCACTGGGCTCTTCTTGGGTCCCAGGGCCCTGTGCCTTCCATGGCTGAGCTGCGAGGCAGTCTGCTAGCGGACAGCCTTTGGGACAGTCTGCTGAGTAACTCTCTGAGCTGTGGGGACAGCGGGTTCTGGCAGGGCCCCAATACTCTGGGAAGCACTCACCACCCCATATCCTGGAAGGGCAAGGCCAGTGCACCCCTGGGTACTTACAAACACCTCGACGGTGACAGGAACAGTGCTGTTCAGAGGCGGGTTGCCAGCATCCTTGGCCATGACCGTCAGATAAATCAGCCCATTGGGTATCTGTTCATAATCCAGGGGGCGGTTCACGCTGATCACTGAAATGACAGGGTAGGGCCCCAGGCCCTCTGTGAGTAGACTTTACATGTCCATCCAGCCACGGCTCCCCTTTGGGCAGAGAGGGTGTGGCTGGCTCAGCCTGAGCCAGCTCTGCCTTGTTTTCCCCTCCTGCCTCTGAGCTCCCGGAGCCCCATGGTCCTGACTTAGGTTTACTGACTGCCTGATCTGTGCCAGGTACGGTGTTGGGTCCAGCAGGTGGTAACTATTTGGGTGGTAACGTGAGCCCCACTTTACAGATGAGGAAACCAGGCTCAGAGAGGTTGAGTGTCTTCCCCAAAGGCACACTGCACATGCCTGGACTCTCACCATGAGTATCTTTCATGCTCGGCCATTGATTCTCAATTTGGGAGGGAAGATGTATTGGCTTGGGAGTGGGGGGCATGGGTAGTCTGCAAAGGCATTACCACAATATTAAATCGCCACTTTCTATGTGGAAAACAGAAACAAAATTGTTGCTTTAGTAATAGAAAACCCAAGGAGGGTTCCTCTAGCTGAGAAGGTGGTGAGGTGTGAGGGTGGGCAGAGGCATGGGACTGTTACGTTTTTAAGAGGGGGGACACAGATTTTACAGAGGCCATCAGGCTGTAGCACCCAGACCCAGGACTGCAGCTTCTCCAAGAGCATTTCTCTGACACAAATGTGGGGTGGGAGGAGGCGTGAGCACTGCACTCAGAGTCACCCAGTGCACATCTGCTCTGCCTTGGGGACACCTAGACCATCTCCAAGCATTAGGGAAGCTTCGCAGAGGAGAGGATGTCCAAATGAGCCCTAAAGCAAGCCAGAGGTTAAAGGGAAGCAGGGCAAAGGGACAGGGAGGAAGGGCTTTCCCAGCAGAAGGAACAGACTCTTCAAAGACGTGGAAGTGACCCCTGTAAGGGGTGAGAGTGTCAAGAAGTTCAAGGAGGTTGGATTCTGGTGGGGAGGCAGGTGCCGAAAAGCCACCAAGAGTCAGATCACAGGGCCTCCCTGGACAGCTTTGCTGTGTGACTTTGGGCAAGTCACCCCCCGTCTCTGGGCCCTAGTTGCTTCAACAAAAAAACCAGGTGGTCTCTTGGGATCTTGAAGCTTGAGGTTGTTGCTGCTATACCCTTCCTGGACTCACACTGTGGCAGGCAGGGCAAGGTCCAGAGTATGGAACTGTGCCTGGCCAAGCAGGGAAAGGCCATAGCCTGGAAGATCTGGGAAGTGGCCACAGCATGCCCAAAGGATGGGAAAACTTGGCTAAGAAGCCTCTACCTGGCTCCCCTCCCCCTCGCCACAGATATGGCCAGGCAGTCCTTCTTAATAGGAACCCCACACACTGTGGTGGTAACTTCAGATGCCTGACTGGCCACAGGCCTAAGACTCAAAGAAAGATCTGGCTGAACTGAGACACAGATCCTGAGCCTATGAAATGGTGACCCCATACCACGTGCTGCTCCAGATGACAGGAGCTGTGGGGCAGCTTCCCAAGTGGTCCAGGGTGTCTGGGAGACAGAAGGGCTCCCTCCGGAGACAGGTGTGATGTGCAACCCTGCTCCCACCTGCCAACCCTCCTCCCCAGGCTGGGCCCTCAGTCCCGCCCCACGCGTACCGGCATAACCCTCATACACGCGGATGTCGAAGTAGCTGCCAAAGGCGGAGGCATTGACTATGCTGTAGGTGATCTGGTTGTTGGGAGGAGAGTCTTCATCCGTTGCCTGGAAGGAAGAGGGCGGACAGGGCCCTTGAGCTTTCAGTGACCCTGGGGCCAGAAGAGGGCAGATGGGAGGGGAGGGCTGGCCCCTCTCTGAGCCCCCTTTTCTGGGTGATCCAGGCACCCCTTGTCCCTCAGCTGGAGGCTACTCTCTGGCTCCCAGCAGACACACCTCATGTTGGGGTGTGGAGGTATCCTGGGGAATCTAGAGGGCAGGCTGAAGGCCTGGAGGAACAGAGGAAGGCCAAGCCTTACCCAGAGGATGAAAAGG